>NW_022147124.1:1420495-2020495 GCF_002938485.1 Sitophilus oryzae
GTTCTAGTTCCTCCAGAGGAATAGTTCCTTGAACTAGGTCCTTAGTTCACATTGGTTCCCGGCTAACACAGGCTTGCAATATTATTATTGTACGCAGCAGTGAACGCAACTTCTACTGCTAGCCAGACGGCCAGTTCCAAAAAGCATGACAAAATATATATTAAAGAAACAGATTTCTTAGAAGTTCAAAAAAAATAACTAGATCATATAAAAACCTATAATTCAACTAGTCAAATAAAACGTTTTAACACAAACGGAGTTTTCCGTTTTTCATTAACATTGAATCAGTCTTTATCTTTATCATTATATTGAATAACTAGGTATGACAGTATATTACATTAAAAGGTATGACAGTATATTACAGTAAAGTGTATCTTTATCATTATATTGAATAACTAGGTATGACAGTATATAAAATTATTAATTACTAGGAAACTAGGTTTTTCTAATTTATCTTTGTTTGCACATCTGTAGCTTATCGTAAATTCAGAAAATGATCACGTACAAATTTATATGGAATTTGAAGAGGAGTCTATCTCCAAAATGTGTAATAAATATATAAAAAATAAAGATGACTATTTATCCATGATCTATATCTACTAGTTATCTATAAAGTATATGAATTAAAATACCTCTCTGGCGGGTTCATTTCCTGAAAAGACTTGACTCCCTTGTACATTAGTAACTCACAGTTTACTAGACATCTCCTCCACAATCCTATGTGTGAACTCTCTGACTGTTCCTCTACCGTTACCGATCTTATCTTCGGTTTAGGAATGGCGCTAAACACAGCTTCTATTTCCAGCGCCCTGAAGAGCTCCGCTCTTGGTCGAAAATCGAGTTGTTTGCGGCGCCCCCTGTAATTCGTTGTCCCTCAGCCCGCTGATAAGGCACTGGGCAGCGAGTTCCTCCCCAAACCCTTCCGGTGCTTCTGGATATGCTAGGTGTACCAGCCGACGTAAGTCTGTTTCAAATTCCTACAGATTCTCTCCGGACCTCTGCAGGCGTGTCTTGATCTGGGCTTGGTAAAGTTGGCGTCATATCTTCGGCCCAGTGCAGCAAAGTAAAGTTTCGTAGTCCTGCTGTTGGGCTACAGGAATTGTTTATAGCAGTTTCAGGGCAGGGCCACGCAGTGCGATAACAAGTGTCGCTGCTTTCTCCTGGTCAGTCCATCCATTAGGAGCGGCGGCTGCCTCAAACTGGCGGTCGTACATAGTCCAGGTTGTTTGTCCATGGTATCACTTGGGTTTTTTGCCACTAGAAGAACTTTACCATTGCGTTGATCAAACAGAGACCGATCTTCCAGTGAAATTTTACTAAGAAATGTGCCTAACCGACAAAAAATGCTTAACGTTTCTGGAGGTATATCACATCTCAAAAAAAACATAGAAAGAAAGAAAAAAATATTAATTTTTACTAATATTTATTTATATTATGTTTATTAAAATCAAAGAATCGTTAGCCATACATTACTAATCCCTACAGATGCCGAAGCAATACATTTATATATATTAGATTGGATTAAAAAAGTCTCTTATTTTTATTTTAAAAGCTATCGGTTCTTTCATCATATTTTTTGTTTTGGTAAAATATACTCTATGCCCTGTGTCCCATGAATGTTGACAAATTTTAGATTTGTAAAAATCCCCCTTTTTTAAATAATCTTTATGTTCTTTAATTCAAATATTTAACGGTCATTTATTTCACTAATATACAGAGAGCAAAAATGCAGATAATCAAGTATTATTCACGCCCTGATTGTTTTGCTTCAATTTGCAATAGGCCAATTGTTACAGTCGTAAAATCAAGTGTAAATATGATGCTGGCAGGTTGTCAACGACTCTTGACCGAAACTCTCTGCCGTTGAAGTAGGGGAGAGCGGTCTTTAAAGAAAAACAAGCGACATTTACGATCAACATAATTTGGATGTGACAATGGAAATACTACCGTGTTTAGTCGTCATGCCGTATGGCAAGCGAGTAATGGGAACTGGGGTCAGTGACGACTCGGGAGGGTGGCGAAGTATTTTATTTATTTAGAAAAATATAATAATATATATAATTGTATATTAAAATACCAATAATACTAAATAATGCTTATACCTTTGTGGCGGTTTCTTTACTTGAGTGATTTGCGCCACTGATAAATATCTACAATAATATAATAAAATAGTTTTTTTTCTTTAAGAACCACTGCGTTGAATTCAAACGGAAAGCAGCTTGTCAGTGACTTTTTAATAAATCAATCAATCAATCAAAATATGTTTATTTAATTGTAAGTTTTATGAAACTTACAATTTTTATTTTAGTTATAATAATATGAACAATATAATTTATAATATACCATATGACAATTTCAATTAATTGTTTACCATTAACATGTTGCAATTTTTCAAAACTTGCACTTGACTGTCAAATTGCACATGGTCTCAGCGATTTTATTTTACTACGTTTATAATAATTATATTAACCGAGTATATACCAGTAACCAGTAAACTGACCTGGAACCAACATTTGGAAAATGTCACAAGGAGGGCGGTGACTACACTAGCGGTAGTCAGACGACTTCATGGAAAAATCTGGGGCCTCAGACCACAGCTGGTGCACTGGCTGTACACTGGAGTGGTGAGGCCTTCAGTAACATATGCATCCTTGGTATGGTGGCCTAAGGTAATGCAACAAACAACAATGCTCAGCCTTAGTAAGGTGCAAAGACTTGCTTGTCTGAGCATAACAGGGGCAATGAAATCAACGTCCACTGCATCAATGGAGACGCTTCAGGACCTTCCGCCTCTTCACATAGTGATCCAGGCGGAGGTAAGAATGGGACTCTATCGACAACAAAGTGTCTTGTCTCCGGGAAATAGAACAGAAACAGGACACTTAAAGATGGGATATTCTATCGGAGGATCTCTACTCCAAATGAGATCGGACCAAATGACCCCTCTTTATCACTACCAAAAACCATTCGAGGTGAACAAAATGGATCGAGGAATGTGGACAGATATAACATTCCTTCAGGATGGACTAACCTGGTATACAGACGGGTCAAAGACCGCTGAAGGAACAGGAGCTGGAGTATTTGGGGAAAGACCAAGGGCAAGCTTATCATTTTCCTTCGGTAAACACTCAACCGTATTCCAGACAGAAATCTTCGCCATTCTACAACGTGCAAGCGAAAACAATAGAAGAGCTTATTCAGGTAAGCTCATCAATATATGCTCAGACAGTCAGGCTGCACTTGGGGCGCTTATGAACCCAAAGGTATCGTCGAGACTCGTCTGGGAATACTTGAGTGAACTGGGAGCTCTGGCACGAAGGAACAGAATTAAATTATTCTGGGTGCCGGGCCACAGCGGCATCCAAGGCAACGAAAAAGCCGATGAGCTAGCTAGGCAGGGATCATCGGCATCCTATCTTGGTCCAGAGCCAGTACTGGGAATACCCAAATGTATGGCCCGTAGTGCACTAAATGCGCCTCATAATAGAGGGCAAAGTGCAAGGGAAAAGATCAGTAGGAAGACGCCAGAACTCATGGCTAAAAGATTTGAGGATGCAGTTTCCAGAGCCACAATTGCCATTTGGATCGCCAACCTTCGGCAGGAGAGGGCGTGATAAGAAGAAGTGCACTAAAACTCTGGATCAAGGAAAAGCACAATGTCCACTGGAGAAACAGACAGGGGCACAAGCACAGCAAGGCTTTTATACAAGGACCTAGCTCTAAAACCGCAAAAGAACTGCTAATGCATAGCAGGAATAAAGTGCGGATTACAACAGGCCTCTTGACAGGACACATGGCTGTCAAGTGTTATCTGAACAAGCTCAACCTGTATCAAGGAAGTCTTTGCTGCAGGCTCTGCGATAAAGATCCTGAAACAGCGGAGCACATAATATGTCATTGCGAGGCTCTGGATCGCAAGCGACACATTTTTTTGGCAAAGGTAGGCTAGAACCGGAGGAACTATGCTCCCATCCTATCAAGGACCTGCATAAGCTAGTGCAGGGCACAGGGATAGGAGAATGGGTGCAGATATAGAAGGAGGACAAACACAATAGGCCTCACAGGTCGCAGTGTTTCCGGCAGAGGACGGCCCCTTGTTATGAAAAAAAACCGAGTATATTAAAATATCTAAATACAGTTATTTAAGAACAGTTTCGTTTATAGCAGTTACCTTTATTATTAGAACTTCGCTTTATAATAGACGTACTGCTAAAAACTAAAGTGTTCTTGTATAGTTTATTTAGATATATTAAATTGTTCTTTTATTAATTTTTCTTTTATGTTTTTTTGGCTTCTGACAGATGAACTTCCGAAACGTTATGATTTTTTTGTCTGATAGGCAAATTTGTTTTACTAGTAACCACTGGAAAGCTGGTTTTAGTTTTAATTCAATGCAGTGGTGTCTAGATTACTACACTCAATTGCGGAAGATGGTGGAGTTCCAAACCTAATTCACGCAGAAACTTCTCTATATTTTGTCTCTCATTTTTTCTAATACTTAGTAACTTTTTGAAAAACATCCCCAGCTAAGGTAATTGAGGACACAGGACTAACCAAGGATGAATAAATAGTATATACTCTTATGGAGGTTAAACATTTATAACCCAGTTATGTAAGTACTATTACTAGTACTATTACTAGTAAGTACTTCACTGGGAACCTAATGGGTCAAAGACCGCTGAATGAACAGAAGCTGTAGTATTTGGGGAAAGACCAAGGGTAAGCTTATCCTTTTCCTTGGGTAAATACTCAACCGTCTTCCAGACAAATATTTGCCATTCGACAATGTGCGAGAGAAAATCATAAAAGAGCTTATTCAGGTATATAAGCTCATCAATATATGCTCAGACAGGCAGGCGGCACTTGGGGCGTTTAAAAGTCCAATGAAAAAAATTAACGACCATGAAAAAATTTAACGACCATGAAAAAAGCTCAACCTGTATCAAGGAAGTCTTTGCTGCAAAGTCTGCGATAAAGATGCTGAAACAGCTGAGCACATAATTTGTCACTGCGAGGTTCTGGATCGCCAGCGCCACTTTTTATTTGGAAAAGCTAAGCTAGAACCGGAGGAGCTATGCTCCCATCTTACCAATGATACCTGATTAAGTTAGTGCATGGTACAGGGATAGGAGAATAAGTGCAGATATAGAAGGGAGACAAACATAACAGGTCGCAGTGTTTCCGGCATAGAAGTACCTCTTGTTATTGGAAAAAGTGGTTGCCTTATCAGAGATATTTCCATATTTGGATAAGTAAAGATATTATTGTTGTTTGATATAAAACCTGCTTTAAATTTGCGTTTTTTTTTCAATGATACTCCTTGTGGTTAAACCGACTCTGACCACTTTATATTGTGCTGTTTGAATCACAATATAAAGTGTGGACAGAAAGAAAAGTCCCAGGCTAAAAACCAGTTTTAATTTTATATTATTTGGCATTTACCTGATCTTTTCTGATGTTCCTTTCACATATAGAATACCTAGTTTAGATAAGTAGTATCTTGCTGAAGCTGGTACATCAATGAGTCGTTTTTACAATTCGATATAATTTTGTCCAGAGACTTACTACTAGACAGTAACTATTCTGAAGCAAATTCGTTTTAATATCGTAATATACAGGGTGAGTTTTAGATCAGTGTAAATATATTCAGGGTTGGTTGATCTCGATAAAAGAAACATTTTCTCTTTACCGTTTTTCAATTAAGTCCGAAATAACCTAGATATTTTACTTTGAAATCCAATACTTTACTTTTCCAAATCCAAAAAACTTTTCAAAAAACTCCAAATACTTAACAAAAAATTCGCGAAAAAAACTCATAGACGTGTTTCTGGGATCGAAATACCCAAAAATATTTGCATTTATTTAGGACTCACCCCGACTCAGTATTAGTTCTCGGATTTCTGCTTGGTCGAAATAATCTTTTAGTTATTCCTTTCTTACAATTCCAATTACAAGAAATCACCAGTTCAGATTAAAATATTCATTTTCTTTAATTGGATAGATTTGTTGAAGACACCTCTTCCCAACCTCTTCGAGTACATGCAATAGACTTTGATCGATAATAAGCTGCGCTTTTGTCGGAATTAGTACAAGGGTGCGCGCCGCCCCTGCCTCCCCGAGCACTGGCAGATTTGACCCTCAATTGCAATTAGGGCCTGATGACTTGCGATTGCTATTAACTCAATTTGGTCGCGCGTTATTTGCTTGTATTAAGTGCTTGACTGGCGACCCTTATACGTCGTGCTCGGTCGGCGGGTGCCCTCCACTCGGCGCGTCGCCCACATTTCGTCTGCAGAGAGAGGCCCGGAAAATTAATGACGTCCTCCCGACGTCGTTTTTTCCTCTATCTTTGCCGGAAAGCGCCTTTGTGACTTTGATCGCGCTAAATAAACTGCGGAAATGAGTATTGATTTAGCTGAATTTTTAAGAAGGCTATTTGTCAAGGATGCGAAAAGTTATTTCTGTAGCAATATCTAAGTATCTTCTAATGATATTTTCATTAGTCTGAATGGAAAAAGAGTAGAGCCTCGTTAGAAATTAATCTTTTCAGGTTTGGAAAGGTACAGAGAAGTGCGTGAGTGTGCATAGAGTATATTATATAGCATTACACAGATCAAGTGTTTTCAAGACAGAGATACTTGCCATTTGGAAGGCCTACGAATGGCTGGGACACCTTTCGGGTAGGAAACTGCAATAATCATTTACATCTAAGTAACCACATCGGCGCTAAACTATAAAATATCTTCCAAAATCAATATCAATCTTCCAATCAATATCTTCCAAAATAGCTCGCGGTGATTATGCGCTGCATTCTAAATATTCTACATTCTACATGGATATCTCTTTTAACTATGGAATCGTTTCCTTGGAGGCTATAACTTCGTAGATGTTCAACATGTTGCCGGGAAGAGCAAAGCAGAAGTCATCCGTTTAAGCAATGCCACCGAATGGTTATAAACACTTAAAAATCAAATTGTACGATCCATAGGGATAGAATCTTAGAGAAAGTGGATCAAAATGACAATTCTGCTAATTGGAGTTCGACACGCGGTCGTATTCACCACCTTAACCAACTAAACATAACATTCTTAGGGTCATTAATGTCTATTACCATTGCGGGGGGTTCATTCATTGAACTACAAAAAAAACTGGATGTCCAAACCAAACCAAACACCGGAAAACCCAGACACTTGCCTTGGAATCCAGATTGACAGTGGCTTTTTACTAGTACTAAAAACATTTTAGCCTAAAAGACAAAAATATGCTTCACATTTCAGGAGGTTCATATAACCATTCGTTATCAGAAGCAAAAAATCGAGAAGAAAAATATATTTTTTTATTGAAATTGTGTCAAAGACAGCTAAAACATATCTAATCTGGTATTATTTACAAAGGAATTATACTTACAGAAACGGCAAAGAGATTGATATTGCTTGCATTAGTAGCAGAGTTTGTACTAACGCAACGATAGAATCATAATATATAAACTCATACGGAGAGTTTAAAACTTTAAATTGCATATCATATGTTTAGATCTACTTAAGGATTAAGTAAGACACAAATTATATTCTAGACGTCTATCTATATCGATCTTTATAATATACAGGGTTGTTCACCACATACGACACGGAGTATTGTAGATAAACGATTAGATTTTTACAAATTGTAAGTTTTGGGTTCGTTGAAGAACTATTAGAGCTACAATTTGAAAATATTTTTACAAGATACAGAGTGTCCCAAATAAGTAAAAAATATTATAGTTGTATTTTTTTAAATGCAACACCCTGTACATTATTACATTTTTAGATTCTACTATTAAAACAAAGGTAAATTTGATTAAGGTTTATCACACTTAAAACTTACCGTTTTTGAAATATTTTCAATTTTATGAAATTGCAGTAAAAATTTTAAGGCTTCATTTCTCAAAGCGTTACGAACTTTTTAATACTAAATAATTACTGAAGTTTATTTATTGATCAGCTATCGTGTTGCAATAATAAACAAAATACTACCTTATACAAGGTGTCTAAAAATTTATATTAAATAATTACTAGCTTTAAACGGCAATAACTTGTTTAATTTAAATGGAACACCCTGTATATTTTACGAGAATCAGATGCACATTTTAATTGTCTATCAAATTGTATTATGCCATTTTTACTTATCTCTTCAAGTTTTCATAGAAGTAGCATTTTCTGCTAAATTAGACCTCATTTATCACTATACCCATGGGATATTGACATTTTAGATTATTTTTAAAAATGTAACAAATTTTCAGAGTACCAGCTATTAATATTGTCGATACCTATAATTCGCTTATTATTTCATTAAAATAATAAGAAAAATTATTATTAAATATTTGTTAAACAGTACCAATTAATATGATCCCAGTGTTTAAACTATATTAATTGGCTGTTTACGTTGATTAAAAGTAATTGCTCCAAATACTAAAAACTGAATTTTGTATGTGTATTAGACAGTGTGGCAAAAAGCCAACTTATATTGTGTATTTCATTCTTTGACGAATGCTTATTTAAAACAATAGGGACGTTCATTTTCATAACTTATTATTGTATTGAGTCAAATCCACATTTGTTTAGAAACATTTATTAAATAAAACAATTAAGTATGTAATTAACTAATTGTTAGGCGGAAATAATATTCGAAGTATATTAATAATTAGTAATAATTGGTATACTCTTGTACCAAGATTTAAATAGTTTTCTTTTTGTAAACAAATGGGCTTGCAATATTATTATTTTTACCATCTGTATTTTTTTTTACATATGTTGCTTTAAAAAAATCTAAAATGTCAATATTACATGGGTATAGTGATAAATGAGGTCTAAATAATAAGAAAATGCATTTTCTATGAAAACTTGAAGAAAAAGGTAAAATATGGTATAATAAATTTGATAGACAATTAAATTGTGCATCTGATTCATGTAAAATATATAGGGTGTTCCATTTAAATTAAACAAGTTATTGCCGTTGAAAGCTAGTAATTATTTAATATAATTTTTTGATCACTCTGTATAAGGTAGTATAATTTTTATTATTGCAACATAATATCTGATCAATAAATAATCTTCAGTAAATATTTAGTATTAAAACCCTTAATACCTTTGGAGAAATAAAGCCTTAAATTTTTTACTGCAATTTCACAAAATTGAAAATATTTCAAAAACGGTAAGATTTAAGTGCGATAAACCTGAATCAAATTTACTTTTATTTCAGTCGTAAAATCTAAAAATAGAATAATATATAGGGTGTTCCATTTAAAAAAATACAACTATAATATTTTTTACTTATTTGCGACGCTCTGTAGCTTCTAAAATTATTTTTAAATTGTAGCTCTAATAGTTCTTCAACAAACCCAAAACTAACAACTTGTAAAAATCTAATTGTTTAGCTACAATATTCCGTGTCGTATGTGGTGAACAACCCTGTATAGTATAATTATTGGTAAATAAATAAGAAAAATACTTTATTTGGTTACCGCTGTATTAGAATATTCTAATAGGAAATTTCAGGATATTAAGAATAGATTTTCGGAATATTAAATTGGAAATGGAATGATAAAGCATATGTCTTCATTATCTGGTTCATAATTGCAAATGGCGAGGCATATTGTGGTATATTTAATTAAGCCTAATAAAAAGTCCAGTAATAGGCCTAAGATCTTTTACAAGTATCAAAAGTGCTTGTAGAAAAAATACATATCAAGTATCTGATGTGTTCTAATATTTAGATGACTTATGACTTATGGTAAGTGATTCTGTATGGGTTGATGGAATCTCTATTAGTGATAATGTCTATTTATTTCTGATAATAGAGAATATTTTCTTAAATTCGTATTGGTTTTAGTATCGCCTTGATATTTTCAATGATGTTGCCTAATAAATCGGTACAAATAAAAACCGAATATGTAGGTTTACGTAAGCAGTATTTAGATTAAATTTAGTAAACTATTTCGCTTAAACGTACTATCCCCAACAAACGTATAGACTCTATTATCGAGATAATAAAGTCCTTCAAACATACCCATCCCCGATCCAGCTAAAGCCATCATTGTAATGAACATCTGCCGCGAACACGTAACCCGAAGAATAGCAAAAAACGGCCATTTTGTCTGCTGCCACAACAATGGCATCCCGATTATAAAAAGCACTCGGTGCGGCTCGGTTTACCGCACTGGTTAAACATCCCCGACAATAAACAAATACTTTGACTCGTCTCTCTCTATCCCTCTATTCTGGAGGGGGACGCGCCTCGCACCTGCCCCGAGGCAACATTTTTCAATCACTTTAATCTGAGGACGGGCTGGAAATATACTACTATCTTTTGAGCCGTGCTGCGCCCCACGAAATGTGTCACCAAACCTCGGGCTGTATATTTAAAAGTAGTTAAGGGAGGTATTTGCCGAGGGAAAAGTTTAATTAAGTCGTTCGAGTATAAAAAAGACGGAAAAAGTTTCGAAGAAAGAAAAATACATATTATTCACTTATATTGTAAAAACTAAATCTATACTAATATATAAAATCCTTAAGTGACTGACATACTGATTAATCACGATCCTGCTCAAACCACTCAACGTAAGAAGCTCAATTTTGGCATACAGGTTGACTCTATGGTTTAGAGGTTCGATAAGAAGGGATTTTTTGAAATTCCTGTTCCAAGAGGGTGAAACCATTCCTCAAATATTATAATATTTTTTATTTAAAAAACGGTCAAGTTTCCGAAAAAACGCTTAAACACGTATATTCCATTTTGCTTTTTACATATTTTAAGATTTTTTAAAAATGTATACAGGGTGTTTCCAAAAATCTGATCATTGATTAATCACGATCCTGCTTAAAGCGCTTGACGTAAAAAGCTGATATTTGGAAAACAGATTGACTTTAGGGTGTAGAGGTTCGATAAGAAGGGATTTTTCGAAACTCGAATTCTAAGGGGCTGAAACTATCTCTCAAATATTAAAATATATTTTATTTAAAAACCGATGAGTTTTGCGGAAAAACTCATATAAAAACACGTATATTTTATTTTGTTGTTTTACATATTTTAAGTTTTTTTATAAATTTATACAGGGTGTTTCATAAAATATGACCATTGAGTAATCACAATTCTGCTTAAATTGCTTGACGTTTAAAGCTGATTTTTGGCAAACGGATTGACTGTGGGGTGTAGAGGTTCGATAAGAAGGGATTTCTCGAATCTCAAATTCTAAGAGGGTGAAAACGCTCCTCAAATATTACAATATTTGTTATTTAAAAAACGGTTAGTCTTTCGGGGGGAAAACGCTTGGACAAGCATAATTTATTTGGTTTTTTTACATAGGTATTTTGAAATTTTTTGAAAAATCATACAAGGCGTTCCAAAAAGTTGGGTAATTTCTTAACCACGATTCTGCTTAAACTGCTTGACGTAAAGATTTTATTTTTGGCAAACGGATTTTTCGAAAGTCAAATTCCAACGAAATAAAACTACGCCTCAGATATTACCAAGTTATATAATAATATCGCCATATTGTTTTTTCTCATGCTGACATAAATGTGAGAAAATTTTATCCAGTTTGTATGTTAATGGAAATTCTTGCTTTGCTTTATCATCACTATTACAAATGATTAATTCGACGCGAACGAAGTCGCTGGTACACGCTAGTTAATTATAAGACTTGTTATATTCCAATTTCTATAAAGGAAATTACGAAAAACTTTTCACATTGAAAAGGGGGCTAAATAGAAAAAAAATATTCCTTATTTTATACAGGGTGTCCCAGGCTGAGCGTGCATTAGAAGTTTGGTTTGGTTTGGAGAAACAGAACTACAATAGTTAAATCGGAGATTTTTTGTACATCATTGTTTCACAACGAGGTCTATCGATTAAAACTATTTCCAGAATGGAGGCACTTCCGGAAATAGTGGAAGCTGATAACAACTTTTTGAAGTGAAACTTCTTTAAGCGCGTTGGGAGTAAAAAATCAAGGCCGTGACACCGGACTTCAATGATGGCCATGACGCACATTCGGGATAGATTTGCCCCGTTGTAAAACAATTTAACCTCGCTATATCGTGATATTCTACCCCGATGAAAAATAAGCTTGTGGCAACATTGTTTTTTTTAATTTGAAATGGGTACCCCCATTTTTTATTACAAAAAAGTAAAATAAAGTAAATATTTCAGTTAACGTCTCCTTTTTGCTGCCAGGACTAATCTGAACGGGACCTACTTTGTTTACGCGGAATCCGAACCGCGGTCCTCGGCCATATCATGGTCAATGGCCTACCGACTTGGCAAGTGTCTAAATCGACTCTACTCACGAGATATCCGATCTCATCCGGCCTCGAACCGGCGTGAATGAGCAGTGTGTGTCAATAGATTTTACACTTTTGCCTTTATTGGACAACAGCACGATATAGAGTTTCGAACCAGTCACCGGTCCATCCACTAGTATCGCCTTACGTCGCTTAACTTCGGTGTTCTAATGGGAACCAGTGTTTCGACGTAGCTGCGGGCCGTTGCCACTTTTTTATTACATAATTAAATTCTCGGTAAAGTAAAGCTTTATGAATTTTGATATATCAAATACTCTATTCTAACATTAAGCTTGTGAGAAAAAAAAATGCTGGAGGAAAAAAACGGCCTGTCGAAAAAATTTGTATAGCCTAAACGTCAAATTTAGTGATTATCGCAGCCACTGTGACATAAGGAGAAGACATGTGGCTATCTATTTCGAAAATTAAATTATTTGAATGTCATATAAACGTAAAACGTAAAATCCTTACTTTACTTTTTATATTATTACGTATTCCTGTAGATAGCAATTAAAAAACGAATAAATAGCCAAAAAAAACGACAAAATCTGGATTCGTGACCGCACATCAAGAGAGTGGACCCGTTAATCAAACGTAGCATTGTTTGGGGAAACGAATGTTGAACGAACTTTGGGATTAATTAAAATTTTAATCCAATTACCGCGAAACGTCGTATTGGAAGTGGCATCTTGCCTGGTCGTGACACACGTCGCACGCAACACCCCAACTCGCCTCGCACCCTTCTCCCTCGTCTGCAACGACCCCAGCCAATAGCAGTCAAGCGTTAGTAATAGATCTGAAATTGCTCCGAAAAATTCCTTGTTGAGTCGAAATCTCGCAACGTACAAAAATGCAGTTCCATTAATACTAGCTGATTTATACGATCAGTTCTAAAAGTAGACACTATAGATACAGGGTGGTCCGAACTGTATTCCGGAAACTTTGGCAGCATATTCTGCAGATAAAAATAAGTAAAAAACTTCGTATAAATGTATGTCCTAAAATGAAATGAAAGTTTCATTTTTATTTCGATTTTTTCCAAATAATTTCCGACGTAACGTCAATATTTGAATGAAAATTGGTGTCTGGAAGTTTTTTGACATGAGAAATTTGATTTTGATGTCAATATGACTCCTACTAGTAGAGGGCGCCACCTACATATTTTTTAACTGGTTTGAAGACTAATAACTTTTCGTCCGTACCTGCATAAAACTACTGTGTAAAAAAATATTCATTTAAGACGCTGTTTACGTGAAAAAGGTCTCTTAATAAAAATCGCTTTTTTTCCTCGGTAGTTTTATATAGGTACGGACGAGGGGTGTCTCATTCGGGTAAAAAATGTACACGTACTGCCAAAATATCCTTCCACTGCTAAGCCACTGCCAATGTCTATGAAGAAGACTGCCTATGACTGCCATGTAATTATTATAGGCGACTGCCATAAGACTGCCAATGACTGCCAGCGACTGCCAAGAAAATGTACATGTAATTCCAATAGTGAGACACCCCTCGGGTACGGACAAGAAGTTATTACTCTTCAAAACAGTTAATCCGCCCTCGGCGCCCTCTACCAGTAGGAGTCATATTGACATCAAAATCAAATTTCTCATGCCAAAAAACTCCCAGACACCAATTTTCATCTAAATATTGGCGTTACTTCAAAAATTATTTGAAAAAAATCGAAATAAAAATGACATTTCTACACCCTGTATCTCCGAAACTAAGCATTTTAGGACATACATTTATACGAACTTATTTACTTATTTTTATCTGCAGAATATGCTGCCGAAGTTTCCGGAATACAACTCTGACCACCCTGTATAGTATAGTGTAAAATCGCTTATTTCTGGGGCTTACTCAACCGGGTCTCACAATGCAAATTCACCTCAAATATCCATTTAGTTGATCATTGGCAAGCACTCTCTTATTGTACATGAAAATAACAAAACAAACATTTACTGATCTGGATAAAATTGATAATTAAATAGTAAGACTCACCCGGGGGTATTCCGCCCCCTAACCACTGATATCACTCACATTCTATTCAATATATTACATTTCATATCTTCCATCTAATTCAAATATTATTCGGATCTATTGGTTAATAATCTTCAACAACTAGCTAGTGTCACCTGAAATAGTATAGGGGCTTCCCCCGAACGCAATTCTGCCGCTAAACAGATTCGCATCCCAATCGAATATGCTAATTGGGGTAGCTCACTACCCCAACGCCGCATCGTGTCAATCGAGAAGACAAGGGAGACCTCAAACTCTCAAGACCAACCTCGAAGGTAAGACGTCACACCACAAGAGGTTTTCTTCTGGTCAAACGACCCGTTGCCTTACAGTACTTGCAACGTTTATAGTCAAAAGACTTTCAACCCCCAAATATCAGCTCTATGACAAAACACAACACAGCCGGCCGGCATATCAACTACCGACTCGCCTCCGGCAAGCTAAGCCTCCTCTTATATCGCAATTTTACCGGATCGCAAATATTTACATTACTTGCCAATGAATCATACTATTTTCTCTAATCGACTTTCAAATAGAGTGTTTTAGTATTACTAGATAAATAAATAGAGAGTTTCCGAAGGAATGCATATTGTTTATTAGAATAGTGAATAAATAAAAGCATTATTATGACGAACTTATTTTCCAAGTTTTACAATAGTGAGGGGCACTACGATTCTTTTTAGTAAATCGAATCACGCGATTCGATTTCTCATAATGAATCATATAAATCATACAAACACATTTTGCGTATCAAAGTATATGTGGTATAAATAGATATTTTTTTGTAAATAACTTTCACATCGCTTGCGTTCTACATCCATGATGTTTGTTTAGAGCTTTTGTTCGAGTCTATTGATGGTCTACTACAAAATTACGCATTCTTCATAATTATGAAGACCCCGTTAAATTATAGTTTATTTTTTTTACTAATATTTGAATGTTGATTATCTATATTACAAAAGTTTGGATACCCAAGCTCATAGTATATAATTCTAATGAATATTATATAAACACCGATTTTTTTTAACTATTATATAATTCTAATTAATTTTAAAATTAAATACTATGACAATATAAAAAACCGTATTGTAAGCAATGAATTAGTTATCATGATTCTTTGAACGAACAAGCCGTAGAAACGAACGAGTCGCGTTGTGATCTGATTCATTTGTTACGACTCTTTTTTAGGGCTCGTTAGTACAGATTTTATAGATCTGTGCATACTGGTCACTGTTCAATTTAATGGACCGTGTTGTAAGCAATGAATCAATTCTCACGATTTTTTTTTAAACGAGATGTAGAGCCTTTTCTGCTCGAGAAATTTGTCTTTAGTCGGTACGGAAAAATACTCAACATCTCGTGAACTCCAGAAATCATTTCCGAGCGTTTGGTAACTAAAAACACTCATAATATATCACGTAACGTAGAATAGCATTGTTTTCGTCATCGGAAAGCATTGTCACTAAATAAGAAACCGCCTATAAGATAATGCTCGTGTGTTTCTGAAAGCTTATTGAAACTAAAAAAATATTGGACTTCCATTGTCTTTATTTATTTTGCTTACACAACGTTTCGGTTAGAAGTATCAGAAGTGTCTGACCGTTATCAAGTGTGAACTCTGACCAAAATTGACAGAATCAACCATCAGATGCAAAGTAAATAAAGACAATGGAAGTCCGAAATTCTTTTAATGTTAATACTGAATCATTGTCTACTACATTCAACGCTTATAGCTTTGAATTTGATAGTCTTCTGGTAGTCTAGTTTTAGTTGGTATAATATGCTCGAATTAAAAAATAATATCGAAAGTTAATTCCTATCCTATAAATTGAAAAATTTTTTGACAATAAAGGCATTTATTTATTTATTTTATCACCTTAGCTACTACAATATACCAGAACACTTTACTTTTAAGATTGGACGCGAGTTCAGCTAATCATGTTAGCGTCATCAGCAGATGTTTAAAACTGGACAGAACAATTTTATTCATCTGTTTATGATGCTAATAGCGCTTTAGTTTGGTTTAACTTTACTTATGTAAATATTATTAAAAATTAATAAGCTATTAAATATAAAATTGTGATATTTATTTAAAAAAAATATATTACATTTTTATTAATTTAGCAAGGCATAACTTATTTAAGGTTCGTCAGATGGTGGTGGTGGAGGAGATGGTTCACCGGATGGTGGAGTGGGTAAGTCAGAAGGTGGGCTTGGTAAGTCAGATGGTGGAGAAGGCTCATCCTTCACTACTTTAAGAGGTTCATCAGATGGTGGTGGTGGTGGAGATGGTTCACCGGAGGGTGGAGTTGGCAAGTCAGAAGGTGGGCTTGGTAAGTCAGATGGTGGAGAAGGTTCGTCTTTCACTGCTCTGCGTCTACGTGGTTCATCAGATGGTGGTGGTGGTGGAGATGGTTCATCGGATGGTGGAGTTGGTAAGTCAGACGGTGGGCTTGGTAAGTCAGATGGTGGGGAAGGCTCGTCCTTCACTACTTTAAGGGGTTCATCAGATGGTGGTGGTGGAGGAGATGGTTCGCCTGATGGTGGAGTTGGCAAGTCAGATGGTGGGCTTGGTAAGTCAGATGGTGGAGAAGGCTCGTCCTTCACTACTTTAAGAGGCTCATCAGATGGTGGTGGTGGAGGAGATGGCTCCCCGGATGGTGGAGTAGGTAAGTCAGATGGTGGGCTTGGTAAGTCAGATGGTGGAGAAGGCTCGTCCTTCACTACTTTAAGAGGTTCATCAGATGGTGGTGGTGGTGGAGATGGTTCCCCGGATGGTGGAGTTGGTAAGTCAGATGGTGGGCTTGGTAAGTCAGATGGTGGAGAAGGCTCGTCCTTCACTACTTTAAGAGGTTCATCAGATGGTGGTGGTGGAGGAGAAGGTTCACCGGATGGTGGAGTTGGCAAGTCAGATGGTGGGCTTGGTAAGTCAGAAGGGGCAGCTACATGGTTTGCTTTATGCCAACCAAATAAACTGAAGGCTTCGCTTGTCTAAAAAATGTATATAATAATACATAGTAGGATAAAATAAAACATTAAAAACAATTGCTTATATTTACTTAAATCGTAAATAAATAATATATATAATTAGGTTTTTAGAAAATATAGAAACTTACCTGAATAGTGGCTAATGCCACGAATGCTACTACTGCTAAACCTAAAACCTTCATTTTGAATGAAGCTCTTGATCGGTTCTGAATAATTTTTGTAGTAGAAATCGGGTTTATTTATACTGCCGATGATCAAGTGGGTTGGTGTTTTTATCTATCAGATGTTTCCGCTTATTTATCAAATTCGATCTGTTAAATAATTGTTTAGAAAACATCCAGTTTTGTTTAGAACATCGTGATTGACGTACTATCATAAACGTTTTTCCATTTGTATATTAATTAATATTTTTTTGTTCAAATAGTCGGTTTAGTTTAACTCCGCAATACATTCCTCTTTAGTGATTAGTGCATCAAATACGAAATATTGTTTTAAATATCCAACAACTAAATTTATTTATTATATATTAGACTATAATTTTCTATTGTTTAATGAATTTTAGCTAAACCAGATTTTATTTTTCTAAATATTCTTTTTCTATTAGCTATTGCTATAGCAATATTAAGTAATGATAAAATTATTTTAAAGTCGATAGAACCTTTTAATAGCATGTTTTAGTAAAAATCTTATTATAAAAAATTAAAAGCGGATCTACTTCACTATGGACATAATATTTGCAAATATTAAAACTTTGTATGGAAAAATCAAAATTTCAGAATAATATTTAAACATTTATACTTCTAATATTTTCTAGATTTGTTTTTATTTGTAAAATGGTTCTGTGTGCTTATTATATTAAAAAATATATTTAATTAATTTATTTTTATTTGTTATTTTTTAGAAATTTAAAGGTTTAATTTGGTTAGGTTAAAAAATAGTTGTATTTAAATATTTTGTTTTCTTTTCTTTTCTTTGTTTTTTTTGCTTCCGACAGACGGGAGGACCTTAAAGTTTACGTATTCTGAAAGTATTAAGCATTTCTGTCAGTTAGTCAAATTTATTTTACTAGTAAAAAGACACTGAGGTAGGTTCTGTTTGTAAAATATCTGAATATTTTATTTTAATGTAATTAATTAATAAGGTATTTTATATTTATATTAAACTTATAACTAGGTTGATTAACTTTTCAACATTACAATACTCATTTTTCTTTCAATCTAAGTTGAAGTCGGTGCAACTAGAGAGATGGTTCCTGAACCATCTGACCTGAACCTGATAGTGATTATTGTGTTGTTGGAAGTATAATTTGTGAAAATTCTAAAAATAAAAATAAAAAGTAAATATTTTTATATTCTTCAGTAGATTTAACTTGTATTATAAATTATTATTCGAGCTAATAGAACTTTTTAGATGAGTTCAACTACGGTAGCGAGCATAGTTTACGCACCGATCTTGCTAGCAGATACATAACTGGAGCTATTTCGGTTATAACGATTCTTTTTAAAAGTAAATAATTATAATTTTAGGAGACGTTTATAAAAAATTAAGCACTAGTTGATTAAAACAAGTTTACCACTAATATTGCAAATTATAATTTATCCTTTCATAGTATATGCTTATTTAATTTTTTGATTATGTAATGGGCACTTTGTTTACTCACTTAATTCCCTGCTTAAATCCATTTTTGCTTTTGGTCAAATTAGTTTGAGAAGTTGTGAAATGCTGTAAAATCTTGCTTCGGGCGAGTTGAATGTTCGGGAAAGTTGAATTATTAATGTTATTGCACCCAAGAACCACCTAACGTGTCAACATTTTTTCGACAGCTTTATTAACATTTGAAATTGTCACAACACAATACAAAGCGACGCTCAGTTTTTTTTTTACTTAATTTATACTACCTGAATTAAAGCAGCTACCTGAATAGAAGCAGAGGACGATCTCCAAGTCGCTGGACAGAAGATATTAACGGAGTGGCTGGAAACTGGATTCAAGTGGCACAAAATAGAAAGAAATGGCTAGAGTTGAGGGAGGCTTTTCTTCAGCAGTGGACGGAATAAGCTAAATGATGGTGATAATACTACCTGAAACAGCATTGCATCACACAAACCTCGTACCTGAGTGTTGTATAGTTTCAATAACTGCACTATTAAAAAATAAAATACTTAAATATTATGACAAAGCCACAGTTTTGATATGATTTCAATGCGATCAGCATCGGAACTGCGTGAAATACAGAGCCGAAAACTTCTGATTTCTGCTGTATCAAGCGCTGGGGTAGGAATTTTTAAAATCGACATAAATGGCACCAAGTCTATTGTGCTATACAGTATATTTTAGAAATTAATTCATATTTTGCTTTTTAAATTAAATAAATCAAATCCTTTAAAAAAATCTTTTTTTTATTTTACTTCTGTTTCTTATCTGCCTAAAAAAATCTATTTTTAAAGAATGATGATAGATGCCCTTGAAATAGTTTATTGTTAAGTATTTTATCAACAGCTATTAAATAAAAAAATACTTTATATTGTTTGTATTTTATCTACCTACTTTATATTGTGAAAGGTTAGTAAGCATATTGGACACTTACTTTATATAAAGGTAAAAATTAATATTTTAGCAGGTTATTAATCTTAGCTTTGATTTGAATTCCTGTTTATAATACGATTAGAATTAAAATCATTGAATTAAACGATTCTAGAATGGTGTAATTAAATCGTTTTAATTATGTATGAAATTACTCAACTAAAAGTTGCATAATCTTTGTGTACTTGATATGAATTTGTTTTTTTAGATTACTGGCCATGCATATTGATGTAATGTTTACGAATAAAGAAAATTTGACTGTAACTTTTTCTTTTTTTATTTCGTTTTTACTGAAGTGAAAATTTGCATCTAAGAAACGACCAGTGTTCCCCAAAAAAACACACCTTTGAGCTAAGGACACATTCGAATCAAAGTATCTCTTAGTGAAGATGTTAACTTCCGTATTTACGTATTCTTTACATTAAGGCCATTAACGTAAAAATCTAAAGGATTTGGACAATATTGTTAAGTTGCAGAAAAACTACACAAATTATAATTTACCCGGGCATTGACTATAATACGTCTGTTTTAAGACATGCTTCTTGAATGTAATACCATAAGATGTTTCTGGATTACCGAAAATACTTTGATAACAGAAAATACCTGACACGAAATGCGTTACCCGGTATTGCATTGAGTGTCAGGCAAAAGTATTAGGTAGTCCCGAAACATCAAGTTGTATTCAAAAGATTCTACAACTCATGTATATTTTTCCTATATAGAAGGATGTAATTAATAAGTGATAATCATTTAAGTGATTATCGCTTGGTGGCCATATTATAATTGTCATTTTTTGAAATATTAATTCGGAAGTCATTTCTGTCTGTTCCACAAAATATCTCGTCAATTCTTATAATTATTATAATAAAAATGTTTAAGATAAGAAGGATTATGTACTTTATTTCGTTGTATAGTCTTTTAATGTTCATTTTTGTAATAATTAGGGCCTCCTTATATTATTGTGCCAATAAAAAAGTAGCATTTTTAACATTGCCCTCAGTTCAAGGTTATGTCGTAAATATCAGGACTAGGATCTCCGGAGATTGCATTTACTTAAATCAAGACAAATCTTTGATTTTTTTCGGTCGTAAGTTCTGAGGAACTTTTTCGTGTGTCTTAGACCGTTGGAGAATTCCAATTCCCGGTTACGGATGGACTCCTCCAAGTTCTTCAGTTCCATTTTAAGCTGGTTTAGAAAGCAGTTTTCTATCCCTTGGTGAGAGGACACCCAGAGAAGGAGGACTTTATTTTCTTTGCCTAATTTGTTCAGCTTCTCTAGGTATTCTTTGATCAACTTCGAATTGATGGTTACTGAGTTGATCGCTTTTAGTGCTGCTTGACTATCGGATAAGATGGCTATTTCGTGTTTCCGATAGTTCCTATCTAGTTCTTATAGCGTAGAGATATTTAATTACACAACGTTTTGGGCCAGATGTATCTATCTCTTGACTAAAGGATGAAATGGCTATTTCTTGTTTTTTCTTGTTTCCGATAGTTCCTACCTAGGATAAATTGTACGCATCTTTCGATAGCACAGCTTTCTGCCTGAAGGAGGCTGGGGTAGGTGCCCATTGGTTCGGAGTATTAAGTTTTCAGCCCAAATACTTTTATTTATTTTTCTGCTTTGCTTTCGGAAGTATCAGCATGCCACGTTATGGTATGGTTATTTGACTGCTTAGTAAACGTTTGTCTCTTTTATACAGGGTTTTAATTATACAAAAACGGAAAGATGTAGAAACAGAATCGTCAAAGAGAGACAACTAAGATAAATTAATTTTTTTCCCATCAACCACAGGTTTCTGCTTCTGCCTAATAGGTTTTTCCACAGAAAAAATACAGTTTGTGGTTTTTCTCATATTTTATATCAGCTCTGCGAAATAGCAAAAGCAAAAGCTTATGAAGACAATTCCTATTTAGATATCTTTGAGCATAAACCCTTAAGGCCAACAAGCAATTTTTTTACAAAATAAAATGATTTTTTCATTTTTCTTGATAAAATAATAAATACTTATTAAACTATTGTAGGTCTTTTAAATAAAAGTAAACTCTGCTATAAACTTAAATAAAGTCCATAAACTAATTTCGATTTTGAAAATAGTTACTAACTGTCACTAGAAAATTGCTAGCCATCTTAATTGCCATTTTATTGAAAAATCGCTTTTTATTCAAAATCTGAGCCAGCTGGGTATAAAATACCCTAATATAGTTTGAAAGAGCATTTAAATCTACTTCGACTTATTTTAAAAAATACATAGTGTTACGTTTTTTGAAACAACGAAGTTTTTATGTAAAATAAATATTTAAAATTTACCAGCAATTTTTGATATCTCTGTATACATTTAAGGAAGCAACCAAATTTTTCAGCATAGTTTATTTCTCTGGCTTAAAAGTCAGCACAAGAATTAATATCAGTAAAAATGAAAGTCTTGGTATTGGCATTACTTGTATTTGTGGCACTGGCCACTATTCAGGTAATTTTTATTTATTATTTTTGTTTTGGTGATATTTTTCAAGTCTTTTTAGAAAAGAAAAATGTGTTAGAATGTAGAGTTTTTAATAAAAGTATCTAAATAATAATTTTATCACATTACTAACTGATCTAAGTAATGAATATTTACGCTATAAATCCGGTAATTCACAACTTTGACAGTATGATTGAAATGTTTATCCAGAATTTCGAAAAAATAGTGAAAAACTTAATTGCAGACCAATGACGTACAATGTTTTACTGCATACTGTTTGCATAATAGCTATGTTTTTAAATAATTGAGTATTTTATATATCAGCTTATGCATGGGGTTTCGGATACTATAGTATGTACAGGATGTCCCATTTTCGTGTTTTATGGGGTTTCTTGTTTATGATACAAAGATACTGTTTTCACATCACCATGCTACTTTTTTATGAAATTAAAGGCGCTACACACATATTAGTCCTAACCGTTTTAGTTACTAAAAGTTACCATTCTTCATCATCTTGTATTCTTTCTTTTTCAGAAAAGCGAGGCGTTCAATCTATTCGGACGGAACAAGGAAGCGAAGAATGACTCCCAAGCATCTCCTCTGGATAGCAGTGAAATAAAAGAAGAAATTTCTCCAGCTTCCTCCAACAAACCTACTAGAAGACCTTTTCCTCCACCATCACCTTCAGATCGACCAGGACCACGTCCAAGACCTTCTCCGCGTCCAAGACCTTCACCACCACCACGTCCTTCACCACCATCAACACCTTGCGACTAACCTCCATTACCTCAATTACCATAGCCGTCGGATCAAGTTAAATTATTTCTTTCTGATAAGACATATCTTCCCAAAAAATAGTTTTTAATTAGTATATCCCTATATTAACTAAATACATTTTATTTTACTTTGGTTTTTGATATAATAAAATGAATTAGTCCTGATGTTTAGTTAACTGTTTTGTATAGTGTGCAAAATTCGATATACAGGGTGGTTCGAACTGCTATTATATATATATATATATATATAAACAAACTATCGAACATCTTCAAAAAGTACAAAATTTGAGAATCCCCCTGTAGCTTCGAAACCGATCAAGATACCCACGATCCGTTTGCGCCAATGTAATTTTTTCAAAAAAAGAACCCGAGACTGTAGTATCAAAATTTGAATATTTCTCACGGTTTCCTAGATACCCTATAGAAACAACCAAAATGGTCCACCCTGTACATTAAAATAAATAATAGCAATGGATCCGAAATTCATTCAGTTTCAAAGGCAACAGTGATAATACATTGTTACGACGATGAAATAAAAAGAGTGCGTCATTTCGGCTTCTCCATAATCATAAAGAGACCTTTCTGTCGAAGCTCATCTGCGACGCGGTATCGGAGTTGTGTACGAAAGCAAGGCGGTTCGAGGGCGGATTGTTAGTTACGCATCGATGGACGGAAAATATTAGAAGGCGTAGTCTCCCTTCTTGACGTAAATACGGAGGCTCTTTTTCAACCTGGTTCGGAAAATTTTAAGAAAGAGGAATTCCTTTTCGGAATTTCGAAAACATATAAAAAACAGAAAGAGGTCTGAAACTGTTTACACATAACAAAAGCAAGGGATATGTAAAATTAATCTGTAAGGACTGAAACATGATTTCATCACGCAAATGGTAGGTATTGTAACGTTTTTAGTTCGTTACATGTCTTTTTTATATATGATATATGATGTCTGGCGTATTATCACCGGATTCCGTATCGTTCAGGCCTGATAATTTGTTCGAGGCACTTGGCGTAATTTTTACGTTCTCTAATCCACAACCCTGTTATTGTTTCACTGCTCTGTGGAGGCGCTGTCAACATCGCTTGAAGGTTTCGCTCTCTGCGCTGTGGACTCACATTTGCTTTTGCTTTTTTTCAGGGTCCAAGGTACGGACTATTTCCAAGTTACGGACATTATCTTATGGTTGGATGTCCACTGTACGGATAGTTTATCCTATGTACAGAGTGCCCCAGCGTGGATGTGGCGTAGGCCCCATGCTGCATTGCTCCTGTTTTTAAGCCTAATCGATAGTTACGGCTGTAATAGTTCATGGTGTCCTCATCCTGGCCCTTTTTGTTGCATTGGCCGAGAGGCAGTACGAATCCCACCTCACGCTGCTACTCTTTGAAACAGGATTGCTTCAGGAACGAACAGCTAAGTTTAATTTTGGGTTCTGGTTTAATGTTTTACATGTTCTATATCCTCAGTCTTAAATAATATCGTACAGACTTTACGTTTAGTGGTTAAATTTCTTATGTTAGATTAGTATTTAAAATCTGATTTAGATCTTAGTTTCTTTGCAAATATTACGTTTTGTAATAGTACTACTTTCTATATATATTATTATTGTGTCATTTTGACAGATGAATAACCGAACAGGTCCTAGAATCTACGGCTTTCAACATCTTAGATTTAATATCGTATAAAATTTAACAAACTAATAAAGTAATGCTACTTTTTTATATTTTTAATAGCTCTATCTGTATTGTATTTTCCATAGTCTTTCATTGAACGTATTTAATATTATTTTTAACATAACTTTCTTCGACATAATATTACCACTATAATGATTAGAATTTTACAATGTTATTTACCATCAGAGTCCATGAATAAATATAGTCATTAGTTTTAAGTAATATACAACTGTGTTTTCTTTCTCTGTACATGCCTGGCGCCCAATATCTATATTCTTTTGTTTATTGTTATTAATTAGTTTTCTTTCCAGTGAAATACCTTATCCACGACTGCTCTCCAATGAAAAGCTGCCGTTCGCAGTTTTCGTTTGTTGTGTAAGGATACAAAGATGCGGTTTTCACATCACTGAACTACTTTTGTATGAAATTAAAGATGGTACACACAGATTTGCTCAAGCGCTCTTATTAGTTCCTAAAACACAAGGTGAGTTTGATTTTTTTGCCTTTTTGGACTGCCTTTTTATGTGGATTATATAACTTATCAAAAAGCTGAAAATTAAGTTTCGTAGAATTTTTCACGTAAATCTATCACTTTCGAATTATGACTCAAACTTATGTTTTTAGCTCTTTGGCACACCCTCTAAATAGTTTTTATTTTATCTATTTTATTATATTAGCTTTCTGAAAATATACTATACTCTTTGTTTTCATATCATTTTTATTTATTTTTAATTTGGAAAAATATAAACGGCATTATCCATTTTAGAAGATGCAAAATTTGTTATAAAGAATGTATTTTTCCCAAAAAGTTAATAATAAAAGTTTTTCCTCTTAGGTATAAAGACAATCCGGAGACATACTTTCTCTTACTCTACAGGGTGGTCCAAACTGTATTCCGGAAACTTTGGCAGCATATTCTGCAGATAAAAATAAGTAAAAAGTTTGTATAAATGCATGTCTTAAAATACTTAGTTTCGGAAATACAGGGTGTAGCAGTTTTATTTGCATATATATATATATATATATATATATATACATGCAATCCGCCTTTATCAAGACCGAAACGTACCACGCGCCATCATTACGAAGCCCGATTTGGTTTTAGGAAGCCCGATTCCGGGCTTCGTAAAAACCGCGTGTATATATTTAATATAGGCATCAGGAAGGTCATCTCTATCGATAGCCGAAAATCGGTCGGGCTTCATAAAATCTTAAAATATATCAAAATATACACCTCTAGTACCCATGTATGTGACCTAGGGGGCGCGTAAGCGCGTAACAGACATATCAAGTGTATAAAACTATTTTTTGGGAAGATATGTCTTATCAGAAAGAAATAATTTAACTTGATCCGACGGCTATGGTAATTGAGGTAATGGAGGTTAGTCGCAAGGTGTTGATGGTGGTGAAGGACGTGGTGGTGGTGAAGGTCTTGGACGCGGAGAAGGTCTTGGACGTGGTCCTGGTCGATCTGAAGGTGATGGTGGAGGAAAAGGTCTTCTAGTAGGTTTGTTGGAGGAAGCTGGAGAAATTTCTTCTTTTATTTCACTGCTATCCAGAGGAGATGCTTGGGAGTCATTCTTCGCTTCCTTGTTCCGTCCGAATAGATTGAACGCCTCGCTTTTTCTGAAAAAGAAAGAATACAAGATGATGAAGAATGGTAACTTTTAGTAACTAAAACGGTTAGGACTAATATGTGTGTAGCGCCTTTAATTTCATAAAAAAGTAGCATGGTGATGTGAAAACAGCATCTTTGTATCATAAACAAGAAACCCCATAAAACACGAAAATGGGACACCCTGTACATACTATAGTATCCGAAACCCCATACATAAGCTGATTAAAAAATACTCAATTATTTAAAAACATAGCTATTATGCAAACAGTATGCAGTAAAACATTGTACGTCATTGGTCTGCAATTAAGTTTTTCACTATTTTTTCGAAATTCTGGATAAACATATCAATCATACTGTAAAAGTTGTGAATTACCGGATTTATAGCGTAAATATTCATTACTTAGATCAGTTAGTAATGTGATAAAATGATTATTTAGATATTTTTATTAAAAACTCTACATTCTAACACATTTTTCTTTTCTAAAAAGACTTGAAAAATATCACCAAAACAAAAATAATAAATAAAAATTACCTGAATAGTGGCCAGTGCCACAAATACAAGTAATGCCAATACCAAGACTTTCATTTTTACTGATGTCTGTCGGTTGTGATGTTTGGGCTGTAAAAATAAGCAATATTTATACTACTAAACTTTGAGTGGCGGGGTGTTTTATCTTTCATATTTTGACATGGGGGGTATATTTCAAAATAATGTTTTTTTGCAATTAGATATTACAATTTATTTCTTAATTAGTCGTATAAAATGTAATCAGATTTGTGTAAGGTACGGTGATTCATTTATTATTAGTCTAATTTTCGTTTTCATAGTGCGAACTCAGCATTTCTTTTGTAATAATCGATTAATCAGTTTCAATTCAGATAAAGTAAAAATAAAATGTGATATACAATGCCAGTAACTACAATTTATACCGTGTTACAATATCTATAGAGCCTAGAAAATGCAAACTTGCGATTTACGATCAGAGTGTAGAACAAGTGGTGCCTTTTAAATATTTAGGGGCAAATATAAGAAGCACTAGGAATCTGAAGGAAGAAGTAAAAACCCAAAAAACAAAGGCATCATTAATATCAGGATACTTAAAGGATATAATTTGGCGAAATAAATATATGGGCGTCAGAAGCAAAGTTAAAATTTATAAGGCTTGCGTGAGACCGGTAATGGGTAGCTGTAATATGCGATAGAAACTAGAGCAGAGATACACAACACAATAACAAAACGGCTCCTAAGAACAACAGAAATGCGACCACTTCGATTAATTACCGGATATATCTTATATGACCGGAAAAGTGAAGATATAAGGGACACATTATGTGAAATTCAGGATGTAGTAAGATGGGCAAGAAACAGGAGAAGAGAGTGGAGAAACCATGTGGATAGGATGCCAAACGACCGCTTAGCGAAAATTGCTAAAGAGAAAAACCTAACTTGCCTCGATCGCCTGGACGACCACCTATAAAATGGTATGAAAGCTGGTCTTCATCATCCCAACTGTTCTTAGGGAACCATTGAAGAAAACACAGGACTTGGTTTGGATACTAACATATGAGAAAGTAGAAGAAGATACTGTGTTAGTCAAAAGTCTATAGCCAGGAAAATGGCAAACCAATGTTTTTGAAATTTTAGATATAGGTTATATTGACAATCGCCGATTCAAAAATCGTATCTGCGGTGCTGCCAGACTTATTCTTTTTCTAACGTCAATGCAATTTTTTATATTTTAGACACAATGCTATCAATTTTATACCTTTTTTAAATTCTACGTAATATTCTTATTCGGTAATATATTTATTCTATTTTTTCAGAAAACTTTCTATTGATAGATAAATAGATCAAAAGACTTGACTTTTGAGTAGTTAATTTTGTTATAACGTAGAAATAAAATTAGTTTGATGATTTGTCTTCCAGATATTTTTGGAACGGCTTTTACCTTCAAAAAAAAATACGCAAGCTAAGATTTTTTTGAAAGTATATTGTAAATTAATTTTATTCAGCAATATGAATAAAATATGAAAGATGAAGTTTAGAAAGTAGACATGTCCATTATATTTTTAGTAATTTCTTTATAAGTACTTTTTCATTGATTTACTTCATTTCCTTGCAATATAGGCAAAATATATTTAAAAAAAATAAAATGCAGTATATATATATATAGTTTTTAATGGTTTTAATGAAAAATTGGTATCTCTGGTACCTGAAGGTGTAGAATTATTTAGAGCAATGTAAATATAAAAAAAAACAAAATAAGTATATGGTAAAAAGACAACAAAAAAAATGTATTTAGGGTCACTATATATTAACATCTAGATGCCCTATCCATTCCAAAACTGCTGGAGAAACTTCCAGAAAGCCCTTCCAATCTTTACCATAAGCGCGTAAATTACACACTATAGTTATATGATGGAGTTTGCTGAGGAACTCGGCAATCAAATTCTGGAGAAGGTTTTTTACCCTACTTATAAAGAGAATCCTCACATCTTCCAGCCTTTGCGGTTTAGATACAATAGTTAGTTAGCAATAGTTATTTTCGAACCAAGAGTACAGGTGCTTATAAGTCATTTCCCCCCGTAATTGAAGGCACTGTTCTCAAGAGTCGCAGTTGCTGCTCTTTAGTTGTTCAGCCCTTCGTAAAGGTGAATTTCTCGACTTAAGTCTATTCACCTGTAAAGCAGGAAGTGTTTATGGACAGGGAGCATTGCCAAAAGCCTCGTTTCTAAGTAGATTTGGAGGTAGAATGTTACTCAGAACTGGAATCCAGTATCTAGGTGTGGATCTGATTGTACCTGTAATGAGTCCCATGGTGTTGTTTAGCTATCTGTCTATGAGATTTGTGTGATCACACTGCTGCATAATACTCTGCCAAACTGAATATCGGACCAAGGGTAGAGATACGAAGTGTTGTTGCTTTTGCACCCTAAGACGTACCACAAAGTTTTTGTATGATGTTTGGTGTTCTAATTTTACCGAAAACATTTATAAGTGTTTTCGAAATGAGAGTGTGCGGTCTAGAGTAATCCCTAGATATTTTGGATATTTGTTATTACGCAGGATGGTGTTACCAAACTGGACGCTTATCTCAGTATTCGCCAGTTTGTTATTAAGATGGAATGTATCCACGTCTGTTTTTTGTTAGCGTTTCTTGGGTTTGTCATAGCGATCATGTTCAGTTGCTATGGCTATATCGTCTGTATAACAATATTTTCTAGATTCTGATTTGGTTGATTCTAGATCTGGTACAATCATAGAATCCGCGACAGAAATTTTTTCATGACTTTTTACTTAACAAAATTTGCCTAGCTAAACAAAATGCATATGAAGTTTTGTGTGATATACTATTTTCAATGATTATTTCATCTATTTATCTATCTTATTGTTGACGTTCTTCTCTTTCTAAAACTTGAAAATGACGAGATATTCATATTTTGCAGCAAATCAACCATAAAGAAGCATTTTTATACACTTTATAAATTATAAATTTAGCTCTATTTGTTTTCATGGTAAATCTTTTGTATTTTAGGACTTATAGGGAACATATTTTTGTAAATAAAGGAACATATTAATAAAACGTCACATTCATATTTCATTATATTCCGAAAATAAACATATATTACATTTTAAAATAGATGGGTAGTCTATTGAGGTATATAAAGGAACTTAATTGAAGGTATCGGTTGAAGGTTAATCGCATGGTGTCGAGGGTGGTGAAGGAGGTGGCGGTGGAGAAGGTCTTCCTGTCGGTCTTGGAGGTGGAGAAGGATTGTTAGAAGCTGGAGAAAGTTTTTCTTTTACTACACTGCGTTCGAGGACCGACTCTTGAGGATCGTGTTTTGCTTCCTTATGTCGTCCAAATATCCTGAATGCCTCACTTCCCTTAAAAAGTATATAAAATAATTATTAATAATTCTAATATATCAATAATAATTTAAATAATTCAAACATTTAATCCATTATAATTTTTTTTTTTCAAAAAATTCTACACAATAATAAATTGTTAAGAAAATATTTAATAATATCTGGATAGTCGCCAGAACCACAACTGCAAATACTGCCAATGTTAAACACTTCATGTTTAAAGACAATTTTGTTCGATTGTGATATCTTTGCGGGAGAAAATGGCTTTTTATACTTGTAAATATTAAGTAGGCTGTGTTTTATCTTGCATATTTTTAAACATATAGGTACCTATTTCAAAATATGTTTTCTTGCATTCAAATATCTTAATATGTTTCACAATTCCTTGTCTAAAATCTAATTAATTTAAATGTGGTCTAATCAAAAATCTATTTACATTCGTTTTTTGATAACTGTTTACTTTTATTATGTTTTAAATTATATTACCATCAGTATTAGCAAATACGAATTTTTTTCGCAAGAAGTTCTTTGAGTGGTTTTTAAACAATAAGAAGTCATTTTGGAAAAGGGGGTGAAATCATGGGTGAAAGTAAACATTTGTTAAAATCCGTTCTAGATGTATAAAACTTTGCACAGGGGTTTCTAAGAAAATATAATTGAACACTAGTTTGTGATTTTTCGAAATATAAAAATGTGAAAAAAATAAAATGTGTCCTAATGAGTACGAAATTATGCACAGAGGTCTTTTAAGTGACGTAATGGAGTGTTGAGATACGGTTTTTGTACATTTATCCCTCAAAGGGGTAAAATTAGGGATAAACGTTTATCCAAAATACGCTAAAATCAGTTCTAGGAGCATGAAATTTAGCTCAGAGATTCTTTAAGTGACGTAATTGAGCACTAAGAAGCAATTTTGGGAATTCTTACCCTCAGGGTGGTAGAATGTTTAGGAGGGTGTACTTGTCTGTTAATATTTGTAAATTACCCATTGTTCTATAATATAGCCGTGTGGATTTCCAATTGAGCTGAAATTATATTTGATTCTAATTCCGAAAATAAACCAAAAGAAGCTGTTTTTGCTTTTCATTTAGTTGAAAAATGCTTCTATATTGTAGAATGTAGAATATTTAGGAGGGCCCAAGTAGCATTTTCACGACTTGCGACCACATGTTTACTAAACACAACGTTGGATTAGTTACAAAAAATAGTTAGCTCCCTACCTTGGGTATTAAAATAAATTTAAACGTTTTTATAACGTTGTGTCGACGTTGGACTAGTACTACAGCAAAGTAGGAAGCTTCTGCGACGTCAAATAAACGTTGTCTTTTAACCTTGTCTTTTTAACTTTTTTGCTTAAGTGATCTTTAGGTGATTCGGACAACGTAGTTACAACGTTGGACAATATTGAGTTTTCCGACGTCAGTTTCAGGACCTATTCCAACGTTATGCAAACGTCGTTTGTTTTGCTAATTCCAACGTTGTTTAGATTTCCGTATTCTTACGTTGGTAGGACGTCGAGTCACTACCTTTTTGCAACTGTATTGAACCATAACCTTAAATCTTAAATTTTCACTTCATTGTTCTGTTCAGTCAGACAGTTCAGTGCTGTTTTTGTTTTTATAAAAAAAAAACTTAATTAAAATGGGACATAAGAAAGGTACATATAAAACTAAATTTAAATATACATCGACATATATTACCGATAGTTATCCACTCCCTCGTTTATTTAGATTATAGAGGGCGGCACAAGCTAGACTCTAGGATGACTAAATTAGGCAATCTTGCGACTAGTATACTACCTGTTAAGGCTGAACTGCGACTTTATTAGTCCAGTATGCGACTACTCGAACTACTCCATCTTAATCTCCAAAACAACAAAGTGAAAGCCGCCATGTTGTTAAATAAGCAAATGTTTCGTTCTTAAAATAGCAATTCCTGTTTTTGAATACATTAACTTGAAATATTTGACCCTAAAAAACACGGGGAAACATTTTTTCGACTGCGAATAAATTATTCTCATTTTACTAAAAAAAAATTCAGGGAAATTTTTAAAACTTCTTTAATTTTAGGCCCATTAGTATTTTTTCAAAGTAGAAACAATACATTTATCAATAAAGTTGTTTGCGTTTAACTTTTTGCCTTGGGTAACGAGTTACAGAGTCGGTTAAAGTGTTTCAATAATTATAATCTTCAAACATCCTCCACACTTAAATACTTTTGTTTTGTTTTCCTTTACTGCCATCTGGCATATGTCTCTAACTAAATCATAAAAATAATATTTTTACTATAATTATCCCAATTTAGGATAAAACGCGACTTAGACGCCATATTAGTTTTGTATTTCTGTGAATTAGGATTTTAAACAACGTTGCAGTTTGTACTAAATTAGGCTTCTAGCCAACGTCGGTATCCAACGTCGTTTCGACCTAAAAATTATTCTCCAAACTAGTGCACACTAGGGTTGGCACGAGGTTGTGCCGACGTTGCGCCCCGACGTTTGTTCGCGTGACACAACGTTGTCCCGACGTCCAAATGCTGCTTGGGGGGGTTAATCATCGCGACCTTACAAATCTCTACTATGTGTTCCCCTTTTTTGAGTTATAATGAGCTATAACTCATTATACAGTTTTAGGGCTTTGACAAAAGCAAGTATCTCAAACGGCTCTACAGAGGCCAAACAGTCTCCGACATCAGCCGTACCAAAGTTTATGGCACGAACGGTTATCATTTCGGCACACTCAGTGATGACGTGTTCTAGTGTTTCCCCATTTTTCCCACATAATCTGCATTCGCCGTTGTTTCTCAGCCTGAGGGGGTAGCGTCAATATACTGAGGTGTTCCTTGAGGAGACAGTGTCCTCTTAGAAACCCCGTGACAATCCCAAGATTGTTCTTACTTAAATCAAGGAAAATCTTTGATTTTTCTCGGTCGTTCTGAGAAACTATTTCGAGTGTCTTAGACCGGTTGGAAGATTCCCATTTCAGGTTACAGATGGAGTCTTCCAGGTTCTTGAGTTTCGATATAAGTTGGTTTACGCTTGGAAAGCAAAACCGTTCTGGTCCAATCAGTGGAGTTTCGCTCCTTTTCTAGCTAGATAGTTTTGCTTTTTCATTGCCTTCTATTCATTGGTGAGCCGTTACCCATTCCAGATTCCACCATTCTAGGTTACGGATGGAGTCCTCCAAGTTCTTCAGTTCCATTTTAAGCTGGTTTAAAAAGCAAAACGGTTCTGGTCTAATTAGTGGAGTGTTCGCTCCTTTTCTAGCTAGATCGTTTGCTTTGGTTTCATTGCCTTCTATCCCTTGGTAAGAGGTCACCCAGCGTAGAAGGACTTTATTTTCTTTACCTAATTTGTTCAGCCTCTCTGGGCTTTCTTTTTCCAACTTCGAATTGTTGGTTACTGAGATGATCGTTTTTGTGCTGTTTGCATATCCGAAAAGATGGCTATTTTCTGTTTTTGATAGTTCCTGAGGGGTAAGAGTGAAAGTATATATATCGCAGGCGTATCGAATAACTCGGCATTTTGCAAAAACTCTAGGCATATTATAAAAAGCCGGAGTTTTTAACAAAAGAAGTATATTTTACAAAGACCCTATCTGTTTTCAGTCGCTTTACAAGATGCCTAATGAAAACTAGACAAATTGCACAAAACATTTTACACGGGATTGGTATAACTAACCTAATAAATTTATCCAACGACATTTCTTGAATTTTTCTCTTTTCGGAATCCTTCTCTTTCAAAATTTGAAAATAATGTTTTGTGATCATTATTTAAGTGATAACTCTGTTAAATAGAGCATGGTTGAGGACGATTATTATAAAGATCTAAATTCATTTTATTGTCACATATGAAAAGAAAGCAAAGTTCCACAAAGAAGCAGCCCTGGACACAGAATCGAATTACAGAGTATAATAATTAAATGAGAAGTTTTAATATATTTTGTATTTAAAATTATGTTATTTATAATTAAAATTTAAGAAATAGGATTCAAGTAGTTTTCGTCTAAACATAATAAAATTTTGACATAAATAATTATTGTTCTTGTATAGGAAAATATGTGACTTACTTATGCTGACTAAACTTTCTTCATTCTTAAATACCTTAATATCTACCTAAATATCTCTACAGCCAGCGTACTCTACCAAGGAATTAATTTTACATCAGCATTAATAAAACATGTAAATAATATATTTTTAAATATATTCAAAAAGAAAGAATTACATACAAATAGAATAGTATGTAAATTAATAATAGTAATATAATAGAAACAATTACATACAATACAATAACAATTATGTCAAATTATATGCAGAAGTTGCCAGAGATGTATGAAAACTTGGTAGTCCAATATCTGACGATGGTGATGGAAGTTAGTCCAACGGTGTTGGTTCTGGTGAAGGAGGTGGCCTTGGTGAAGGCTTTCCGGTAGGTCGTGGTGGAAAAGGTGTGATAGTAGGTAAAGGGGGAAGGTCTCCATCTTCAACACTGCCTTCAAAGGACAATGCTGAAGGATCATGTTTTGCTGTCTTAAACCATCCAAATAAACTGAAAGCCTCGCTGGTCTGAAAAAATATTATTATAAAAAATATAATAATATTATAGAAAATATTTCGTACTAAATTAAAATCATTATTTATTTATATTTAAACTGCAATTTAATTAAATAAAAATTATTTACAAAATATTGAGATTTACCTGAATAGTAGCCAGTGACACAAATAAAAATACTGCTAATACTATTGCAACCCTCATTCTTGCTGAATCTTTTGATAAACTGTGATGTCCTAGCTACAGAAGGCATATTTATATGACTAAATATCAAGTGGTTGATCTAAAAATAAAAATTTGCAAGATAGAAATTGCATTTTTGCATTTAGATATTTCGAAATTTATTTCTCACAGTTGTTTTTATATATGTTTCTTAATCTATTGTCTTGAATATAATTACATACTTAAAGCACACCATGACCTACGCATTTATTTTTAAATATTTTTTACAAATAATCTTAGATTTACTTTATTAGCCAACCATACCAATAGGTATGGTAGGCTATTAGGATCGGAAAAAAAAAAGTTTTTTTTAATTTCACTCAAAATGAGTTATTTGGATCATAAATGACCTAAATACAAAATATTTTCGTGGTGTCCGTCTGTCTGTCCGTCTGTCCGTCTGTAACACGGTAACTCAAAAACCGCTGAATCCATTTTAACCAAATTTGGCATAAAAATACTGTGGCACCCGAGAATCTGGCCATTATTTTTTGGTTGGTGTGGGGGTTGGTAAGGGGGTATGGGAGGGGGTTAAAAATTTAAAAAAATCGTAACTCCAAAATTACAGTAGCTAGCGAAATGCGGTTTTCAAATTAAGATTAGGAAAAATATTTGCAACAAAATCCATACATATATAAAAGCTCAAAGGGCTTTTGAGCTTTTATGTATGTTTTTTTTGTTACATCCATCCCGCCCAAACTGCTTTACCAATCTTGATAATTCTTTTTTTAAATGAAAGGTATATATGTTTAGATTTGTTATGAAGTATTTTTAAATTGTTGAATGGCTATTTCTTTGTGTAAATTGACTAAATATTAAAACATACCTGAAAAACACCTACACACAATACCTCCAGAAATAAATTATTTGTCATTGTGAGTGGTTTGTCAGTTAGATTATATATCAAGTTTTTAGATATTTTAGGGATCAGTTCATACAGCCCGCTTTAGATACATAAATATTAGAACAAAGGTTCGTTTAAACGACATTAGTGAATTAGCTACACAAAGCGATTTTAGGAAATTCATCCTCTTAGAGAGTAAAATTATGTCGGAGCAATTTGTTGTATGAAAATTCCTTACTATGTGGTCTAGAAGAATGAAATCCTACAAAAAGAATTAGAAGAGATTTTTGAAATTCATCAACCAAATGGGTAAAGTTAGTAAAAATTTATATAAAACTTGGTGACCTCTGGATTATACACACAAAAATTGGCACAAAGGATCATTTAAAAGACATGAGTAAATTATTTAGATAAAGCGATTTTATGAAATTTATAATCTTAGGGAGTAGAATAGGGAATGAAAGTTTGCTGTACGAAAATGTATTATTATAACATCTAGCAGTATAAAATTTTATACAAGGGTTTATTTAGTGACACATCAATAATATAAACGAAATATTTCTTCTTCAATTATCCTTCAAGGAATAAAAAATAACTATAAATATAGTATTAGTGCTCTTAATAAACCAAAAAGATGAAGAATAAAAAAAATATCAAGGGAGTATATTAAGTAAAGCGACAATTAAAAATTTCAAATATTCATTTGAAAACTTCATATTTCAAAACTATTTATTTTAGTAATACAGTTTATATGGGACCATAGGTAGGGGTTCTATCTATAGAGGGTAAATAATCATTTCTCTATTTATTATTTTGGAGAGATTTTATTTTTTCAGATTTTGCAAAATTTCTTTGAAATTGACTTTGGTTCGATTTCGAAAATAATCTATATATAAATAAGAAATAAAAAACCACCCTGGAAGATCGCCATCCACCCTCTATCCAACCATACATAATTAGTTTCAGTCAATGGAAGTAGTTAAAAAAATTGAAAAAAAAGTGTTAAAAAAAGCAAGAATTCAAAAACATTTTGTGGCCAAAATTGAACTTCTTTGAAATACTTTGATTTCGATAACTTCTAGAATTATTACAATTTTTTATTTCAGTATTTCAAGCGGCTCTAATCAAAAGTTTTATTTTTGGTATACAAAGTGTGTCATAAAGTCATATACAGGCGATGAAAAAATAAAAAACGGTTTTTAAATTTTGGAATTTTCTTAAGTACATAATACATACAAGTACAATAATATTTAAAGAGAATAAAAATGCTCTTGAAATTGGATTATTGACGGCTTTTTATAAATTTTAAGTAAAAAATATGTAATAAGTCAAAAATAACAATATCATTTTTTGTCGAGCGAGTCTTAGATAAGTTTACAATTATTCTTGGCGGTAGTAGGTATATTTGACCCCAGAAACACGATTATGAGTTTTTCATGAATTTTTTTTGGAAATTTGGAATTTTTGAAAAACTTTTTTTTGATTTTTTAGTTTTTAGTTAAAAACCATAATTTCTTGATAATATGGCAACATAGATAGGTAGTAGATTAAATTTACAAGACAGTAAAACCCGAAAAGCTGCAGTGGTTCTCAAAATTTAAGCAAAAATATTTTTTTTTTTGGAAATTTTTAAAGTAATTCGGAAGAGTTATTTGAATAACGGTAAAGAGAAAATATGTTTTTTTATCGAGATCTACCAGCCCTGAAAATATTTGCACTTATTTAAGACTTGCCCTGTATAATACCCAGAAAATCGACAATTGATAACTTTCATATGAAATACGAGTAGCTCTAAAACTCTTAAAAACATAGTTTAAATAGGGCATTTGTAAGGCTCACTAGCTCTATATACAAAGTAAATCATTTAAATCAATGCATGAACTATTCGAGGTGTAACGCGAACGTAGTCGCGGGAAAAACCTTGTTTGTAATAACATCAAAATCAGTCAAAGTCGCAGTTTTCGAGATATTAACATATTTTAGTATGGGCGGCTATACGTGCCTCCCGGCGCCAATTTTTTTTATTTTAGTCTGATATGTTTTTGAATCGCGCAGCTTTCCGTACATTTATTTTTATATTATAATAAATATTATATGTGCACAAATATCTTTTTTTAAGGTTTTTAGATCTTAGAGCGATGCTTTTCTAATTAATGATACTGATTTGTTTCTCTTCAGAAAAGTCCTATAGGTATTTCGTCACTTGTATTGTAAGAAAAAAGAAACGTTTGGGTGGACAACTGAAAAAATACAGGGACATTTTCCATGAAAACTTAAAGGGGATTAACATGCAGAATGAGTGGGAAGAAGCAGCTTACAATAGAACCCAATGGAGAAGAATTGTAAACTCAGTTAACAGCGACAACCAAAAAGAAAAGAGGCAACAAAGCAATGAGATTTTTGAATGTCCGCAGTGCGGTAGGCAGATAACATCACCTCTCGGGCTTTTCAGTCACAGAAAAGCTCATGAAAGGAAAGGCCGCGGTTCCTTCCCCTAGGAGATGCAAGACCTTGTCGTTGGTGGGGAAGCTCCTGGTCAGGTGCTGGGGGGAATCCCCCCTAGCACTTGGCTTGGTCTAAGAAGCATCTCACTCATCGTCTTGTCTCTGACTGTAGTGTCGTGGCCAGGGAATTGCACCAAGATATATAACGATACCGGGCGGGGCTACGGACAGCCTCAACCTTGGGGCACCAGGGGCACCCATTGTATTTTACCCCTTACTTCTACATGCGGGGCTCTGTAGAAGTGGACCGATTGTCCCCTAGCGACTCCTTAGGAGACACTATGAGATCTGGTAATAATAGTAATAAAAACATCACCGGTGAAGCTGTGGGGAAATCCCCTAGCGACACTGGGAACAGTAACAACAGAAAGTTCAAGGGGCCAAACCCAAAAGAACTACAGGAGAGGTGGCTGACTTACTTGCGTGAGACCATCCTCCGCAAGTGGCATACAAGCTACCACCTCTCCTCCAGGGTCGGGAGCCTACCTCCTACCTCTAAACCCAACAGGCGACACAAGCTACCGTTTCGTCTACCCGGCCTGGGTCGTAGCTCCTCGACTGTGAGGGACACGGGTCTCCGTAGGAAGTCCTGGGACTGTATGATGAGTTATAACTCAAGAAAGGGGGACACAATAGATCTCTAAGGTCGCAGAGATTAACCCCCCTCCCACTTATTCTAAATTCTTATTCTAAAAGGAAAGGCCTTGCGTGACCATCTTCTGATGTGTGTCGAATACTCGTCAGCGAGCAATGGCTGTATGTATGTATGTAAATATTAGCATGTCATTAAAGAAACATTCACAAGTTTAAGGTTTATCTACCTTAAGCCAAACATTAATAAAATAAAACCCAGCACGTTTTTGTCCACTCGACAATAAAACAAAAGATATCTCTGCCGCCCCTAAATAGCCGCTCGTAAGTTGGAAAAAGCCGTAATATTTCATTCAAATCCTATCGTTTCATACACACACACACACAGTGAAAAGGAGGAACGTATTTTGTGTCGTCCGGCACGGTCCACTTCAGGGACAGGCGACGTCCGAAGGATTTGCCCAACGGCGTGTGAATGAAGAACAGTCGAATGGGTCAATTTCTAGTTTAATACCGGTCAATCTCGGACCCGGCAGATAAATTCTCCGTTTTTAAATCGGGCACGTCCGGACCTGATCTATGGCTCAAAGATCGCTTTATGAGCGTTTCGTTTTTCGTGGCTTGCGCTCTATTTATTTTTAACTTTTTTTGTAGATTTAAGGTGACTGGTCTGTCCATTCTTGTTACTTTAATTGAACATGGTAGCGATCGACATCTGACTAAAAAAACCATCTCTCTACTAGTGTGTTGATAAGGACCAAAATTCTTCAATAAAAGTAATGCTATAGTCTCTCCGACGACAAAATCCTTGACAGTGACAGATGTGTGATATGTCTGTCATTTTAATTTCAAAATAGTTTATTTTATTTTACAAAGAAATAAGTTGGTACCATTAGAAGGCATAGCAGGAAATTAGTATATTCAAAATTTGAGCGACAAGTGATTACTTCAAAATATTGTGTATGTATTAATACTGTATATAATTGAAAAAAATATAATCGAGTTATTTTATTTAAAAAAAGTACGTGTTAATACAAAACAAACAAGGGTGCATTTTAAACAAAATACCATATACCAAAAAATATACAGGGTGTTTCAATAAACAAGTGCCAAAACGCGTGAGGAGATTCCTCATGTAAAAATAAGATTTATTTTTCATATCAACATAGGCCCGATTCTGCTTTGTTTCGTAGCTACAGGGTGTTAAAGTCTTAATATTTTTTGATTTATTATAATTTTCTTCCATGTACTTTTAGCGTTTTAGCCTCATCAAAAAATATGAAAAAAAGTTCTTATAAACATGGGTATAGAAATGCTTAGTTTTAGAGTTACAGGATGTTAAAACTTTTTAAAATTAGGTTTTTTGCAATAATTTATATACCATTATTTTTTTATTTGAAATTGCTGTATGCTGGAATAATAGTAATAATAACTAATAGTAACAATATTTAATAAAAAATTAGGTAAAATATATAACTTATTAAATGTAGTATTCATTTTATTTTTATTATTATTTTATTAATTGTGATTAATAAAATTGCGTTATCTCATCAAAGAGGCCAAATTGGACAAAATATCAAGAGATAACTTTTATTTGGCATTAAACGGTTTTTTTTGAAAAATTATCCAGTGATAACCCATAGGCACGTCCCTGATGAATTTATTGACACCTTTTTAGCATTAAAATATGCAACACTTATAGTATCTTTTATGCCCAAAATTTCATTCAAATCATTAAAAGTACTTGGAAGAAAATTATTATAAATCGAAAGATTGTTAAGATTTTAACACCCTGTAGCTACAAAACAAAGCAGAATCGGACCTATATGATATGAAAAATAAATCTAATTTTTACGTAAGGAACCTCCCTACGAGAGATGGCACATGTTTTTTGAAACTCCCTGTATAAAAGAACTATTTCTTACTTTCAAACTTCAAGAAACTTCCCACATTTATTATTATATTTATCAATATAACTTCTGTACAAATAAAAAAAATATTGCACCGGAATAAATAAAACACTTAACTTACTCAAATTTTATACCTTAAAATTTAGTTAATTTTTTAAACCAGTACCTTTTGACTTTATCTTTCTGCAGTACTAAAATCTATTATTTATCTATCATGTGATGTCGTTATTTTACAGCTACTCAAGTTTTTAGTACAATATACGAGATGGTATACGAACTTTATTGATATTAAATACCGTAAAATGGGGAATAGAAACATAGTGGTGAAAAGAAACAAAATTTCTGAAAAAAATCAAATCACGATTAAAAATATTCAAAGTAAAAAGAGTCGACGTATCTAATTTTTCTATCATTGGTAATACACAATAAAATGTAAAAACTATATTTTTATCTGTGGCAGCACTGTTTCTGTCAATCAGCTGATCAATAAATGTGAGATCGATTTATCACCTATTTTGTATGGCGCGAAAACTTTACAAATAAAATATTTATTTTTAAAGTAATACATAAGCTGGTACATGTAAGTTGTTATATTATATGTATTGTTAATTATTGTTAAACCTACTTAAATATGTAATAATTTACTGTTTCTAATCACCTTGTTGGAAGTAGAATAGATAATAACCTTAACATCAATGTGTGTTTCTATTCTCCCGAATAGCAGGTGAATAGAAACACAAATGTTATTTTTATTTAATATTTATACGCATATTTTTCAAAAATCAAATTATATGTATAATACGCAAAGAACAAACAAACACCCATATTTTAAAATATTCGGGAAAATAATACCACATTTTTATCAATCGGTATATCGCTAATAGCCTACGAAACTGTTTCTATTCACCCCATTTTACAGTAGTAACTTTATTGGTATAAAACTCTCTGCCTGGGGCCAGACTGGGCACTGAATATTATTTTATAACTATAGACTGTGCTCTGAGTCTACAGTTAATTTTCCCTCGATTTTTCCTCCACCTAACTTCAAAAGACACAAAATACACAACTAATAACACGAACCAAAATGCATCATCTACCAAAACGCAGATTATTTACTAACTTATAATTTGGCAAGCAAAACTTCTATAGGAAAATCTTAAGTCGAGTTCATACGCATCTGCGTCCTAGTATCGTTTATCTTTCCGTCACTCCAAGTTGAAATATGGTCTGTCATTTTTGAAATAAACCAATAAAAGTGGTTAAAAACAAGAAACGACGCATGACGGAGTTATATGTCATTGTATACAGGGTCGCTAATAGGTATGTACGGAAACGGTCGATTATTGGGTAAAATATAGGAGGTACCACAAACAGTTAAATTAATATAAAAATGTCTATTGGCGCGGAATAAATTTAAGTATACAGGATCGGTCATTGCATATTTCAATTCTCCTTTCAATTCTAAGCAAAAATAGATACACATACCTAATGCACCTCAAACCAACCGTGTCCAAGTTATTGACTTTTGAAAATATCACTTAAACAATTCGATTTAATTAATTTCGATGTGTTCGGTTTCGTTTAACGATGCCATTCTGCGGAAACTGTGATACTTAATGATATTTGACATTACTTTTTAAGTTTTATTTTTATAGTATAATTTTTTAATTTTTATATATAGTTATATCTATTTTTTTTATAGATATATAAAATAAGATTATATCAGTCTGGAAATTACCAAATTTTCGTTTAATATTTCAAAACCAAAATTTGATATCTCGGAAACGGTTGGATTTAGTTATATTATGTGTATTACAATTTTTGCTTAAAATTGAAGGAAGTATTGAATTACCCAATAATATACAGGTGGTTCCATTTAAAAAAAAAAAAAATCTTTGATGTGCCACGGTTTTATGACCGACCCTGTATACTTAAATTTATTACAAGATGTTATGCATTTAAAAACCCTATAACTTTTGTATATAAATTTTTGCGGAAATTTGTACTCTTTGTACAATAATAATCGACCGCTTTCACACTTATTAGGCACAACCCTGCAATAAACCCATCCATAAATTTACATAAAAAAAATATAAGAATTTTTTTTAGCGAAATAAATAGATTGGTATGGACGTCATCTGCTTTTCTGTCATCGTCTGTCGAAATCTTACCTGAGAAAAAGAAAACTAGAGTATATCAAGATGAAACAAATTATAGAAAAAAAATCGACAAGTGCGAGTCGGACTCGCCCACCCAGGGTTCCGTATGAAGACTATATTTTTATGATTTAATTACTAATGTATACTTAGTTTTTAGATTTTTCCCTATACTTGTAGTATAAGACGGTATTACTCCACAAAAGAAAATCGATAAAATAAAAAAAAATAGCTATTTATGTAACAAGTTGCGAAATGAATGTGTTTTAAGCATGGGGCGCAAAATTGTCCAACCAGGCGAAAACCGAGTTGGACAATGCGTCGAATGCTTAAAACACTCTTTTCGCAACGAATTTCATACAAGATTTTTTGTTAAAGCGGATAATTTGAGATTTTCATGTTATTATTATTACTTATTTTTAAACATTTTTTAAAATGTTCTGGTAATCGGTTTCTAAGGCATTGTTTATGCATTGTTTAATGACAAAGTTCTGTCAGGTTCAAACGTCGCCGTATTTCCTACAAAGTTTTATGAAAAAATGAGTGATAATGACGAGTCTTTGGATATTCAACAAGCTGCTGAAACTGCGCTATCCACGTTAGTGCCCGGGACCGGGAAGTCGAAAAACTTATACGTGACCACCTACAACAACTTTGAAACCTGGGTCAAAGAAAAACATGTTGAGAATTTCACAGAAAAGGTATTTGCTAGCCTATTTACTTATTCCGACTCCTTCAACTTGCATTTCTCTTAGAGATGAAAAGTTGGATGCCTCTTGTATTCACTTTAAATAATTTAAATAATTATTGTACCTTTCAGATTTATAATAAATATATATTTTCATTGTTTCTAACGTTTGATTTTTTACTTTTAGGCACTTACTACTTACTAGTGCTTAAACAAGTGTCACTTTTAGATACTAGTGCCTGAATGAATGTCATTTCGAATCCCAAATAAATATCAAAAACTGTCAATTTTGAAACGCTTTCACAAAAAATATTTTATTTTTTTTTATTTACTAAAAGAAATAAATAAAATAATTAAAAAAAAATATTATCTAGTTTACTGTAAACTAGAACCTACGGCATATTAACTAAAATTAAACTAAACCGATTACTAAAAGTTAATTCGATAGATCCATACATAAAATCAAAAAATGATTACAAATTTGTTATTGTCATTGCGCTTTCCACGAATCTGATTATATATATCTAGACAATAAATCAAGAATTACTAACGCAAAAAACAATTTTGAAATATTAATATTTTAAATTTCAAAATATGAAGGATAAAAACATCCCACCACCTGCCGTTTAGTAGTATAAATAAAGCTGTTTTCTATATTGCGAATATCACAACCAGTCAAAGGTTTAATTAGAAATGAAGGGTTTAACATTGGCAGTATTTGCATTTGTGGCACTGGCCACTATTCAGGTATTTTAACAATAGTTTTTTTTATTCAATCTTTCTCTCAGTTATATTTTGTATTTCTTAAAGTGAAAAAAAAACTTTTACTAACTTATATTTATTTTTAATCATTTTTGTTATGTTAAAATGTTCTCTTTTTCTGTTTAAACTTATTTTTTCAGTAAAATGAGAGTTGTAGAAGACTATAAAATGAAGGGAAGGGGGGGGGGTCTTGAGTTAAAATGAGAGTTACTAGTTATTTTTTATTTTAATTTATTGATATTGTTGGATTAATGATTTTTGAATCTTATATTACGTGAACCTTTTCCAGAAAAGCGAAGCACTCAGTTTATTTGGAAAGCAAAAGGAGACAAAAGAAGATCTTCCAGCATCCTATGTCGAGTCTGAAGTAGAAAAAGAAGTTCTTTCTCCTCCATCTTCTACCAAACCGTTTCCACCACCACCACCATCAGGTAGGCCTGGACCACGTCCAAGACCCTCTCCAAGACCAAGACCCTCTCCACGTCCAAGACCTTCTCCACCACCACGTCCTTCTCCACCATCCACACCATGTGACTAATCTCTTAAATTATAGGCGGCAGAGCCAGCTGGGATACCTCCCAATAAACTTTGTCCTCCAACTAAATTAACATATATTTTAAGATGTATTGTAGGATATTCCTTAATTTTTCTTTATTTTTTTTTTGAATAATATATTAATGCTATATTACATTTTTCTCTTATTAATACTCTTATACCGTGTGTTGCATCGTCGACCTGAACATAGAAAATTCCTCGGAAAATCCCATGTAAATTTTAAAAATGATGAATAAGTTTTCGCTATTTTATTTTACAGAAAATTTTATTTGAAACTTTTTAAATAGTTCCTTAAAATTAAGCAAATTGTTCATTTTGAATAATTTATAAGAATTCATTTTGAGTTACGAGAGATACAAAAAAACTAAATAAGAAGAAAATTTAAAATAATCCGGTTCTGGTCAAACTATCATAAAACGGGCCACACATTATAGGATTTATCGTACAAGTTGTACAACACTAAATCGTTTCGACCGTTGCGTTGGATGAATGGTTGGATCGTTGGGTAGGGGCATTGTAGTACAACTTGCAGCTCGACTCTGTCGTATCGTATGGAAGTATAGCATGCATAAAATCTGTGGTACAATGTATTAGTATCTAGATACGAAAGGTTTGATAGTTTGTGTGCAAGCACTTCTTGTTGAAACGAAATATAAACATTTTTCGTGGCAAATTAAGTACAATACAGTGCATAAAAATTGAAAATAAAAAGTTTTGGTCAGAATTTATAAACATATATCGTTTGCATGCATCGGTGTGTGGGATGTAAAAAATTCCGAATCATCATCATCATTATCATCATTTAGCTTATACCGTCCACTGCTGAACAAAAGCCTCCCTTAACTTTAGCCATTTCTTTCTATTTTGTGCCACTTTAATCCAGTTTCCAGCCACCCTCTTAATGTCATCTGTCCATCGACTAGGAGTTCGTCCTCTGCTTCTATAGGCCTCATGTCTTGGCCTTGATTCCACAAGTCTCTTTGTCCACCGTCCATCTGTTATCCTAGCCATATGTCCTGCCCAATTCTATTTAAGATGCAAGACAGGTATCACCACATCTCTTACTCCTGTTCGATTTCGTATTGTATGATTGGGTATTTTACCTCTGAGTGTAAGTCCCAACATGGACCTTCCCATTTTCCGTTGCATGAGCTGTATTCTGAGTATGTTCTTTTTTGTTAAGGTAAGCGTTTCAGCTCCATACGTGAGGACAAGCAAGACACACTGGTGAAAGATCTTTCTTCTTAAACATATATGGTAATATCAGATCTCAGTATATGCCTTAGTTTGCCGAATGCCGCCCACGACAAACCTATTTGTAGTAGAATTTCGTGGGTCTGATTATCCCTTCTAATACCGAAAAATTCCGAATACTTAAACAAAAATTAAAGAAGTGCATGTTATATAATAAAGCGGATGCTACTTTGGAATCTTTGGAACAAGACAAAATCAACTGGGAAGCAATTTATTGTACGACAGACATTAAACTAATAGTTTAAGTTTGTCGACAACAGTGCATCCGATCTGTCGTTCAAACGGTCGCGGTCGCATCAAATTTGTGTTATACAACCTGCAGTACGATAAATTGTATAATGTGTGGCCCGTTTAAGTTATGTCACGATAATAGAATAATATAACCATTAAACGGCCTACACACGTAACGATTTATCGTACTGCATGTAGTACGATATCCATCGAAACTGCCGCATTAACGATAAATCGTAGCGTGTGTAGGGAAATTGAATGGTTTGCAGTATGCAGTCGTCAAATCGTTTGCAGTTCGGAGACGGAGCTTTCGTAAAATATCGTATCAACGGGTCGTGTCTGGGGTGGGGTTTGAACGCAAGTCTGAACGTGTGGAGTGTATTTATTCCGTGCCGCAGCGCCGCAATTTTATTACAAACTAAATCCATCACACAAATAATTTTTAAAATCAAGAGGTTCTTCTTTTTCCAGTACTTTTACCAACCTCAAATGTGAATATTTCTTTCTCTCCAGCAACCACTTCTTACACCATTTTCGCTTTTTGATTTCTTTTTGTTCATCATCTTCATCTATCAGCAATAACGCAGCTACAAGCACGGCAGCTTTTTTCTTTGAAATTCTTGACATAACGGTAGCCCTTTTCGACGAAAAGTGAATAAGCTGAACTGCGGTACTTGCGGCAGTACAATGTGTTGCATCGTGTGTACAAAAAATGGCTGTACTGCAAGCCGTACGATTTTCTTTACGATCTGCAGTTCAACGCGCAGTACGATAAATCGTTACGTGTGTAGGCCGTTTTATAATTTTCTTCTAGAGAGATCTATCAAAAATAACTCATGTTCTTTATGAAAAGTTCCAAAAAGTAAGGATAATAGAATCTTTAAAAAATCAAATATATTTCGTAGAGATGTCAACGTAAGAAGAGTTGAAGTAGTAATAAAGAAAATTTATTTATTAAACACTAAACAATTCACCAAATTCAGTACCTAAGTACTTGTTAATTCTAAAATGGACAAAATTTGATCTAGAAATTATGCTTCTTCAAAATACGTCAAGCAGTTTAAACTTCTTCAAAAAACTTCTTCAAAATACGTCAAGCAGCGTCAACGCGAAAAAATTATACTTAAACCATTAAATTCTAGGTAAAAACGTGCTTTGGAAATGTTTTCATAGAAATACAACATTTTCCAGAGCAAAAAAGCTACAGCGAATTGTTAAAAATGCACATTTTTGAAAAACACCCCGTAACTCCGAAACGGTAACAGATATTGATGTGCGGTTTTCACCATCATATTTTTTATGAAAATTGAGCTCCAGACACCGATATTAGTTTTCGTCTATCTCCTATACAAAAAGGGTGTTTCCATTTAAAAGCGTCCAATTTGACCTACCCTGTACATATATTAAATATCAGGTAATATTATATTTTAGTACCGTTGTTTTATATGTTGACGTAGTTATTGTTTTAATTATAAAGTACCTATATATAGTTACACAACATTTTATAGCGTCTCTTTAATAGTTTAAATCAATGGATTTTTAATTCTTAATATCACTTGGTATTTTGTATTTTCATATAATGGGACGGTAGGCATAAAAATATTAAAATTAGCATTATAAAATTTTGAATTATGTCATATGACAAATGAAATTATGTTGTTTCGTTAGTAATTGGGTTTTTTTAGTTACAAGACTGAAACTATTGATGTGATACGAAATTTTGAATAGGTATACTGACTGAGTGTAGACAAAAACTATTTTTAAATATTAAAATAATATATTATTTTATATATTTACAAAAATTAAAAAAATACATTATCTTACAAGGCGTGTTAAATTTTCAGTTTAGAAAATATAAGCAGTAGGTGGTGGTGGTGGAGATGGTTCACCGGATGGTGGAGTTGGTAAGTCAGATGGTGGAGAAGGCTCATCCTTTACTTTAAGAGGTTCACCAGATGGTGGTGGTGGTGGTGATGGTTCACCGGATGGTGGAGTTGGTAAGTCAGATGGTGGAGATGGTTCGTCTTTTACTGCTCTGCGTCTGAGTGGTTCATCAGATGGTGGTGGTGGTGGAGATGGTTCACCGGATGGTGGAGTTGGTAAGTCAGATGGTGGAGATGGTTCGTCTTTTACTGCTCTGCGTCTGAGTGGTTCATCAGATGGTGGTGGTGGTGGAGATGGTTCACCGGATGGTGGAGTTGGTAAGTCAGATGGTGGAGAAGGCTCATCCTTCACTACCTATAACAATTTTATGAATTATTCCGTATCTCCGCTGCTGGGTTTGTTCCAGAGGAATTTTAAGTAAGCTTTGTTTGGATTATAAATATATTTTCGAATTAAAAATTTCATTCTTTTTCATTCCTTAATTTGTTCATTTTTTTTACCGATGGAGGAAATTTGATATAAATAAATATATTTTTAATTAAGTATAGGTTAAGTTTGAATAGCTGCCATTTATTTGTTAGCTAGACTTTGCCATTTAAGCAAATTATATCAAAATATGTATTTTGATGTAGTATGTAATTTTACACATTGTAAGTACCTATATGCTTAATAAAGAATATTATTATTTTTATTACCTTAAGAGGTTCATCAGATGGAGGTGGAGGTGGTGATGGTTCACCAGAAGGTGGAGTTGGTAAGTCAGATGGTGGAGAAGGCTCATCCTTTACTTTAAGTGGTTCACCAGATGGTGGTGGTGGTGGTGATGGCTCACCGGATGGTGGAGTTGGTAAGTCAGATGGTGGAGAAGGCTCATCCTTTACTTTAAGAGGTTCACCAGATGGTGGTGGTGGTGGTGATGGCTCGCCGGATGGTGGAGTTGGTAAGTCAGATGGTGGAGAAGGCTCATCCTTTACTTTAAGAGGTTCACCAGATGGTGGTGGTGGTGATGGCTCACCGGATGGTGGAGTTGGTAGGTCAGATGGTGGAGATGGTGGAGAAGGCTCATCCTTTACTTTAAGAGGTTCACCAGATGGTGGTGGTGGTGGTGATGGCTCACCGGATGGTGGAGTTGGTAAGTCAGATGGTGGAGAAGGCTCATCCTTTACTTTAAGAGGTTCACCAGATGGTGGTGGTGGTGGTGATGGCTCACCGGATGGTGGAGTTGGTAAGTCAGATGGTGGAGAAGGTTCATCAGCTAGTGCTGCTACGTGTTTTGCTTTATGCCAACCGAATAAACTGAAGGCTTCGCTGGTCTAAAAAAAAATCGAAAACTATAGAGTGCATTTATAACAAAATTGTTATCAGTTGTATCATAGACTTTAGAGTGTGGTTGTATTAAGAAAACAAAGAAAGTTTTAAGATAAATTAACATCACGTAATAAAAAAATAATTATAAAAATATATAAACAAAATTATTAAAAATATTAAACTAAAATATTGAAATAATTACTTAAAATGGTTATTTTTATCTTCTCATCACTTAATATACAAAATCAGAAGCATACTTAAGTTTTTAATAATAAAATTGGAAATTACCTGAACAGTGGCAAGTGCCACAACTGCAACTAATGCCAATCCTAGTAACTTCATGTTTAGAGAAGCTTCTGATCGGTTATGATACCTTAGCCTTAGACACCGGTCATATTTATACTTCGATGCGGAATGTCAAGTGGTTAGGTCCTTTATCTAGCGCATTTTTAAGCATACATTTATCAAAACTACTTATGACTTTTATCGAAAAAGAATTAGTTCTATTTACAACGCCGTGATTCACGTTTTTCTATAAATGTTTATTTCTTGTAAGTCTGTATTGAATATCTATACTTTTAACAAATAGTTATATAATGTGTTATATTATTAAATAGTTATGCGGCATATTACTTATGGTGGACTCGAAAAAAAAAACTTAGTCTGAATTATTTTTCCATAGCTTATATTATTTGCTAAAATAGATTATTCTTAATATATATTATATATTTCTCTGAAATATTTCATGATCTTAGATCTTAGATTTATCAGCACAATATTTTCGATTTTTTTTAATTCGACTTTATTTCTAATTTATATTTATCTTGTAATTATCTTATTTTTACTGTGGTACAAAAAAATCAATTAGACAGATCTTGATATTCCTTATGAATAAAGTGAACCTTTTAAGCTGGATTCATAAACTTCAAAGTGGCGATACAGGGGATGTTCAGTAAAGGTAGTCAAACTAAATCTTAAATGAAATGTGTGCATATATAAAATCGTCTGTTCTTCGTAATGTTGAAAGTTCATTCTATGCTCAATACAAATCGTTGGACGTAGTTTAACTTTACAGTTCAGTTTAAAGTCAATTTTAAGTCGTTTATATATGACAAGTTTTGTTTTCATTTTCAATAATGTAATAGAAATAGTTTAACTTATTAAGTTAAATGAATTTAAGAAATTGTTTTTAATTAAATTAATGCAATTCCATTTAATAGTAATGAAATTATTATTATTATTAATGTTTCGCTTTTTAAAACAGGACTAAATTTTTTTATGTTTTATGGAAGCCAAGATTATAGTGCGGTTTGTAATATTCTAATTCACAAATTTCTCATTGTTTATATTTATTAATTATTACAGGAACGAAAAATAGAAACCTCAAAATTTTCATGTATTTTAAAGTTGAATATTTTTTCTACTAGTGTCAGATTTTGATGTTATTTAAGCATTTTTCTTTGGAAATATTCAATATAAATCCTGTAAGGTTGAAATAAATAAAATTGTTTGGTTTGGTTGGATGTACAAACAGCATTTTAATAATAGCATCTACGTCCCGCTAATCAACTCGCGTACCCGTAGTGGATTGTTTATTTTGTTATAATCTAAAATCTGATGTTTACAAGATACTTATTTAAAATTTGATTAAAAATTAAATTCAAATACTATTTCTGCTTATAAAAATATAAGATAGTTTAATAAGAAAAAAGTTTGATAAGCTACTAGATATTAATTTTCACTACATTTTATTCAAAGTGAACGTTATAGTCAAAACATCTAGAAATATTTTTACTATTTTTGAATTCAACTATTATATTTTGTTTATAAAACTATAAGATATGTATATTATTAAAAATTATTTTTGATAAAGTATTTGATTTACACTTTTACTGAATTTCATTCGGAGTGAGCATTAAACAAATCATCCAAAAAGGAAAATCTCAAAATCTGCAAAAATGTTGATGAATTATTATATATGAAAATGCCTTAATAATACTAACTTATCTTATAAATAATAAAAGTCAATGTATAGGTAAACAATGTTCTTTAATTTTAATTCATTTTATAATAATAAGTTAAGAGCTATTTTGATTGTTTCTGGTTTAGATGGTTTAATAATCTTTCTTGGGTTTATCTAAGCTTCTTTTTGTGCTAAAAAGTATTTATTTGGATATTTTTTGTTGCCAGGCTCTTTTGGTTTTTTATTAGACTGTATCAAAGGTGGTATATACAAGGTGCTACAAATTTGAGGTACGAGCATTGCTATCTCGGAAACCGTAATAGATACGACCATGGTTAAATTATGCTATATTCGATTTATAAACTTCAAAGTGGCGATATAGGGGATGTTCAGTAAAGTAGTCAAACTAAATATGTACCTTGTGCATTTACAAAATAATTCTGTTCATCGTAATGTTGAAAGTTCATTCTATGCTCAAACAATACAAAACGTTGGACGTAGTTTAACTTTACAGTTCAGTCTAAAGTTAATTTTAAGTCGTTTATATATGACAAGTTTTATTTTCATTTTCAATAATGTAATAGAAATATTTTAGTTTATTAAGTTAAATGAATTTAAGAAATTGTTTTTAATTAAATTAATGCAACGAGTTGTGTAACCAAACAAGTATTTTAATGGAGTTAACTCGCGTGTATTGTACAATATTTTATCTATGTACTAACTATAAAAACACACAATGAATTTTAAAAATTATTGTACTTAACTATATACCTATCCTAAAAATCAATTACCTTAATACCTTTGTTCAAATAACACCATGCATGGCAATGTCAATATGACAGTAAATAATATTGATGTGACTACTTAGTTTAAAAAATGAGCGATTCGGAAAGTATTCCGTCTGACATTGAAGAAGAGGTATTCAGAGCCATTTCTGGATTGCTTCCAGCAAGATCGAAACAGAAGTATGGATATGCATACTCTACGTATGAAAAATGGTACATCAAAAAAAAGTTCACGCAACTATGGAAATGAAAAGGTACTCATAAATAACATATTTTTCCAATTTAGTGCAAAATAAATGTTTTACAAAATATTTTTTTCTTTTTGGTAGTCATCTAAATAAGGAGTGCGGTAATGAAAATGCGTGAGTTAAGAGCTTCTTAATTCACTGACGTAGATAAATAGATTTTTTAAAGCTCTGCCGTATGCTGAATACACATACCAACTTTGAACAATTTTGGAAAAGCCGTTTTTCAGTAATTTAAGAAAAACTGTAACAATATTTAAATGAAAACTGAACAGGTAACAATGGAAATCCAGGCAAATGCCTTATGTTGTCAACTTATAATTTTGTCAATATCAAATTACATTTTCTAAACGTTAGGCTTTTGCCGCAACAAGTTTTAAATTAGAAAAATGCATTTCGGGCACATTAACTATAGGTACTATAACGTATTAGCGTTAAGCAGAACAACAAATTTACAAAATCATAGGTTGAGGACTTAAGGTGTATTGACATTTGTCTGGTTTTGCGTTGTTACCTGTTCAGTTTTAATTTAAAAATACTTAGATGCATTTTTAAATCAGTTAAAAACGGCTTATCCAAAATTGTTGAGTTTTTTTGGCATGTATATTCAATATACCCAGGCCTTTAAAAACCTATTATGGGGGGATAATATGGGATTCCCTATGTTTCCAACGCTGATGCACCACCTGATATATGTATAGTACTGGACATTGACATAGCTTCTGAAGGTATTTTTGTAAAAGTGGAATTGATTAAGATACAAGATAAGGATAAGATACTAGTAAGGATAAAGAAATGATAAGATAGTAACATGGAACTAAACCATGAAGATTTTAAAGGAAGACAGGTTTCACTAATCTGATTAGTTTGTTTCGAGTTTGATTGAGGTTTTAAAAAATACGTTTGTATACTCTGTCACAAATTACCTATAACAGATGCAAAAGAAAGCGACTGCATCGGAAACCGCTTGGCAAACCCGACACGCCTATTGAGTGGTGTAAATACACCAGTCGTTTAGTCCGGAAACCTATGCTGTGTCGTATTCGCTTGCTGGAATGACATAGTGCGTGGTTATATGTTTCTTTTTAAAAACGCGTGTAGGATTTTTGTTGAACTTTTGAACTGTTATTTCTAAGTTTTGGTAATTTGTATATCTTATTTAAAATGGGATGCAAATGTGTTTATTTATAAGGAAAAAAAAGATATTTATAGTATAAAAAATTAATTTATTTAACAAAATTTAATTAAAAATGTTACAAAATAGTTACCTTTCTATTGGTTCTATCGGACTTTTTTCGACTATATAAATCTTTATTTGTAAACTTTAATACATCAAATATTTTCAATCTAATTAATCATTTAATGATGTAAATAAGAGGAAATTTCTCACATGGGTGGTCAAATTTTATAGTTTTCATTATATCAAACAGCCTCTGAGAAATGTTTTCAACTCAAAATGCCTTTAATTATGTTTGACTACATCATTAAAAAGGGTGTTCAAATACATCAATGTGATATTTGTCTAAAATTTGCAAAAAAATCCGAATCTCTGGATAACTCGAAATTATTTACCCATTTAAAAGCCTTTGATCATGAAAGTGGAAAAATTTGTTCATTTTATTTACAGGCTGGAAAAATTATTTAAATTAAATTTTGATGAGTTTTGCACTGAAGAAAACGTTCAGAGGCTGTTTGATATAATGAAAACTATAGAATTTGACCACCCATGTGAGAAATTTCCTCTTATTTACATCATTAAATTATTTATTAGATTGAAAATATTTTATTCATTAAAGTTTACAAAAAATAAAGATTTATATAGTTGAAAAAAGTCCGATAGAACCAATAGAAATGTAACTATTTTGTCACATCTTTAATTAAATTTTGTTAAATAAATTAATTTTTTATACTATAAATATCTTTTTTTTCCTAATCACCTACGAGCTGATATAATATGACGAACAATCTATTAAATTACTGCGAGATTATACAGAAAAGTCCACAGACTTCGAGACATAGGAAAATCAAGTCCATTTAGCGTGTGTCCAAATTTTGACAAGTTTTCAAAAATTACAGTTTTGTTTAGACTGACGTTTAATTTCACCTGACTTCTCGGTGAATGATTTTTTTTATGGGGGTACATAAAATCTAAAATTTACGGCCATGAAGAAATTCAAAACTTGGAGCAGTTAAGGCAGAAAATATTTAATGCCTTTGACACTGTCACCCCTGATATGTTATCCAATGTGAGGAGGGGATTTTATGATCGTTTGGGTTATTGTTTAATGCAAGAGGGAGGCACTTTTGAACAATTTTTGTAATTTTTTAAATTTCATTATCCTGTTTTTTTACCGTTTACCCATTACCTACCTTGACGAACATGGGAAAACGAAGGTCCTTTTCAGGACCACAAATATTTTGATTGAGAAAATTGGTAACTTTTTTTTGGATTAAAAAACAAAAGTTGTTAATATAATACCAATTTAAAAGTGTTTTAGTAGTTTTAATACACACTATGATATAAAATTTATTATTATTATAATGTACATTATTAATACTATTGTTCATTCGAAATGGCATTAAGGCCCAATTGCAACAATGATTTAAATTTTTCTTAAAGATAAGTAGAGCTTAGAATGAGCTGTATTTATATTTACTTTATATTCACCTTAAATGAGGGAATTTGACTGATAAATTTTTTGAATTTGAATTGTTTTTAATGATACTAACAATTTTAGTTCAATTTTTAATAAAATTTATTTAATATTAATAGAAATCCAAGAGATTTGAAACCTCTTTTAGCGATTTATAACATTCTTAAATGAATTACAAGTGCCCTTATTTTCTATGAAAATCACACAGCTTTTTTCATAGTCTCTGCAATTGCTATAGGTATAAAAAACTATTTTTTTAAGGTGTGAAAATTGCGACACACGCTAAATGGACTTGATTTTTCGTATGTCTCGAAGTCTGTGGACGTTTTTGTATGCCTCGATAATATATTGGTGCAGATTATTTTCACCCAAACAAATAATAACCCAAACTATACATTGATGCGGATTGTCTATGAACACTTTCTGAAGGTCACAGAAACCTGAACGCGTAATTCGGTGTTCTTTCGCATCTGTTATAGTTAATTTGTGACTCTGTTTTCTGACTGAGGGAAGATTTCGACAGACGATGACTGAAAAAATGCAGATACAAATCTATCTATTTCAGTAAAAGAAAGTTTCTAATATTTTTTAACTATGGATGAGAATACAGGGTGTCCCAATATTCCGTTGACATAGAACTACTATGTAATTATGGAATCAAAATAAGTTCATATAAAGTGCTTCGTTTGTCCGTTAGAGGGAATCAAACTTTAAAAAAATGAGTGACTATGTTTTGCTAATTGCTTCAATATTTTACTTTTACAAAAACCAAGAAAAAGTACGAGAAAGGTGAAAACCAGGGTTGGAAAAAATCATGATTAAAAAAAAATAAAAAAATCATTTTTTTTTTATTTAAATCAGATTTTTTTGATTTTAATCCAAAACATTATTTAAATTGAATTTCCAAATAATTAGGACTTAATTCTAATTAAAGTCCTATTCTAAATGGCTAAATCTTCATAATTCTGCTCGATAAAGATAACATTAACAATTCTACGGCACGTGTCATTTTCCCACATCGGTCACAAATATATTCCCCAAAAAAGATCCTCTTCAGATCAAAAGGATTTTTTTTCAAATGTCACAAGAGATGTTACATAAGAGAATTAATTTTTGTCCTTTCAACGCCTTGGCATAAAAATAAAGCAGTTTTACGCCTAAGCATAAAAGTACAAAAATATATTATTAAATTGATATTAAGCGTCAATTTCAACGACTGAACAAATTGTTACTCGATTACTTAAAAGGTATTATTTGCAATGTTTGAAATTGATTAAAAAAATATTTGTAATGTTTGAAAAAATATAGTAGGTAAATTACCTATATAGGTAATTTACCTACTATATTATCTACTCGGAGTAAAAATGTATTTTTGTGCCTCCCTGTTTACTCTAGTCCGTCAAACTTACAACCTCGTCAAAAATAGGATAATTTTTACTCCTTACACAATACATTACTGTTCGGAACTAGTCTTAAGTCGAGAATCAAATTAGTATTATCTATTGTCAAAGTGTAAAATACTTAGGTACTACAGGTCGAAATATCGCATGTCGGTAGAAATTTGGAAAGGACTAGAAGATAATTTGATGAAGGCAGAAGTTATCTTGATCAATATACAGCTGTTTCAAAAAAGATATAAAGCAACATATTTTCTGACAACGATTTGAAATTATAGTCTAACATCCAAAGAACCTTTTTCTGCACTAGAGGTTGCGAATGAAATGTATTCGAACAGCGTTTTTTTTTGTCACTTGTACATAAATTTCAAAATAAATCCCTACCCTTTAGAAGTCTAATGGATTCACACGCTGATGAATAGAATGTATATGTGGTATACAAATCATTTTTATATAGTATTATAATATACAGGGTGTCCCAGAAATAAGTGCAAGTATTTTCTGGGATGGTAGATCTCGACAAAAGAAACATATTTTCTCTTTATCCTTTTTCAAATAAGTCCAAAAAATGTATACTTAAATTCATGTAAAGGTGGAGGTAGTTTTACTGAAAACTGCATTCACCTTTGTATGTCGTTTTGTCGTTAGAAAGACTATACTAAGCATTTGAATAAATAATAGAACAATTATTACTCTCAACACCTCTTCATTAACTTAGTGTACTGAGGTAACTAGTATATGTGTACCATCAATGGTTCCAGTATTAAAACTTGAGAAATATGTATAGAAACATTTATTTAAATAAAGCATCAACCAGAATCCTCTGTATTACAGTCTGAGTACAATTTTTAAGATAAGACTTGAAGTGCTCCTTCTTTGGAAAATCTAATAAGCATATAAATCTCCAATAGGATTCTTTAAATATTTTCAGAACTTCCTCAAGAATAGACGGTTTAGCATAAATAGTTTTGAATATTATCTAGTAGAATTAGAAAATGTCGATTTTTTTATGGGATTTACCTGATATTATTATATCAGGGCACAGTTGCCTTATATGCTAAGACAGTTATTAATAATACATTGTTTTTAGCATGCCTTTAAAGTTTAAAAAAATGGATATTTACTTCTTAATATCATTATTTATCTTTTAATAAAATGGATTTATGTATATAAGAATATTAATATTAGATTTCCAATTATATGAATTATCTTTTATTCGAAATTAAATTATATTGTTTCCTGAGTTAGAAATAGTAATTAATTGGTAATTATTTTTTTTTAGTTACATGCCTAAAACAATTGATAAGATACGATATTTTTAATAGATATACTGATTTTTAATATAGACAAAAACTATTAAAATATGTAATATATTAATTTATATATTTACAAAAATTAAAAAATACATTGTCTTAGAATACAGGGTTTGCTAAATTCTCAATTTAGAAAATATAAGCAGTTGGTGGTGGTGATGGTGGAGATGGTCCATCGGATGGTGGAGAAGGCTGGTCCTTCACTACATTGATGGGAGCGCCAGATGGTGGTGATGGTGGAGTTGGTAAGTCAGATGGTGGAGAAGGCTGGTCCTTCACTACATTGACGGGGGCGCCAGATAGTGGTGATGGTGGAGTTGGTAAGTCAGATGGTGGAGAAGGCTGGTCCTTCACTACATTAATGGGTGCACCAGATGGTGGGGATGGTGGTGTTGGTAAGTCAGATGGTGGAGAAGGCTGGTCCTTCACTGCATTGATAGGGGCGCCACATGGTGGTGATGGTGGAGTTGGTAAGTCAGATGGTGGGGAAGGCTGGTCCTTCACTACATTAATGGGTGCACCAGATGGTGGGGATGGTGGTGTTGGTAAGTCAGAGGGTGGAGAAGGCTGGTCCTTTACTACATTTATGGGAGCGCCAGAGGGTGGTGATGGTGGAGTTGGTAAGTCAGAGGGAGGAGAAGGCTGGTCCTTTACTACATTGATGGGAGCGCCAGATGGTGGTGATGGTGGAGTTGGCAAGTCAGATGGTGGAGAAGGCTGGTCCTTCACTACATTAATGGGTGCGCCAGATGGTGGCGACGGCGGAGTTGGTAAGTCAGATGGTGGAGTAGGCTGGTCCTTAACTACATTGATGGGAGCGCCAGATGGTGGCGACGGCGGAGTTGGTAAGTCAGATGGTGGAGAAGGCTGATCCTTCACTACATTAATGGGTGCGCCAGATGGTGGTGACGGTGGAGTTGGTAAGTCAGAAGGTGGAGAAGGCCCAGCTTCATCAGCTAGTGGTGCTGCTACGTGTTTTGCTTTATGCCACCCAAATAAACTGAAGGCTTCGCTTGTCTAAAATAGATGGTCAGTAGAGAGATACATAGTGAATTTATAATAAATTATAATTAGTTGTATTAAGAAAGCGAAGATCATTTTAATACATAAATATTTTTAAGTGATTAGAGGACCATAACGCATTAAAATAACAGAATTAGGAATAATTATAATAGTATAAAATTAATAAAAATATGAGAATAAAATATTGAAATAATTTACTGGATACCTACTTATATTATCCATTTAATTATTACACAAAATTAAAAAAAGTTAACTAATTTTTCAATAATTATTGGTAATTACCTGAATAGTGGCAAGTGCCAGAACTGCAACTAATGCCAATCCTAGTAACTTCATGTTTAAGGAAGCTCCTGATCGGTTATGATACCTCAGCCTTAGATACACATTACGACATTATTTATACTATACGACATTATTTATACTACCAAAAAGAATGTCAATCTAGCATAGTAGCCCTCTATCTAGCATTTTTTGACGCATAGGTTTAAACAAACTACTTTTGTTGAAAAAGAATTAGTTCTATTTAAAACGCCGTGATTCACGTCTTTCACGAATTGTATATCTGTACTTCTCTTTTAAAAAGTGGTTAAATTATGTAGTGACTAGTTTTTCATTTTTACCGCGTCATAAATACCTAATATCCGTTTATAATTATATATATATATATATATATATATATATATATATATATATATATATATATATATATATATATATATATATATATATATATATATATATATATATATATATATATATATATATATATATATATATATATATATATATATATATATATATATATATATATATATATATATATATATATATAATCGAGGGCCTTCTACGCGAAGGTGCGAAGGTGTAGGCTTCTAGTAGCTACTTTCCATAAATAAAATTTTGCCACTTCTTCTTGTCCAGGGCCATGCTTGCTGCTTCGGCGCAGCCGATCCCTCTAGTTTTAAGTAATTTTGCAACATTTTGATCCCAAGTAGTTGTAGGTCTACCCTTTTTCCTTTTTTCTTGCCTTTTTGCCTCCCATACTCTTCTTACTTGTCTCTCTTTGTTGAGTCTTTTCAAATGTCCGTACCACCTCAACTGGCAGTTTTCGATAGTTGTTAGTACTGGCTGGACTTTCAGCTGCTCTCTAATATGGGAATTGCGTAGTTTATTCATCCTCGTAATCCCTAGCACTTTTCCTAGGTATTTCATTTCTACTGCTTGTATTAAGCTTTCTTGTCTCTTGGTGAGAACCCATCTCTCACTACCGAACATAACTACTAACATAATTATATAAACGAGAATAATATGATATTAAATAGTTACGCGATATATTACTTTTTCAGGATTAAAAATGAAAAAATTCATTTTTAGTTTTAATTATTTTTTCTACAGTTATAATATTTTATTTATATAATTTGACTATTCATTTATATTTGCTAATATAGATTATTTTTTGAATGTTTTTACAGTCTCAAATGTTTGATAATCGTAGATCTATCACTACAATATATAATATATTTTTCATTTTATTTGTAATTTACATTTAACTTGTAATTATCTTAATTTTACTGTGATATAAAAGATCAGTTAGTGATCCTCTTATTCAACATGTATACAATAAAAAAAGCAACTTTTTAAGTTTTAATTTATAAGCTTCATAGTGGTGATGCAGTGATAATTCCAATAATGGTAGAAATAACTGAACTAAATACCATGAAATTGATGTGTGCTTTTATAATATCTGTTCTTCGCAATGTTGAAAGTTCATTCTAGACCTAAACTGTATACAAAGTTGGATATTTTATAATTTTACAGTTCAGTCTGAGATCACTACTTTTAAAACGTATATTTGATTGCTTTATATATGACTTTTTATAAGTTTTGTTTTGCATTATCAATAATTTAATAGGTATGTTTTACTTTATAATTTTGGCGATAGTTGAAACATCCTGGAATAATTTAATAAGGTAAAAAATTTAAAAACCATTTTATCATTAAGGTGCACCTTTTCTCGATTTTTGGTTCATCTCAATAGCTGTAAATATTTTTATTAGAGATATTTGCTTTTGAAGGAGACAGTGATGATTTACAGCAATTTTAACAGCATGCCTTTGATTTTGGTCCTTATCCAGACATCTATGAATTGCTTTTATGATGTCGCTGTTATAGAGAAAAGTCATACTAAACTACTCAAATCAATATTGCATATATTTTAAAAATATATTAATTTGAAAAAAAGGCACCTCGAATTCTCTTGTTATATTTTACTTGAAATTTATTGGAAAAAAAAGTAAATAATAGTTAAAGTTGTTTTTATATTCCTTACAGCGTTAAACCATTGCGTAGGGTGTTTCAAACTTGGCTAAAATCATAACGTTAATATAGCAGCTGAAAAAAACTACTTACGCCACGAGATACGAGGAGAGTTGAAAAAAGTAAAATATTTGAAAATTTTCGCCCTGTATTTAAGGAAGTAAGAGGTCCAGGACCAATATGTGTATAGCATCTTCAGTTTCATAAAAAAAGTAGCACTTGATGTGAAACCGCATATTTGTAGCTATACTCGTAAACGAGAAACCCCGTAAAACAGACGGAATTGGGACACCCTGTACAGAGCGTGTGCGACCTCACGCATATACTTGTGATGCGTGTTATCAGTTTTTCACAAGTACCTACACGGGGCACACTTTGTCGCTGCATTCGAAAGACACAATTGGAGAGATTAAATCTTGGGACAATAATACTGAAGGTGACATTGTCATCCTCGAGGTATTACTAGAAATTAGTAGACACTTTTTCAATAAATATACAGGGTGAGTTTTCTACGATATTCTCTATGGGTATCTCGGAAACTACTGGAGATAGAGAGTTGGTTAAATGGGGAAAGAATTGCAGTTTTGTGGGGTCATAAATTTGCGCTGTTCAGATTTTTGAAAAAGTTCATGGCTTACTAGATATTTAAAAAAAACTAATTTTGGGTATTTTAAAATTTGCCCCTAATTCCATTATAATCTATTTTAGACTCAAAGTTTTCAGATAAAAGTTGTAGATAACCACATCCCTAATGAGTTTGTGTTCTCCGATTTCTCAACCCTGTCATTTTTGACATACCTATGACACAAACATATGTTTTTTTAAATAGAAACCTTAGTTGGCCATAGCCTCATAAAAAGCGCCATTTTTTAAGCTTTTCAGCGATATAAGCTATAATACGTTTTTTTTTCATAAAATTACTGAGTTATAGCCAATTCTTATCTTTCTCGACTAATTTCACTTAGTTGGCATGGCGTTCTTATTTTGTAATGATTTATAACTTATAAAAAGACAAAGTATATTATTAAACGACTTTTTACAATTTACATTAGATAAACTGAAACTTAAAAATATAACATCACTACAACACTTTAAGTTATTTTAGAAAATGTTCAAAAAATCCGCCATTGTTTTGAGTACATAAATGCATCTTTTTCAAACTGAATTTCTAGCTATTCTCACAGAACGGCCGGTCGACTTTATTAAACTTAATTCATAATTTTTTTGTTGTTAACTATACCGCATAAAAGAATCTAAAATAGATAGGTGAGGTGATCGGGCAGGCCCATGCAATTGATCCACCTCTTTCTATCCCTGAATTACATGAGACATAATTATGATATAAATAATTTTTAACAATTCTTACAATGAGGAAGGGGGTGTGTCATAATAAAAGTTATGCTGGAACCACAAAGCTGGAACATAAATTTAACTTTTCTGATATGTCTTGAAAACCGTTCTCTAAAAAACGTAAGTAACGTTACCGGTTAACGTATCCGAAACCGTATAGCCAAGAAGAGTTGAACAAATAATTTTAAAAATTCATATTTACAATTTTTGTTTATTTTAATTTACAAAATTTGGATGTGACGGTTTCATATTTCTGAAAGCAACGACGATTGAACTTGTTTCCATGGCTAACTAAGTGAAATTAGTCAAGTAAGATAAGAATTGGCTATAACTCAGTAATTTTGTGAAAAAAAAAACATATTATAGCTTATATCGCTGACAAGCTTTAAAAATAGCGCTTTTTATGAAGTCATCGCCAACTATGGTTTCCGTTTAAAAACATATGTTTGTGTCATATGTCAAAAATGACGGGCTTTAGAAAAAATAGGAGAACACAAACTCATTGTGTTCTGTGATTGATTATCTACAACTTTTATCTGAAAACTTTTTGTCTAAAATTGATTATAATGGAAAAAGGAACAATTTTTAAAATAGCCGAAATATGTTTTTTTTTCGAAATATCTAGTGAGCCATGGACTTTTTCAAAAATCTGAAAGGCGCATATTTATGACCACACAAAACTATAATTCTTTCCTCATTTAACCGACTCTCTATCTCCAGTAGTTTCCGAGATACCCACAGAGAACATTTCCAAATAATAAAAAAATAAAATAAAAACTAAAATTATAAAAAAAACTAAAATATATATTAAAATTTAGAAAATCTAAAAATTAGTGGGGTTGCAGTCGGAAGGGTTGAAAATAGAATTGATACACTTTGTTAATTGTCAAGCTTTCGGAATTTATTCATTCCTTCCTCAGGACATCAACGTGGATAGATCAGATGGATGTCAGAGTTGTCATTTGTCGGTTGCTTTGCGCCTTCACGCCTTAGATTGATAACCGCCCCAAGAGAGCCCCCTTCACTGTGGAGTTTTCAATGCATCCCACAAGCCAATTTTTGTTAATGTAGTTTTTTATGAAGGTGTCCTGTACCCCGTTGATGTCCCTAGGAAGGAATGAATAAATTCCGAAAGCTTAACAATTAACAAAGTGTATTAATTCTATTTTAAACTCTTCCGACTGCAACCCCACTAGTTTCTAGATTTCCTTTCTCACTGGTCAGTCGATACTACTCTCTGCTTATTAAAATTTATATATTTAAGGTTATATTGTATATTTCTTAAGCTAAATGTTTTATTATTAACACTTTGAAGAAAATGCATTTGTTATAAATAAAATTGCTTATATCGAATTGGTTAATGCCGTTTTACTTTTGCAAATTTCCATACCGTTCTAGAGAAAAATAGAAAAAAAATTCACAGATTTTGCAACATGCGCAACCATCATAGGCGTATTGAAAATACCAGACACAAAAGTCGGCGGTGGTCAGCAATCACCTGTTTTTTACATTTTATATTAACTTGTGACGTCATTTGGAAGAGCTCAATAGAAATATAAAAGAACTAAAGCTTGTTTGGAAAGCAATTTGACATTCGTGAAGTCAGCACTCCGGCAACGTATCGCTAATTGCCATTCGCAAATATATTCCAGATACGTATAGCGATATTGTATTTTGATATTTGATTTTTATCGTGATGGCATTTTTATAAAAAAGTGAAGAATTTAGTAAGAAAAATATTAATGATGGAGATGAACGTGTACGGATTCATGAATGGTCACGATCACGGTCACGACACTATAGAAATGTGAGGTATGTATTTTATGTCTATATATACATAGAATTAATGGAATTAATTTGCAATAGCACCTCGAACCCACAATTTCATTATGGAGCCAGATAAAACCACTCAGAATGAGTATTATGTTACCGTAAAAGCCCGAATATTGGTTAAACGTAGGGTTACCCACGTAGGAGCCCGAAATATCCAAAAAAGGTCACTTTAGGTTAAGTTTAGATTAGGCCTATATTTTTATTAATGCAAAACCAACTAAAACCTAATTCTAATCTAACCTAAACTTACTCCCTCTTTTGCATATTTCGGGCTATTACCTGGGTATTTCTAGGTTTAACCAATATTCAAGCTTACGGTGTAAATTTATGGACGGTCCATAAATTTAAATTCGCCGTACAAAAAATAAGTAATAGTTACTGTAGATAAACTATAAACTAGGACACTCGAAGAAGTTTCTGAGGGCTTATGATCAAGAAAAATCACAGATCTTCCTGGGTCTGAGTAAGAACAATCTTCGGATTGTCACGGGGTTTTTAACAGGACACTGTCTCCTCAATGAACACCTCAGTAGATTGAAACTAAGAAGAAACGGCGAATGCAGATTCTGTGGGGAAGATGGTAAAACACCAGTACACCTCATCACTGAGTGCGCCGAGACGACAACCATTCGTGCCATGAATTTTGGTACGACTGATATTGGAGATGGAGAACTACCCTCTATAAAACCGTCCCAGATACTGGCTTTTGTCAAAGCCCTGGGACTGTATGATGAGTTATGATTCAAGAAAGGGGGACACAATGGATCTGTAAGGTCGAAGTGATTAACCCCCCTCCCACTCATTCTAAATTCTAAAATTCTACTGTAGATAAAAATAAATAAAATATAGTTCCACGATAACTTAGTTTGCAGCTTCTTTTCATCATACCTAGTAAAAACCCGTCACAACCACTACTCATAGTATGTATACCTATGTATTTTTAAACATCATTATGAGATTTAAGTTATAGGTGCCAATAATATGAGTAGCGGTATTGACGGTTTTTATGTTATGATGAAAATGTTGTGTGATATGAAAAAGCAACAAAATATATTATCGATTGCAGCAACTATACCTAGTTTACATTCAGTATGTCCAATTAATATAGAACATTATAGCTATGCATGATTTTAAAAATTTGCTACCATTATATTTTGATAGTTGAGTTTTTGAAATTATTTGTTAGCTTCTTAAACAAAACAGACCCATATAATTCAAATCTTTATCATCCAAGACTTCCAAGAATTATAAAGTAATCTCACGTCAAAATTTTTTAAAATTATTGCGTGCCTTAAATGTTTGCAAACTTAACAAAAATATTTCTTTGATTACCTGCAATTAATATATTTGGTCCAATTTATCAGTTCTGCATCATATCCGAAATTCAGATTGTGTGACACATAACGAAGAGTCAACGTGCAACGTGAACGACGAGAAAATGGCAAGTAAAAAAAAATTGTAAAGTCTTAATTACTAATTACACAGTCGTTCTCTTGAGTTCTCCTGCCTAAAATCTATATTGCCTTCCCTAAGATTTTAAATATAAATGATTGACACTCATACAAGTTTACCACAATTTAAACTTAAGATAATTATTTAATTATTAAATCCATAATTATATTAAAATATAACACTTACGAAGTTACTAAATATATTAACTATTTCTACTTAATCATTTAATAATTCTGATAAAAAACACGCTTGATTATTTATTTTAGAAATCATACGGGCTATAATCATTAATATGACTATATTAACAATACTTTAATCAAAATTTATTTGAAGGAATGCTACTGTATTACAATAATAATTGTAAAACAAGTGTAATAATAACTCGGAATAATTATTAAAAACTGCTCATCTTGTTATAGATGTTGGAGTCTTGTCTCTATTATTTTATTAGCCGTTTAGCTATAGTTTGATTTCAGATAATGCAGATTTTAATGTGCCATTTGTGTTTTTTTTGGAATTATTATTTTTAGCATATTTGGTATACTCTATGAAGTTATTTTTAAAGTGCTCCTGTCCATTTTCAATTATTAAAGTGCCTTTAGATACAATTAAAATTAATTAATTGGTGTATAGTATTTGTATTATGGGTTTGTTTATTTTTTATGAAATGATTTTTTTCCTATTAAAATAAACATAGCTTACTAAATCACTAGCTAGCCATTTTTAAATACAGGATGTTAATTAAGTATCTGGCCAAACTTCAGGAGGTGATTCTTTGAGTGTTTTTAAGATAAAAAGTTCATATAAACATGTGTCCGGAAATGTATAATTTTAAAGATACGATAAGGGGTGTCAAGGTGTTTTCTAATAGACCTTTTTTATTAATATCTCAAAGATCCGTTAGCCGATTTTGTTGAAATTTCGCCGTGTTGTGAAATTTAATAAGTTAGCACTAATTAAATGATAATTATTATTTACAACAATATTTAAACGATAAAAACTTATCCCAATAAATATTTGGCACCGCCTTGAATTCATTTATTTTGTTTTACGTTGGCGGTGGAAACCATGCAAGCTTTTTCTTTGTCCTAAGTTGTTAATTAAAAAAATAATTAACATATAAAAAATATAGGTCCTAATAGCCTAAATTTTATCAAAATATATCAGCAGATCCGATGAGACCCGAATTATTATATGTTTTGGAACTTAATGATTTAATTAATTATTCCCTTTAATGCATCGATTGTGCGCATTATCCTACGCGCCAAGAAAAAATATTGCATTAGTCTAAATTTATTATTTATGTTATTCCGCTCTTTCACGTATAATTTGCCCCCAGCTTCTCATACGGAAAGAGTTAGATTAAAATAGCCCAACTGTACTTAACAACCCATGCCTTGACGCATATTCTTTTTTATAATAATATCGGCTTTCAGAGACTAAACATCCATATCCATAAAATAGTTGGCCCACACTAATAAGACCTCATTTCGGCCCTCGGACGGCCTTGCTCTATTCAGTTATCGACTTACGTGTTGACAAGTTGATTAGGCAGGTTATTGAACTCCATGTCGCCTCTAGCATGTCGTTCTTTCAAAGATGGGTCCCATATAAACGCGGCCAGAAGTATTTTCAATACTAAAATGGAAATATAGTTGAATAATCTTGCAGTCCTAAAAATCAAAACGCCTTTCCTGCAGATATATTTTGTAGGGACCAGTTAGACCTACTATAATATTGTAAAATCCCAACCGAGATCCCAACATTAAGAAATTGGCTTATCAAGTTTTTCCCCTGGACCCTTCAATGGTGAATTACAGCGTATTTTTTTCCTGTTTTAGTATATCAAAGAAACACAAGATTTATTTAGTTTAATGCTTCAGAATAGGTGATTATAAATATTGAATTATATATTATTATATTATTAAATTTGGAAAAGTATAAACAGGATTAACCATTTTAGAACAAGCAAAAACTTTCATGAAGAATGTGTTTTTCTCAAAAAGTTAATAATAAATAAGTGTTTTCTCTTGTAAACACGATCCGGGGGCATAGTGAATATATTCTTTTCAGTAAATTATTTTAATAAATTTAATTTTTTTATTAAATATATTTTTTTGTATTTCACACGTTGTGAAGATACCAGGTGTATTCTGTGCTTGAACCTAACAGAAACACACCTTCTTTTCTATTATCTTGCGCCAGTTGAAAAGTTTTGCTGATGCGGAAATGAACGCGATTAGTTTTTTTTTAAATGTATCCTATCTTTCAACAATTTTTGCTTCACAGAATATCTTGAAAGAAATATTACTGCTTGAAGATGTACGAGAGATATTAAAAATAATCTGAGTATACGTATGGTTAGCGATAACGCTTGTAAAAATTTAATCTTATGATCTCTTCCTTTTAAGTGGGTGCTCCAATAACAATTTTTATTGTTATAATAAAAAACACTTAAAGCTGACGATAAAAGACACTCATTATCTGAAATAATTATTAAACAAACATAAGCATTTTTTAGTAAAATGCGAAAACATAAAAATAGGTTTAAAAACATATTATGCCATAATCATGAACATTTGATCACGTTAATATGCATAACAAACTAAATAAATGATAACAGAATTAATATACGGAGCGAACAACAATGATTGAAGTAGCTAGCAAAGGTGGCGGATCCAGGATGCGGGAAAGAGGGGGGCTAGACCTACAACTTTACCCAAAGTACATAATCCAGGGTCGTTTGTCACAAAATAAATTAATAATATGGTATTACTTGACTGAAATCAGGGGGGGGGGGGTAGGGCTTGATGAAATCGACATATTTTTCAACGCTACTGTGTGGTGCCTTTAATTACATAATCTTTTTTATAAACACGATAAATCTTTAAAATCAAAATCCTTCTAAAAGCAAAAAACTTGAAACGAGACGATCAGTGATGATAACGTCCTTCTTAGGAGCCATACATGTTTTTAGTTTAAAAATAAACCATCTTAAGGAATTCGTATAGATGAATTGTTAATGTCAGATAAGGTTGTTGAGAGGCTTATAAAATGTTATCAGATACATAATATAGGAAGTAAAAATTTATTAAAAATATTTAAGTATAAGGTATGATCATATAAGTAGAAATTCAAACATTTTTTTTTTGGTGAAACGCATCATTTTGCACCGATTTCAATGGTTTCACTGGTCAGTTAAGTTTCAAAGGAGCTCAGAACATGCCTTGTTACCTACATAAGATTAGTGAATATTTCGGTAGGTATGCAGATGTCCATTCAAATGGTGAAATGTAGACAGGCTGGAGGCTGGATAGGAATAGACTGAAAGAGTTACAAGTTTCTAAAAAAATATTTATCGAAAAGTGTATTCTCGTAATTTATTATTTAAGAAATTCTTAGGACTTGTAGACAACTCGTTAAAATGGGACTTGCACATCAAAGCTTTATCAAAGAAACTAAGCGCTACTGTTTTGCGCTAAGATCAGTTTCTAACGATCTTAACTTCAACCTCTAGAATAGTCTATTATGCCCTTTTTCAGTCGCATCTTCGTTATGCTCTTCTATTCTGGGGTACTTGCTGCGCGACAAAATTTGATCGTATTTTCAAAAGAGAGCAGTTCGATATTTATTGGGACTGAACAGTATAATTCACTGCCAGAACGTCTTTAAAAATGTCAAAATACTGACTCTTCCTTCTTTATTTATTTTTGAATATGTTTGCTTAATCCGCAAATATATCTGTTATTCCCGAAAGGCCACCTGACAACTATCCACTTAGAAATACGGAGCACGATTTTTATCTGCCAACCCCGAGCTCAGAACTAGTTAAAGGCTCAATACTGTACAATGCCAAAAAAATGTACAATCATATCTGCCTTTGGATATCAAGTCGCTTACATTCTTTCCCGCATTTCGCAAAGCTCTGAAATCTCCAGTAAGTATGGAGAGAGCTATATATGCGGTAAAGGACTTTTTTTTGATGTTTAATCTTTAACAATTGTTAATTTTAAAATTTTGATCATCACACACACTGGTTAAAAGTCTAGTATTTAATATTTTATAATAACTATTAAGTGATTATAACCATTTACAATTTTAAAATTGTAAAATTTTTAATGATACGTTTTTTCTGTTCTGCAATGTCTGTTCTATTTGTGATTTTAATGACGTAAATTTTTTTGAATTGTATGACATTTTTTGTTATTTGTATATTTTCTGTGCTTTTATTTGTTTTTTAAATGCTTTGTCGATTAAGCTATTTTGGCTTTTTGTACAATAAAGCTTTATTTCTTAATTTATGTTTATTATTCTTTTAACTAAGACATTTAAATTTCACGTCGTTTTCTTTTAGAAATGCTTCTAGCTTTATTTTCGTATTATTTTTAAAAACTTATCTCGTACTTTAATTTTCGGCAATATATTTCCTTTACTCAATTATCAATTCTAATGCCAAATGATTACCTAGCTCTATGCTGCATAGCTTTTATATGGAACGAAGAATTAAAAGTATCAAAGGAATGCGTATTGGTTATAATAATAGTCAAAGATAAGGACATTCGCAGAATTATATAGATGTATTTAGATTGAAATCTAAAACAAGAAGGACTTTCTATAAATACATTTACTTCTATATATATATTTAGATAAGTTTAGCTGACATTTATTACTCACGTGATAAATTTTCCACAATTTTCCAATTTTGATCCAAGTTCCACAATTTTGTTGTGGAAAATTGAACTAATGCGACTCAGTCTTAAGAGTCCATTTCACTAGAAAATGACTCTTGAATTAAAGATAAAAGATCATACTAACGTATTGTAGCACATTTTTAAACAACTTCTTTTTTTTAAGATTTTGATGGTCGAACATCAACGAAATATTCCTTAAATTAGTTTGGACTAAATTTGCTCGAAAATAAAGACATAATTTAAAATTTCGTTACAATATGGAAATAGATTGTAGTTTTGTGATTACAGTGATATATAATTTATATGGTTTTGTAACACAGTTTTTTATGATTTCGAATATATACTTCGAACTTCGAATATTTATTACAGGAGATATGCAACTGATATGTCTCTAAAATAGATAATGTCTAATCAGAGCTCAAAAATATTTAAAAATCAGTCTTAAGTTTTCTTTATAATGAGTTAAGTCTTTTCTAAAAACACTTAAATCTTTAGTCTTAAATCTTTTAAAAGATTTAAGTCTTTTTTTATTGGCTTAATTCTTTTTCTGTTTAGGAATAAGGGATTAAATCACAAATCATTTTCAAAATTACTTATGTTTTAAGTCTTGAGTCAGGTTTCGAAAAATGACTTAAAATCAAATGACTTGTTTCATTAAAATGATTTAAATTAAAGTTTAAAAAAAAGACTTAAGTTTTTTGGGAGCTTGCACCTCGGTGTCATTGTGGCGGGTTCATTTCTTAAAAAAAAACTTCTGGGTTTTTCGACACTTTAATGAAATCTACATAATAAAAAGATGTATTTTGTAAACATTTCGAGACCAATTTGTCAGTAGTATTTTACTAATAAAACAAATGAAAGGACCAGGGGTAAAACATGATAAACATGATTTACTAATTTTACAGAAGAGCACTGGACCCCGGCTGGTGATTATCAGATTCTTTTCCTGTACTCTATATTTTTTACTAGAGATATATTATAGGTTTTAAAAACTTATTGCCCTGCAGAGTTTTGATGTAAAGTCGATCGTGTCTGCTGTGCTGGGCTCATCAGGGTGGTCTCTCAATTCGTCCAACTCTTCATCTTCAGCCGCCAGAGGGATAACTACAGGCAAGTCCAACTCCTCTTCATTGGATTCGTCAAGTGACACTTCAGTGACGTTGTCACAGGATTTCCCATTGCAGTATGCACAAATCATTGATCATTTTAATCCTGATTTTCTGCATCCGCAGGCTTTACCACAGTTGTTGGTTTGCATTTACAGGATAAAAATGCCAATAGGGATTTTGGAGCTGGATCTGTCAACGTTGTGACTGTAGTAATGCCTGTTATTGTTTTCTTCCAATCCCATTCTTCGGCATCTTTGGTACAACGCGACCAATGCTGAACCTGGTGGTAAGTTCGCAATGAATGCTGTCCAGCACGACAATTAATTATTCATAAATGAATTATTATTATATTAAACGAATTAATGATATGTCACTGCTTTATGACAAAATTGAAGAAACTAAACTAAAACTAGTTTTAGTGAACCCTAATCGACATTTGGTTTCGGAAAATCGACTATACATAATATATCATACTTTAAGCAAAATTGTAAAATTTCCAGGGATTTTGTGCCTAAACGGTTCATTTTCGCAAAAATTTCCATAGAATCTTTTTATAGGAAATTTTATTCTCTTTAATTTTTCTTTCTTCATTTTTTTACGAAAAACGCATAGTTTTCGAGATATTTACAAAATACCGATTTTGGGCGCCATCTTGGCAAGATGGCGGCGGCAAGTCTGGAGATGTGCATTTTATGGATTTTGGTTAGGGACCCGAAAACCTATATACCTGCTTTTTTCCAAGCAGGCCCCTTTTTTTGATCCCCAATGACTGAACTATACCAGTTAGACCTACTTTAATATAGTAAAACACAAAAAATAAAAAAATGGCGCTTATCATGTTTTTCCCCTGGGCCCTTAAAATATATCCAGTCGTCAGTACAAAAAAACACAAAGAACGACGAAAAAATTATTTAAAATATTTAAATACAAATATTTTAAATAGTTTTTTCTTTGTTCTTTGATATTTTTTCTTCTGACGACGGGAGGAGATACACTTCCTAAAACGTGAAGCATTTTGTGCATGTTAGGAAAATTTGTTTCATGCTTAAAATACCACAGTGATGTATATGTTACAGTGAAAGTCGGAAATTCAGTGATTGTTAACATTCACTAGGAAATGCTAACAATTACGTATTGGACCATGGAATGCCTTATTTTAAAGAAATTTGTCGACTATTACTAGTAATTTCTAATATTCACTAGTGAAAGTAACATTTACTAAAGATTGCCAGTAAAAGTTATTCTACAATATGATGATGAAAAACGGCGTCAGCTATGGCTATGAAATGAAAATCATTGTCATTTTTTATGTAAAATTATATGAGGGATGTCTGGACACCGTTTTTTTCGATCATACGGTATTTTACAGGGTGAGTGTGATGAGGAAGAGCGTTAGTGGAAGTTAGAACGAATAAAACTTCTAAGAATATTGGATCATCTCAATATTCAAGCTGATCCACATATCTTAAAATTATAATTTACTTCTTTAGCATATTTATTAAAAATTATAGAAAATAACGACACATTATAACCTTATAAGTATTAAAAACATAATAAATTTTTCACAGAAAATTTCTTCCATTTGGGGAAAATTCGGCACAGCACATTTTGCAACGATAAAAAAACAATTATACATAACCAAAAAAAAAAAACAAAGCGAATTTACGCCAGATGTCTGTCAACGTTGCCAATATTTAACCCAATTTAACGTTATCCTTATATTGCCTATTATTCTACTTATCCGTATTTATCCTAATATGTTACAACATGCAACCGCGCTAACTGAACCTTTCAAACTCACTGCTATCGTCCAGGGAATGCTTAGAATTCACTAGTAAAAGTTGGTTTCAAAAATAACTGTTGAACTTTTACTAGCGTAGTCTTAGCAAATCAGTGAATGTGAGCTTTTATCTACTAGTAATTGTTAACAATTACTGATTTCCGACTTTTACTGTAAGATTTACAAAAAATAAATTGTTTATTTTGTAGATTTCCTTCTAGTGACGAAAGGCCCAGAAGCCTTTTCAAGAAATGCCTCTAAACGTATAACTTCAAACAATAATTGCTTTATGATATTCAACCATCAAATGTCCTTTTTAAGCCCGATGTGCGTTATTGCTAATGGTGAACAAAATAAGCCACGCGTCCCATTGTTTAACAAAATATTTACGTCTCCCGTTCGTCTAACGACTTAATTCGAAACGAATCACGTTATAAAGTAATTTGACGGGTCTTAGCCGTCAAACGGGGGCTCGCAGCGCATTAATATTTCGGCCACGCGACCTGCACGCGCCTACGTCTCGCCCATTCTTTTGACAGCTCTATTTAGGACGGACGATATGACATATTTGACACTATCAGTGTCGGCTTTAATATCGAACCTAAAACACCACTCCACAGTCTCGTATCGACGAGAGGATGCTATAGAAACACTTTAATAGTTGATTGAGGAAAAGGGGACGAAGCTTTGATGGCAGTTCGATTGGATTTCAGGCGGTGTCTTTATTAAAACGACTTTGAAGCTGCTATATTTATTAAATGACGAGAGCGAATGTCGTGAGTGATATTGGAGGTTGTAGAGGCAGGGATATACAGGGTGCTACAAATTCGAGGTACGAGCATTGGTATCTCGGAAACCGTAATAAATACGAAGATGGTTAAATTGGGGCAAAGTTGCTCCTTGGGATGCTCGCCAAGATGCCATCAAAAAAGTTTTAAAAATTTCAAGGATTGCTGAGTTTTTTTGAAAAAAATGGATTTTTTTGCTCTACATGTTTGAAGGGGTTACCACCTTCCCTAATGCAGAAATGTATTTTTCGTTCAATCTTATTTATAGCTATTTGAATTGCTCTTATCATTGTTAAGTTTGAAAGCTTATCAAGATTGTAACGATGAACAGATTTAATATTTAAAAAAAGCAGATTGAAACCGGACTTGAAATTAGTTTAAATAAATTGTGTTCAAATTATGTTCAAATCTGTTGGCTCGATTTTCCTTATTCAATATTAATTAGCGCTGATCAATATTGTTACGATGAATATAATCAGATTAAATAATTTAAAAAAACAGAGTCGGATTTGAAATTATTAATTTAAATATTAATTAAATAGTCTTCTTATTGTTAAGGTACCCAAATCAAAACAAAAATTAAGTGGGGCATATCATTGTACTCAGGAGACCGAGTGCTTTCAAAGGCTCAAATAAAAATTGCAGGTCCGTATTTAAAAAAATTAAGTGGGCATCTGTATCTCACAAATTATCAGCTAATTTGAAAATCTAAAAATACTATCAGATAGCCCTAATAAAGTGGTTATGAGAATGTGCAATTAGTTTTTTGATTTTCTAAAACGTAACGACAGGAAAAAATAAAATAGATTTTCAAATAAATCCGTTTTTTCCAAAAAACTCAGTAATCCTTGAAAATTTTAAAACTTTTTTGATAGCATCTTGGTGAACATCCTAAAGCGCAACTTTGCCCCAATTTAACCATGCTCGTATCTATTACGGTTACCGAGATACCAATGCTCGTACCTCGAATTTGTAGCACCCTGTATTCACCGCTAATACTAAACTAATTATTATTAACTAGCTTGGAAGTCTGGAGTGATTCATTTTAGACTCCACTTTGTTAAAAATTTTATCAAAGCCTAATCCTAATGATATTTGGCCTTATACAGAGTGATTCAGGGCCATGGCGCGTTAGACGTTTATGGAGAACCGGTGATAGGATTTTTTGGAAAATTGGGATTTCTCATAAAGGCATCTGCTGCATCTGTCAAAAAAAAATCAAAACCCAAATAAAATTGCGATATATCATGTTTCTATACCTATACCTTCTGGTTTCTTCAGTAAGATATAGATATAGAATTAATATCGTTTAAATTACTTTAAAAGGTAATAATAATATTATAATTTTTCGTTTAAAGAAAATCGTTGCCATGACAAATATTCAAACTTGATAAGTATCAATTAGAGATTTCTAAAATTGTCATGGTAACGGAATTCTTGAAATGAAACTACGAGCTCTAACAACTATATGTTGGGAAGTAATAGATTTAAATTAAATTTTCGCTTAAAGGTATTGTGACTATAAAAAAAATAAACCTAGATTGTTCTGGATTTCTATTTTGATCGATATTATTAATTTCTTTTGTGACAATTTCAATTTATACCAGATTTTCTAATTTATAAATTTCTTCCTGGGAGGGGTAATTACCCCCATTACCCCTCCCGTATATGCGCCCCTGGGACAAGGTCTTTTTTGCAATAAAAATAGTACTTTGTTAAAACGACTTAATTTATTTTGTTTATTATTCTAAATTCAAACATTACAATATGATATAGACACTTTTACTATACTTTTATAACTTTGCAAACAAATCACTTTTGATAATAGCTTATTTTGCCAAAATCAAGCCAAATTTGCTGACAGCTATATATTGGGACAGCACAACAAGAAATTTGTTTAATACGAAGTTACATCAACTTTCGCATTAACAACTGCCTGAACTCTTAATGGCATTGTATTTACCAAAGATTGGATTGAGGAGAAAAATTATCCCAAATTTCGTGCAGTTTTGTCCGCAAATCAAAAATTGTTCGTTGAGGATGGTTTCTTAAATATTGCTTCATTTTATGCCACACAGTTTCTATAACATTGAGGTCCGGACTACTTGCAGGATAGGATAGAACTTTTATATTATTATTACCGAACCAATTTTTAGTTGATTTTGCTGAATGGCACGATGCTCCATCTTGTTGAAAAATATAGTTTTCGTTTGGAAACAATTCTTGAGCACTAGGCAAAAGTGATGTCTCAAGTATATATTGATATTTTTGGGCGTTAACAGTGCCACCTATAAAATTTAATTTGCCCAAACCTCTTGCTGACATGCAACCCCAAAAAATAATAACCTTAGGAAATTTAACAACCCTCTTTAAGCAATCTTTATGAAAGGCTTCTGCTCTATTTCGTATTATTCTTTTTCGACTCATCATCGCTAAATATGACTTTATTCCAATCATTTTGTGTCCACGATCATTTAGATTTTGCCCAATTGTAACAATTTTTCTTTTGAATCTCTGTCAGTAGCGGTTTTTCTTTGGCCTAAATAAGAATTTGTATCAATAATCTTCAGGTAATTGATTATCCACACAAAATAAAGTTTACCTTGTAAAACCCCAGACCGCATTTATGGATATATTTTCGGCAACATTCTCTTGATATAGTTATAGATCGAGTTACAGTATTCCATTTAACTGTTACTTCGCGAATGAAAATGCAAATTTTTACTAAATTTCGTAAATCTCTCTGAGATACAACTTTTGGCCTTCCCGAATTTTTACCTCTAACGCCTACACTGGCAGATTCACCGTATTTTTTTTATTATATAAAGACCGTGGTTTTTGGATTACTTAAATCATCAGAAATTTTTCGAATTGTTTTTCCCGTACTGTATTGACGAATGATAATTTCGCGTAGTTTTTGATTTGTAGCTTTGCCACGGACTATTACTTTGGATTAAATTAACAAAATTGAAAATTAAAAAAAATAAAATTACTTACAGTAAGTCTCACTACTCAAAGTATCGAATCACTTACAAGCTGTCAATGCTGAAGTAAACAGTTTGCAACATTTGTGACGTTTATAGCTAAGCCGCCTATGATAATATTAATTATTTAAAAATACTTGTCCCAACATTTAGTTGTCAGGCAAATTTGTCCTTTTATGAACAAAATCCGCTACTGTAAATATGGATTGATTTATAAATGCATAAAAATATTGTCAAGTTGTTTAGGATATATGGCTATGTTTATATTTAAACAATTAAACATATATTTTTCAGTCATTTTGAAAAACCAGTGCAATAACTCCAAAATATGACCTTGTCCCAACATATAGTTGTTAGGGCCCGTATAATAGAATTATTAATTTAAATTTAAATTTAAATAGCTCTAGCGTTTAGGTATAGGAATATGATATCGAAAAAATGAATTTGAAAATGCTTTAAAAGCCTGTCTCCTTTTGATACCTACGATTTTATACGTGTAACGAGGCTTCTGTTGCGTAGCTAGATATTCTGTGCTAACTAGGGATGTTCGGTCCTAAGATAAAGGCGATACCGATACTGGAATATGTCAAATGTACCGGCCCTGGTACCGGTATACCGGAAGACCGAACATGAAGTCCTAACATTTAAAATTTGAATATTTTCTGTAATAGATCCCCATTTTATCAAAATTTGGTAAAAGAAAGAATATCATTTATTCCTAAATTTACAAAAATAAAACGCCAGTTATGATTGGCAAAATTGATAAAATTTTCATAGGTACTTTTAAAATCCACTTAAATTATTTTTTTCTTATATTTAAAGATTTTATTTAACATACTTTAGCCCGGAACACTGTAAATTCTTGAACATTCTAGAATGAAACTGATTATAATTTAGAAAAAATAAATAATATCCTTTAAAAAATAATTTATTTCTGGTTCAGTAATAGTACTTTTTCATTAAAGTCAATTATAATTATGTGCTTATTTTATAATAATATGTAATTAACTAACCTTTAAGCTTTTTTATTTTTTAATATTAGGTAGATAGGTATGTAAATGTATAAAAATTATTATTTATTTTTGGAATATATTCAGTAGTAAGAAGTAAGTCCTTTTCTTTAATTATGCTTTTTTATTAGTTTTATATGATGTAAAAACTACTTATGTATAAGTGTTTAATAAATAATTAGCTAGTTTAGTGTCAATAGAGATAATTTCATTAGTAAATATTTTAATTGTTTTTTACTGATTAATTAAATATAAACAAAACAAAAGTCAATATTTTTTAATTCTGTTTCGTGTCGATTGTTGACTGAATTGGAGCCAGAAATGGCTCAAAGCGAAATAAGTAAATTACCAACAGATATTCAGGTTGAGGCGACAAACGCCATATCCAAACTACTTCCATTTAAATCCCGAATAACTTATGAAAAGGAATAAAAACATTTTCAAAAATGGAAGCAATTAAAAAACGTGCGAGAAGAAATAAAGTTTTTAACCTATCCTCGCTGTTAAAGTATCATTTGATCTGCCCTTGTTTTTTTTTGTTATTTTTTCTTTTTTATCTACTATTTTTGATAGATATAAGGCAATTTTAACAGTTGCTATGGAAAAAATAACCTTATTTAATTAAAATCATCAATATTTAGAACTTTTGTTTTGAAAACACAACCTAAAATTTAATCTCCCAGAGTTTCTGTTTTATTTTATCTAAATATTAAATTTAAACACAAATCGAGTTTAAATGCCTGGAACTCTCAAAATGGCAATAGCTTCGGCTCAAAAAAAGATCAAAAACTGGAAAATAAACATATTCACTCATCTTAAATATGAAATATTAAATTAGTCGTCAAAAACGACCTTCCAGGCATAATAATATAATAATTTTGCTTTTTCCTTTGAGTTCCAACCTTTGAGGTCACGTTAGGCCTTTCCGATCTAATTAGTTTAGACAGAAAAAGATGGTAGGACAGAAAGAGGAAGAAATTATAACCGAAATTTAAAATAACAAACTTTTTTGTAAAACATTATTAGCTTGCAAGATATAATTATCGGAACAAATTTTGCAAATACTAAGTCAGAGAGATATTATTTATATTGCAGGGTATCTCAAAGCGGGTATATCTTGGGGATATATCTCTATAAGGGAGAATGTTAAAAGTTGATATATGATATGTCATTCTATTCAGACTGTCATTTTCCATCACATAAAGTATAAAATACTGAATAGAATGACATATCATATGTCAACTTTTGAAATTTTCGCTTAATAAAAAAATCGTTTTTAAATTTCAATCTAGAGTGGCATGGCTATGTTAAAAACACTAATTTTTAATCAGGGAGCCTTGGAAAAATATATTTGATCATCTAATGTTTTTAGTGTCATGTCCTGACCGGTTAAAAGATGCTCAAATCGTATTTTTAATTATATCTCAATTTTTTTCAAATGGAACGAGGATCTTGGACATCGGAAAATGTGATAGTTTAACATTAGCAAAAAATATGACGTTAATCAAAATCAATAATAATCATCTATCAAAGAATTAAATCGAAATGATATTACCATAGAAACTTAGAAACGCCTTTTGATTTTTAGAACTTGGACTATAATTTGACTATATTTTCATGTTTTTTAATTTTCCCTAAAACGGTACGGAAGTTTGTAAAAGTTTAAACGAGATTAACCATTTTAGAACAAGCATTTTTTTTATGGAGAATGGATTTTTCTCAAAATGTCAATAATATTTTTTTCCTTTTGTAAAGACAATCCGGGGACAACTGTATAGAAAAGAGATTGTATTTTCCGAAATTTTGAATATCAGGCTTTCGTTACAAATGAAACTTTTGACGTCGCAATACAAATCGTGGGGCAGATTTGGCAAATAATAAGTCAGCCTCGGAAAGTTCCGCACCAGAATTTAAATTTGAAATACGGAAGGAGCTAAAATAAATTTGGAATAAATCTAGCCTCACTGAATGAATATTTAACGGTAAATATATTTAAATATTTAACATCATTTAACTTTTCAACTTTTGCAAACTCCATCTTTTTTATTTTATTAAAAAACCATATTCCAATATGGCCAAGTGAAAATTTTTTAGGGTTCCGTACCTCAAAAGGTAAAAGCGAAATCCTAAAATAGTATATTGTTTTATTAGTAGTAAAAACGATATAATGTGACGATGTACGTTTGACATACAGGCGAGCCACAAAAAGCTATTTTTACTACGAATAGAACATGCTATTTTTTTGAAACGCCGCAAATAATTTTTTAAACAATTTAAAACGTTCCAAATACATATGAAAAGATTTAAAACTAACACCTTGTATGTAATTATACAGGGTGGTTCGAACTGTAAGTAAAAAAGTTCGTATCAATATATGTCCTAAAATGCTTACTTTCGGAGATACAGGTGTAGAAATTTCATTTTTATTTCGATTTTTTCCACATAATTTCTGAAGTAACGTCAATAATATCTGGATTAAAATTGGTGTCTGGGAGTTTTTTGACATGAGAAATTTGATTTTAATTTTTCCTATTTGTGGGGGGCACCTACATGTTTTTTAATTGTTTTGAAGAGTAATAACATTTCGCCTGTACCTGTATAAACCACCGAGTAAAAAAATATACATCTCCGTGACATTTTACGTAAAAAATGTCTCTTGCTAAAAATCTCTACGGGCAACCGTTCTCAAGATATTTAGAATGGAAGTAGTCAATACATGTCATTATTAACGAAAAATAAACACGTTGAGTAGATAGTTATTTCACTGAAATAATAAATTTGAGAAATTTTATTTTTTTTACATTAATCATAAATTTTTCTGGGAAAAAATGATGATAAACAGTTTCTGTCAAATAATGTCTATACCTATGTGGGGGATTCATCTCTCCAAAAAAATCCTTTATGGCTTTTTCGCCACTGCACTGCAAGGAATCTACAAAATAAAATAGTTATTTTTTGTAAACACTTCTGCGTTAAACCTAAACGGACACTGCTTGTCAGAAGTTATGTTTACAGTTATATGAAGACTTGAAGTAAGTAATGTTCTAAGTGCCAAAATCATTATTTCGAGATAAACAACATTTTTGGTTATATAACCAACGTTTAAGAACGGGCGATCTCTCTGTTAAGAATTTTTTTTTTCAACACAATTTAATAGCTGTGGCACTTAGCTCTTTATATATGTTGTTGGTTATGGAACTTAGGACATTTTACAAATAAAACATGACAAACCGATTTTTTGGCACTTAAAGAACATTATTTACTTCAAGTCTTCATATAAATTTGCCTAACAAAGAAAAAAATGCTTAACGTTTCGGAAAGTTTATCTCTTTCCGTCGTCGGAAGCAACAAAAATAATACAAAGAATAAAGAAAAAAACTATTTAAAATATTTAAATTCAATTATTCGAGAACACTTTACTTTTTTAAAACAGATACGTCTACAAGAAACCGTTGACGTTGAACTTTTGACAGAAAAACATTTCAAATTTATGATTTCAGTCTAATAGTGTGACCAACGGATCTGTAGCTACGGGGTATCGCAGGGGAACGCAGTTGTAAACAAAACACGCCCAATTTCATTCATAAAATAGGCATGGGCGTACTCTGTTATATGAAAATAATGTGTATCATAAATATAATATTCAGATTAATAATTTTTACTAATCTAAAATCTAAATAATTTAATAATCGTTACTGTTGAGTTAGCAGATAAACACTAAAAGCTTTTATTAAAGCTCCCTTAAATATTTTGAATCATTTTATTATTGTGTTGTTAATATAATAGAAGAAATAATTACAGCTGGGGGTTGGAACCTTTGGTGTTACACAGCAAAATAAAAAACGAAATCAGTACAATACACCAAAACACTTTTAATTTTACACTGGACGCACGTTTCGCTAACCATGTCTGCCATCAGCAGATGATAAAGACTGAGTCTTGACGTATATTTATTTATATATCTATACTAACTATATTTTTTTCTATAATACATAATTTTAGATATAACTATTTCCAGCAAAAAAAATTTTGCAACCAAACTTTGGAAGCGCAAACAAAACATAATTTTACTCATCAGTAGATCCAATATTGCCTATTACACCAGATATGGTATCGCTCCGCCAGCACTTTTTAAAGGTTAGGTCATTGTCTACCCATATGTATCATCCAAATAGATAATACTTGGCTATATCTTCGAATTTCGCGTATATATTTATATCTCTCTCTGCAATATAATGGGCCACTCCACTAATATTTATCTGTTATTTTGACATTTACGCCAAAAAAAATCATTTGATTTTAATACCCTCCTAAGCGTTTTCCTGCCAAAGGAAAATTCGATTCTTCCTGCAATTTTTGCAAAAACTTTCTAATTGTGGGGACGAGTTTGAATTCGAGATAAAATCTATTTATCAAATTCCTGACCACTTGGAAAAAGTCGTCGAGCTTTTCAACAGCAGTTTCACGTGGTCGTTTCTTTCCAGAGCTGGATATCATTTTATCGGGGTTAGTTTCCAGCCTTTTTTTATCTTCTGTGTGAATTTTTTTATAGCCGATACGCTAACTCCGGTATAAAGAGATATCCTCGTAGATATCCGCTCAAGTTTACGTTTAAGCGGCAACTTAAGCGAACTCTCTGTAGCTTCTTCGTCGCAAACCCTATTATGAACACAAGGAAATAAACCAAATGAGATTTCATCCACGTTTATTTATATTTATTTTAGTTTAGCTAAAATATTTAGGTAAAATGTGGGGGGCTTTTCATTTTAGCCAATATTTAATTTTAATATTCTAATAATTATATTATAATTATTCTACTTACCTATATAAATTAGCTATTATTTCTCTTGTCTGGCTATGTAGCGTCTTACCCTTAACAAATTTATTCATTTTAAAACACCAATATACTATCAAACTTGATATTAATAATTAAAAACTACGAACGAAAAACATTATAACAAGATAACAAAACAATAAAACACAACTTAACTATCAAATATAGGAATAAAGTTTAGGATAACCGGTATAAAATAATGAAATAAAGTAATAATGATCAAAAGAATGACACCGCCACTGGATATTTCAATAGTATTCAATATTCCTACTCTTTTCAGAAGAGACCGTGAAGTTGGGGATAAAGCAAGCGAATAGGAAAGGCGTAAAAGCCATGGCAACCGCGTGGTAACAAATCCTGTGACGTACTCTCGCCAATCATATTCGATGAATAGGCGGCCATGCGCGGCGATGCCGGTTTGCCAATGATATCCATGAAACATCTTCAACTTTCATAATAAGCAGGTTATACAGAATGAAAGAAATAAGTTATTAAATAAAACATATCGAACAATATGAACTACTTATCGATACTAATATCGATTTTTTTTTCTCGCATTCCTTCCGTAGCTTCAGATCCGCTGGTCAAACAGTAACTATTTAGCCAAGATCGAGGCCAAGATGTTTAATTGAAGAGTGAAGGTAAGTGTCAATTTTAATTAATTAAGCAACAATTTAATATTAATATTAAATTGTTGCATTATGAAACGTAATAAATATCATGCTGCATGTCCTAACAAAAGTTACAATTACCAAGCGAAAGCGTCTATTTTTTATGTATATTATATGTATTTTAAAAGATATTTTTAAAATTTATTAGTTTCAGTTCTACTGTGTTTTTTTATTTATCTCGAAAAAATAATTTTGGCACTTATCCTCTTTCGTATTTCCATTCTTTTTTATTGTAGAAAACGTCGTAAATGTATGTTTTTTACTAAGTAGTTTTATACAGGTACGAACAAAAAGTTATTAGTCTTCAAATCAGTTAAAAGATATGTAGGTGGCCCCCTCTACAAGTAGGAGTCATATTGCCATCAAAATTAAATTTCTCATGTGAAAAAACTCCCAGACATCAATCTTCATCCAAATATTGAGCGTTTTGGGACATACATTTATACAAACATTTTTAATTATTTTTATCTGCAAAATATGCTGCCGAAGTTTCCGGAATATAGTTCGAACCACCCTGTATATCGAGAAACTATAGATACGTTCGTTCAATTTGACACTTTATGTCAGTTTAATAATATATTGTCGTACTTTTGTGCTTAGGCGTAAAAGTGTTTTACTTTTATGCCTGGGCGTTAAAATGACTTTTTTATATGGTCAATCACGTCGCAAAAATTAATACTTCTGTGACGTTTAAAAAAAAATTTATATATATATATATATATATATATATTAGGATTGGCATACACCGCACCGGCTAAGAAAAATATTTTTTTTAAATAAGATCAAATAAGGCCAACTTGAGTGTGTATGACACGTATATAGTACTATTCTTTTAAAAGTTCCTCAATATGGCCGACCTAGTTACGAAAATTGGTATTTTTTTTTTAATGAAAAATAAGTTGGCGTTAGCGAATTCAGAAATTGATTTACTCTTTGGTTAACAATAATATTTTTCAGGATTGTCAAGTTGACGTTAAAGTTAGGTTATTAGGTGGTTGTCATAAATAAAAACATAGATTATTGAAATTATTTAATAAGAATAAAGGTATGTTACCGCAGATCCGAAGAGATTTTACTTAAAGGTATTTTATAAACTTTCTCAGTCAGAATATTAACTCCCCCTGTTTCTTATATTTCAGTTAAAGGGACATAAGAACTATAGGAAGTGAATTTTTGTTTTCATGTTTTGATGATATCTGAGAGTTCCTAGAATTATCAAGATTATTGAATAAAAATAGTTGTTTAATAAGTGAAATTAATAGAAGACTTGGAAATAGGATGATGCTTTTCATGTTATAGTTGATAGATCACCCCATTTCTCTTAATTTGTTTTTATTTCAGTACAGTTAATCACAAATTGAATTGATGTGTGCAAAAACAGCTATATATACTCAAACATTTTATTTAAATAGTTCTTTTATATACTGTTAAACTGTATCAACTACAAAGTATTTAGCAAAAAATTATAAGGTAATAAATTTTGTAGATATAATTTATGAAAATTTATAATATATAAAGATTAGAACACAATCCTCTGAAGGAAAAAGAAATACTCAAAAACTCATTACATATACTTTATTAAAAATAACAACATACAAAAACATCCATGCAAACTGTAATAATCAGAACATTATCCACATTATACCTTTATTAAATTTGTGTCCACACTCCTGTCAGGAAAGCCAGAAATGTTTGTTTAAATATTAACTTATTTTAAATTGCCAGAAACACATCAGAATATATCACAACCACAACTATAGGTTAATCAGTACTAAATTTTATACCTAGTAAGTGATGTGTTAACTAACTAGTATAGGATAAAAAACAATTATTAATATAGAGTGTACTATACAATGTCCTGCTTATTTATGAAATGACTCTCTTCAAATGTGAGGAATACCAGTAAAATAAAACATAATTTTTGGTTTGGTTTGGTGTTTGACATTCTAACTACATCTATTACAAACCTTAAGTGCTTTTAGTGAGTAACTGTATTTTTTATTATTCTTTGTGTATTCTGTAAAGTAAAAAATATATATATTTCAAGAAATATAAAAACAATGCAATAGATATCAAACAGATTCATAAAAACTACTTACAGTTGTACATAATTATATATTTCAAGTGTTATTTGATGTTTGGTCCCATTACCAACATTACCTTATTTAGGTCTTCTCTACTAACTCAACTTTTAAATCCGTTTTAAACCTTCTTTATATTTTAAAACTGATTTACAACAATCTGTAATGCCCGCGCTGTTTCCTGAAATATAAGTTTTAATCTATTTATTATCATTTAGTACATATTACAAACCTGAAAATTACTGATACGAGGAAACTTCTCAAAATAATTAGAGACCTTTTTACAAACATCTGGACTAATTTATTTTCACGAATTTGTGAACGAGTCAATGTTTTCTAATACGTTTTAAGCGTTTTACACATTTTGAATATCTTCCAGCCTATTCGTCGTTTCTTGATCAGTGAAAAGATTATTTATAACTATATAATTAGTACTGCAGGTTGCAGGTTAAATAAAAGAACAAAATCAAGTAGAATTTGTAAATAAAAACTCGAAAAATAATGAAAATATTTAGAAAAAGGAACCGTAAACGTCAATGTCAGCCAAGTGTCAGAGTTCAATTGGATTTACCACAGATTATCAATTCGAACAATTTGAAGTACAGTCGATTCTAGTTTAGAGATTTTCGTTTTTTAAGCCTCCCATACTGAAGTCCGCCATATTGGGAAGTTTTAAATGAATACAAGTATATATATATAAATTTGATGGAATAAGGATTTGATACTTTGGGTGGGACTAAGGATCTGATATTGAAGAAAATTGTGAGTCGATTTCGGCATAATTGGGGACGGGCTACGGGATGGCGCCCTTGCCGTTTCAAACTATGCATCTAAATGGAGGAAATCATCAGGATTCTAGGTTGATTGGAATCAAACTCGGCACGTGGTAGAGGTACCCGAATGGAGTCCTCAGATGAACGGAAGAAGGTCATTTTAATGCAAATTTTGTGGAAGTGAAGCCAAATTATTTATTATTTTTATTTTATTTATTAATTTTTCAACATTTCAAACTACATTTTTTGAACCGTATCCTCCGAATTATTCAACTTAATAGTGCACAAACTACCGTATGATCGAGAAAAAACGGCGTCAAAGGCCGCTGGGGAATGACTATCGATGCTATTTTTGACGAGATAGAGCTCTAGACGTCAGTTACTGAGAACTGACATAAAATTTGTCAAAAATTAATACCTTATATAGAAAAACCAGAAAAGAATAGAAAGTTTCCAGATACACATATCTATTTCCAAAAAATTGTTTTTTCAAATGTTTCGATCTGCACCAGTTCTACTCAATAAAAAATCGATATTAAATCATCCTTAATGCAGTAAACGCCTTTAAAAATAAAGAAGAGCAAGACCAGTAAGGCTCTAACCTAACTAAATCTCGTCGTCCGACAAGCCTCCGACCGAGACATTTCGACAACATTTTTGATTATTGTATTGTTAAAATGTACGGATTAGCCTTTTATTATTGTTTCATACACACTAGACCGTTCAGATTTACTAATATTGCATTGATTATAGCTGTAAATAAAAATGTGTGTTTAATACCAGTAAATAATCCGTTAGTTGATGAAGAAGTATCGTGTTTATCGACAAAATTAATTGTAGGCTTTTAAATTTTGCCTAATATGGTCATATTTTGCAATATTCAACTCATAATTGTTGATACTTCTGGTGGATGATGTTCAATTTATACATATATAAAATATAAACAAACCAAATTGAAGTACTAGAAGCAATAAGGTGAGATAGTTATTTTTACGAATCCCTTTATTATTACTTCTTTACTTATAGAGTATCTGTTTCTGTGTATGCCTAAGTTTCTGTTTTCCAAGAAGCATATTAATTAAATGAACAAAACTGTGTCCAAGAAATAATCTATTGCATAGAGAATTTAATGAAAACAAAATTGGTGATGCTGTGTTCAAGTAAAGTTCCATGCAGGAATCAATGGTTATTGCTAAAATATTTTATTGGTGTATTGTCAATTTTATTTACTTATATATTACGTTATTTAATCTCAATAATTTTAGGCTCCTAAGTCATTTATTTACATACTTAACTTTTAACGTAACTACTGGTAGATTGTAGGAAATAATATACACATTGGAACAATTTAAGTAAATAAATGAATTAATATAATACATACATCAAGAAGTAATGTATAATTTTACAAAAAGCTGTATTAATCACTTTCGAAAATCATAATTGTTTTTTTTAGTAAGTCGCAGACAAATATTTTAGGTTTGTTATTAAATTAAATGATAATGTAATAAGTACAGATTTAGACTCTTGAACCAGGCATAGTATATTAATTAGTAGGGTTCACAGTAAAACATATTTTGTAATACCATTCGAAAGAAAATAAATACCTATATTATACTGTTTATAAAGTGAGTTTCATTGTAACATAACTTAAGAAAACAATTAATATGCATATGTCAATCATAAGAAAAGAATCTATTAATTTAATGAACTATACCCATAGTACTCGGCAAACAGTAAACCAAACCAAAGAAACTAAGACTTACAGTGTTAGATCATGTAGTATATAAATATTTTAATTTTATCATTTAATAAATAAATACAATATAAAATTTAAAATGCCAATTTTTTATTTTAAAACAAGTGATTTATATATGTATGAACAATTTACAATTATTTATCATTTAATTTATTGGCCACAGCTTCCGGGATTATAAGGCTAATATTTTGCTGCCTATAGTGCCTATATCTCAAAAAAGAAAAACTAAGATTAATTAATGATTAAGTATCCCTGTATTTTTAAATGTTGAATCTTATGGACTGAAAAAACTGCTTCCAATATTTCTACTTTCACTGACCGAAGATGCAGAAACCTAGAAGAAATTCAAAAACAAATTGTACAAACATTTTAAGGTTTTCCTTAAATCCTCTATACAATAGACTATTTCTGGGACATAGTTTTGTTCATTTAATTTGTTTCTTAGAGGTTATACACAGCTGTAGATATTCTATAAGTAAAAAAGTAATAATACAGATTCGTAAAAATATCCCACCTTACCGTTTCTAGTACTTCAATTTAGTGTGTTTATATTTTATACATGTATAAAATTGAACATCATCCACCAGAAGTATCAACAATTATGAGTTGAATATTACAAAATATGACCATATTAAGCAAAATTTAAAGGCCTACAATTAACCTTGTTGATAAACACAATACTTCTTCCATGTATAGTAATGAACACACATAACTGGTTTACAGCTACAGTTTTACTAAATCTGAAGGGTCTAGTGTGTATTAGACAATTACAAAAGGATAATCCATACATTTTAACAGTAGAATAATCTGATTTTTGTTAACGAGTTATCGAAATGCCTGGAACTGGGACGGGCGATTGTTAGGTTAGAGCCTTTTTGATTTTTCTCTTCTTTACTTTTAAAGACGCATTTAGTATTAATTACGATTTACTGGATTTACCTAATATAGATTTTTTATTAATTAAAACTGGTATAGTTCAAATTATCAGAAAAAAATATTTTTTGGATATAGATTTCTGTATCCGGAAACTTACTATTGTCTTCTAGATTTTCTACATTTAGTATTCATTTTAATTAAAATTTAATTTTTTTGAAGATCTTTAAAGTGAAAAGAAGAAGAATTTTAATTAACTAAAAAAATCAAAATAAAGTTAATTAACTTTGAGCAGAGTTCGACCTCGTCAAAAATAGCATCGATAGTCATTCCCCAGCCGCCTTTGACGCCGTTTTTTCTCGATCATACGGTATTTTTTATTCTAGGAGTTTCAGATGCTCGACGCATTATTGCCGGACCCTGTATATGGACGAAAACGTGGGTAAAATCCTCTTAATGAGAATCCTTTATCCATCCGTAACCGTCGACATAATTCACGTTTTCTTCCGGATATAGGAAACGGCGGATGGCTTTTGAGGCCCCGGATGCCCCCCATAATTTACCACAACAAGACAAGCCGCTATTACCGTCAATGGCACGAACGTTACGGACACAAAAAGTCGTAGAACGCAGAAGTTTGTACCCCATAATATCTGCTGGATTCCGCAAAACGGAAACTATTCAGGGACCGCATTACCGGGCTAATGGTCCACGACTAAACACCCACCGTTTATGGGGCTCGTCCTTTTTCCGCTCGTTGCTGCAAACTGAATAGTTATGAACATGATGGAGTTCTTTTTACGATTGTTTTGGTGTCTATTTAGCATCAGAACTGCAGTATCGAGTTGTGCTTTTATTACAGCTTTGCTCTTATTTTATAGCAGGAATTGCACATATTAAATAAATAAAAAATGTATAAATTGATAATAAATTAGAAGAGTACAGTTTTATATGGAATATTATTGCGCGGTTTACTTAGTAGGTTTTATTAAGTTTAATTTAAGGAATATTAATGGACAGTTATAATTCTATATTTTATGATACGCATATCCTTGAAGTTTATTTTTAATTTTAAAAAATAATTCTTTCCTAGTCTCCTAATCGGATTTTAAAAATTACATTTTATTTTTATACATGGGTCCACATATTTTTTATATTTTATTTTTGTCAGTAATTAATAATAACATATGAAAATTGTTATTGCGAATTATTGACAAATAAACTTACTTACTTGTAAGTACTTTTTAGTCATTCTTGACAATTTTTGTCAATCTTTTTTATTTACTAATCGTGTTACGGATGTCTGATTGACAGCATGATCTAGAACGATTGAGACTTATAGTTTATTTTTTACTTTTTATATTTTTTTCAGATAAAAAAACGGGATTTGGTATGTTAGTATATGTTGCATAAGTTAGGATTGATTTACGTATTCAATTGTTTTTGGTCACTTCCTGTTTCACCGGTATTGATGACCTAACCAAACTTATTAGATAGAAAAAATTTGTATGTATAGGTGTACAGGGTGGGTCAAATTCGACGCTTTTATATGGAAACACCCTTTTCTATAGGAAATAGACGAAAATTAATATTGGTGTCTAGAGCTCAATTTTCATCAAAAACATGGTGGTGAAAACCGCACATCAATATCTGTTACCGTTTCGGAGGTACGGGGTGTTTTTCAAAAATGTGCATTTTTAATAAATCGCTGTAACTTTTTTGCTATGGAAAATTTTGTATTTCTATGAAAACATTTCCAAAGCACCTTTTTACGTAGAATCTAATGGTTTAAGTATAATTTTTTTTAAAATTAATAATTTAAGAGTTATCAACAGAAAAATTGATTTTTTATTTGGGACACCCTCTATATTTTTAATTAACTGAAAGAATTTAAAATTACCTTTCAAAAAATATAGCACACTTGATATTTTGTTACCAATCCTTGAAATACAGAATTTTTAAAAGTTCGCCACTTTTAACTAGTAGGCTTTGGACCCCTTATTGATGATATGCGCTTAATGGAACTCGAAAACATATTTTTCCAGCAAGACGACGCGCGACGCACCGCCTCTGAACGCTGAAGTTATCAGCAAATTTTTGCAGCCAATTTTAAGAATAATTGAATAGCTAACCAAGATCCCAACATTATTGTCGATGAATCTAATCCTCTGGATTTATTTGCGGAAGAATAAAGGTTCCTTATTCTTCCGTATAATCTAGACAAGAATTAGAAATACTTAGCAGTTTTGAGAGGGTTCCTTTAACCCCCACTGAGTTAATGAATTCCGCGAGAAATATTCAAAAACTGCCCCGCCTGCCCATAATAGAAGACGGTCGATATGTCGAAAACCTGTAGCAAAATCTCATGTCTTGGTTTGCTGTTTATTTTTATTGTTATTAGATATAGTTTAAATGTGTTGATATTGGTTAAATATATTTTAAAATGTTATAAAATGCATCTCTCATAGCAAATATAATTTTAGTTTTAATTGATACTCACAGCTAGATTTTTTTTGCATTACGGCCGTTGCCATTCAAAGCCTACTTATTTAAAGCGGGCGAATGTTCATATACTCTATATCTCGAAGAGGAATCGAGCTAAATATCAAGTATGTTATATTTTTGGAAAGGTAATTTTACATTCTTCTTATTTTAAGCGGGCGAATGTTCATATACTCTATATCTCGAAGAGGAATCGAGCTAAATATCAAGTATGTTATATTTTTAGAAAGGTAATTTTACATTCTTTTCAATAAATTAAAAATATACAGGGTGTCCCATATAAAAAATCAAATTTTCTGTTGATAATTCATAAATTATTAATTTAAAAAAAAATATATTTAAACCATTAAATTCTACGTAAAAAGGTGCTTTGGAAATGTTTTCATAAAAATACAAAATTTTCTATAGCAAAAAAGTTACAGCGATTTGTTAAAAATGCATATTTTTGAAAAACACCCCGTAACTCCGAAACGGTAACAGATATCGATATGCGGTTTTCACATTCATATTTTTGACAAAAATTGAGCTCCAGACACCGATATTAGTTTTTGTCTATCTCCTATAGAAAAGGGTGTTTCCATTTAAAAGCGTCGAATTTGACCCACCCTGTACACTCATATGCAAGAAAAATGCAACGGGAAAATTTGGTCCAGTTTAAAATCTTATATTTTTTCATTTTTAGCCCTATTTGATTATTCACAACTTTAATATTTAAATATTAATAATAAATAAATAACGCTTTATTATACAAAAAACCAAAATAGCTTCATCGACAAAGTATTTAAAAAACAAACAAAAGCACAAAAAATATACAAATAATAAAAAATATCGTACAATACAAATTATACAATTAAAAAAAAATATATCATTAAAATTACAAATAGAACATACATTTTAGAACAGACATTTCAGACATTAACAACAGAATACAAAAAAAGACGTATCAATAAAAGTTTACAATAGGAAAATTGTAAATGGTTATAATCATTTAAGAGTTATAAAATATTAAATATTAGATTTTTAACCAGTGTGTGAGATGATCAAAATTTTAAAATTCAAAATTGTTCAAGATTAAACATCAACAAAAAAGTCGTTTACCGCATATAGGGCTCGCCAGTAAGTATGATTTCAGAGCTTTGCGAAATGCGGGAAAGAATGAAAGCGACTTGATATCCAAAGGCAGATGATTGGACATTCTACAGTATTAAGCTTTTAACTAGTTCTGAGCTAGGGGTTGGCAGATAAAGATCGTGCTCCGCATTCCTAAGTGGATAGTTGTGAGGTGGCCTTACGGGAATAGCAGATATGTGCTTGCGCATTAAGCAAACGGATTCAAAAATGAATAAAGAGGGAAGAGTCAGTATTTTGAAATTTGTAAAAAAATTCTGGCAGTGAGCTCTACTGTTCAGTCCCAATAAATATCGAACTGCTTTCTTTTGCAGTTTGAAAATACGATCAAATTTTGTCGCCCAGCAAGTACCCCAGAATGGAAGGGCATAACGAAGATGCGACTCAAAAAGGGCATAATAGACTATTCTAGAGATTGATAAGTTAAATTCCTAAGTAAGTGATCTTAGCGCAAAACAGGCAGCACTTAGTTTCTTTGATAAAGCTTCGATGTGCAAGTCCTATTTTAACGAGTTGTCTACACAACAAGTTCTAAGAATTTCACAGAGTCCACGACATCAATAGTGGTTATATTAAGTACAAAAGGTTGTATAGTACTTTTATATGACAAAACATTAGTTTTTGATAGGTTGAGGCATAGAAGATTAGAATCGCACTAAGATTTAATGGTCCGTAAGTCACTGGATATAGTGCCGTAACATCTGGGCCGCTCCAAGTGAAAATAGTATCGTCCGCAAAGAGGCAAATTTTACCGCTATGTTGTAGCGTTTTTTAAACAACCACCACTGCGAACGGCAGCTTTTCATCGGAGAGCAGTCGTGGATAAGGTATTTCACTGGAAAGAAAACTAATTAATAACAATAAACAAAAAAATAGATATTGGGCGCCAGGCATGTACAGAGAAAGAAAACACAGTTGTATAATACTTAAAACTAATGACTATATTTATTCATGATGAATTCTGATGGTAAATAGCATTGTACAATTTTAATAATTATTATAGTGGTTATTTGCTGAGTAAAACTATGTATGTAAATAATATTAAATATGTTCTATGAAAAGACTATGAAAAAATACAATGCGTGTAACGTTATAGAAAATATAAGAAAAGTAGCATTACTTTATTTAAATTGTTAAATTTTACGCGGTGTTAAATCTGATGTGTTGAACCTGTAGATTCTAGAATCTATGTCTCGTTATTCATCTGTTAATATAGCGCAATAACAATATCTATAGAAAGTAATACTATTACAAGGCGTAATATAATGAAACCTAAGATCTAAATCACATTGTAACTACTGAATCGACATAAATGTTCTTAATAATCTAACCACTAAATATAGTCCGTACGATATTATTTAAAATGTACGTTACTGTTTAAGACTGAAAATATAGAAAATCTAAAACATGAAAACTAGAACGTAAATCTACACTTAGCTGTTCTTTATGTAATCTTGCTTCAAACAGTAGCAGCGTGAGGTGGTCTCGCATCTCTGTACTGTCTGTCGGCGATCCAGGCTTAGAAATGGGGGCGAACCAGCACAGGGCTCAAGCCACATCCACGCTGGGGCACTCTATGTGTAAGACAAATCAATCCTACTGGGGACACTTGTCCATGGGACATCCGTCCATCAGATAGTGGCACAAGAGAACACTACTAGGACCTTGAAAAATAGTCCATACCTTGGACACTTGTCCGTGAGACAATGTCCGTCCGTAAGACCCTAAGAACACGAAACTCTTGTTTAAAATCAAACACCGTCTAATAAACAAAATGAACCTACCTCGAAATACTTCCGAGGCCTCAATAAATAATAAACAATCTGTCCTTTCTTCCAAATGACATTCTGGAGGACAAAAGCAAAGGGACGCCAACGTGCCAGCCAAATACAAATACAAGTTGGGACATCCGTAACTCTACCCTAAAAATATTCACTAATAATATCGAATCTAAAAGGAAAATAACTCAGCTTTACCTGTAGCTTCGAAATGGCAGCTGATTCAGATTATACAGCAAGATTTAAATAATCACCATTTCTAAAAGCTGGGATAAAACAGAGCGTCAAAACAAAGTGAGGTTAAGCACGGAGAGTTGACAGAAGCGATGTTGACAGCGCGCGCCTTCACAGAATAGTAACAGGGTTGTGTCGAACGATTACAGGGTTGGCGACCAGGGAACGTAAAAATTACGCGTCAAATAAACTATCCGGCCTGAACGAGAGGGAATCCGGTGATGATAGGCCAGACATCATATATTATATATAAAAAAGACATGTAACGAACTAAAAACGTTACAATGTCTAGATTTGCAATGTCGAATATGACTTATTATAGAGGCTTAATTGAAGAGTTGTTTTTACCCTATCTTTAAAACACCCTGTGCTATAAATTCGTTACCAAATTTTCCTAAAGCATTATTTTTCGGTCAAAACCATGTCTCGTGAATATTTTGTTTTTTGACTCATGTCAACACATGCCTTGATTAATTTTTAAGAGCAAAATGAACTTGCCACAAACATTTTGCAATACTTTCAATTATCGTTACTTTTTGATGTTATTCTTCAAAACAAAATTAATAGATGTCGTTAAAAGAGTGGCAAGTCTGAAATGGCAATGGATAGGACATGTGGCAAGACAGGATCCAGACCGATGGCCCCAAAAAGTAATCCTATGGAGACCTAGGGGAACAACAAGAAGTGTGGGCCGACCAAAAAAGAGATGGGTCGATGACGTCAGGGCAGTGGCGGGAAAACAATGGATAAGATTGGCTAGAGATCGCGAAGCATGGAAAAACCTAGAAGAGGCCTATATCCAACACTGGATGGAACCAGGCTGAGAAAGAGAAAGGGAAGTTATTCTTCATAATGACGATGGGGCTTTGGTGATTATTGTTGTGTACGATTGAATATGGTTCTTAGTATCGAAGATTGTGCAAAAGTCACTGTTGATTATTGAAATAAATCAAACCGTTTTAAAGAATTAGGGTGTGTGTTTTGTTCAGAAGAATGAACGTAATTGAATTTTGAGTGTTTTAAGTAGCAATGTATTTTGAAAATCAAACTATAACTAATTCGCCATAAAATCATTTCTTGGATATAAATAAACAGTAATATTCCTTTTAATTTGTTATCGTCTAAAGTAGGTTGAAGTACTTTAATCGATAAGAGGCTAAGCAAACTAAAAACTCATTTACGATAGTTTTATGTTAGCAAAGTAATAATACTATGTCTGAAATATGCCTGAAATATAATATAGGGTGAGGTGGGTCAAATAAGTGCAAACATTTTCAGGGCTGCTAGATCTCGATAGAAAAAATATATTTCCTCTTTACTACTTTAAATTTGCAATTTTTGCTTAAATTTTGAGAATCACTGGATCTTTTCTAGGTTTTCTTTTTTCTAGATTTTTCAGTACCGAAAGTACCGGGAATTCCGGGTTCATTGAAGACCTCATAGAACCTGGGACTTGAAATTATTAGTTCCCGGTTCTTTCGGTACATTCGGGACTCAGTAATTATAATTAAAAACATATTTTTTGTTACGTTCGAAAGACTTTTGATACTTTCTAGCGGTCGAAATTAAACTCTTCTACATAAGTAGTGATTCTATCTCTATCTTACTTCTGGAGTTATGTTGGTTTAAGTTTCTATAATGTTTATTAACAATTTTTGAAGTTTAAATATGTTATTTTATTATTTAGTATAATATTGCTGAATGTATAGTTATATTTTCTTGTGTTATGTTTTTATAGGCATTTGCATCTTTATTTGAAATGTTATTTTTTTTTCTAATTTAGTTTAGCTGGTTTCGAGGTTGGTTGATATTGCTTGATTTAATTTATAGTATTTTCTTTTTTTTTGGCTTGTGCTCATTATTTGTGTTCATGTTTACTTTCTCATGACTTAATAATTTGATATTATTTTCATTTGAAACTCAATTTTCTATCGATTTTACAGAGGGGCAAACCGCTGGTGGCATTTATTGTACAAGCACTTGGTAATACTGATATTTTTTTGGTACTAATTTGGTATTTTTGGTACTAATTTGGTATTTTTTGTCTAATTTGGTATTTTTAGTACTAATTTGGTATTATTTGGTAATATACTGGTATTATTTGGTAATAAACTGGTTTTATTTGGTATTATAACCTGCTTTTATAAAAAGCAAGTAACTTTACAAATAAAATATCATCCTTCTACAAAAACCACAAAAACAAGAGCTACAAAGGCACGCTGGATAAGCTTAAATTTTCAAACACACTTGATAAAGCATTTTGATATAACAAATAAATTATTTATACCAAAAATTAGTAATAATCGCAGTGTTAAATCCGAGGTTAAATCAGAGGTAAGCAATAATTCTTCAAATACCTCTGAGACACAACCAAAAATAACTTCATTTCTAAAAACAGCCTTCTACCGAGCCTTCTACGGAAAATACCGAGGAAATTACAGAGGCACTCAAACCCTCATGTAGCAAAATTGTACCCCCTAATCTAATATGTGAAGCTCCTTGTAATCAAAAAAAATGTGTAATGTAAAAATACTAGACTGCGTAATTATCCCCCAAACTAAACGAGCCTCGGAACTATCCTTATCAGTCGCCACTTTAGCCATACCAGCCACAAGCAATAATAATTATTTCCCCGATTTTACCCCTTTACTACCATTATCAGCTGCCGCTTCAACCTTACCGTCAACAAGCAATAATTCAATTTGGAAGTGTACAAAATACAGCCGCTCGCAAAGGAAATAAAAAAAGGGAAGACTTGAAAAGTTTCAGTATAATCAACCTCTTATAACCAACTTTATTTCTTTGCGTAAGTTTTCTTGAACCATTTCTTAACTATTTTTTCTTAACTATTTCATTTTACAACTTTATTTCGATATTAGAGAAAATAAATTCTACTCTTAAGGAAAATGGAGAAATATAATATCGAAAGCTCTTAAGGAAACGATGATGGTATTATCTAAATGAACCCGAGAAAGAACCTGATGAGAATAAGCCAGAATCGAGGCCAGAATCAATGCCAGCAAACAAATTTTTAAACATGTTGCTTAAGACAGACTTTGGTACTAATTTGGTATTTTTGGTTCTAATTTGGTATTTTTTGAAAATAATTTGGTATTTTTGGTACTTTTTTCCCAAAATTGGTATTTATTGTATGCCATTTTTGGCAGCGGTTTGCCTCTCGGATTTTACAATTAAGAACCATCCCTTGCTTGCTAATCGACGAACTGCACAATCGTTGAACGTACGGTTCTGGAAACTCTAATTAATAGAACCAATTAGGGTTCAAATCTTTTGGGCCATCACAGAACCGGGCCTCGGTAATAATAATTAAAAAATTATTTTTTTGTTACGTGAGAAAGGCCTTTGATACTTTCTAGCGGTCGAAATCAAACTCTTCCAAATAAGTAATGATGCTATTTCTTATTGTTCTCACTGCTTTTCTCTTTTGAAGTTCCTATAATGTTTATTATGTTATGTGTTAATATAGATATTTGTAGTTTTAATTAAATATTTTAGGGCTGTTGTCCAAATTCAGTTAAGTTGGTTTATGTTGTTTGACGTGAAATTTAAGATACCTATACTTTTTTCTTTACTCGTGTGTTTGTGTTCATGTTTCATGTTAATTTTTTCATGACGGGTTACTTATAAATTTGATATCATTTTCATTAAAAATCTCAATTTTTTATTCATTTTGCTTTGAAAAACATTCCTTACTTTCTGATTGATGAACTGCACCACCATTGAACCAAAATTAGTCAGCACCGGAAGTACCGGTTCCGAAGAGGCACGGTACCGAAATTTCCGGTTCCGAAAATCAGCTCCGGTTCGGAAACCCTAGTGGGGCTATAATCGATCGTCATCGAATATAATCGTCAAAAAAATCGAACAAATATCCAGCTATTTCTTCGCCCTATCAACAACTCCTACCCCTAAAAAACGTCATTTATGATAAATTGGCTGAGGAGATAATGGTCCAAAGCGCTGACATAGTTCGCAGTTTCCTGAGGGGTCGATTCGGTCGCAGAATTAACTGTCATGGATACTATCTTTTAAAAACTTGGGGCGTTAAAGCCATTGTCGCTCTTTTGTTTGGGCGTACTACTTACGACGCCAGTTATGATTTTATAGCGGAGGGAGGCTGCAGCACCCCCGGTTATTTAAATTCATATTTTATATTCAGCCGTAGTAAGAGTAGCGGGCTTTTACAAAAGAGTCAAATGAATTTTAATTTGTTTTCCTCTGCCCTTTTCAAAGTCAGGGTGTGAAACGGTTGATCTTATTAATTTATGTTTGCATAATATTATTCAGTGGCGGCTTAACCATGAGGTCAAATGGACAATGCCCCCCCCCCCAATAAAAAATCGGGAGAAAATTAGAAAACCCTATTTAAATTATACTTTTTGTCAATCACTTTTTTTCATCCTAATGGTGCGTTTAGACTTGAGCACGCACGCACTGATCTTTCGCGAATGCTCAAGTGTAAACGGCTGTGCGCGCACGCTCACTCTGAATCTCCCTGAGCAGCCGCGAACGTGAGCCGTCTGGTGTCGGTTTTTGATCCGTGCTCAAAGTAATTTTCTGTGTGCGCGAACGCTCAGTTTGCACCGGCAATTTGTTTTGTCTGCGATCGTGTGTGCGTGTGTGATTTTTTTCGTTTTCTTTATTAAAATTATGGGGTGGATCAATGAATCTTCGTTATTATTAATTGAAGAATATGAAAAGTTGCCTATATTATGGGATGTTAAACATTCTTTGTATTATTAAAAAATCAAAAACAAAAACGCATGGAAAGATCTTGTAAATAAAATTAATATTGAATATGTGGATATCAATGAAATTGATATTCTAAAATTTGTATCTTATGTTCGTAATTTTTGGTGTTATTAAATTTTGTACATATTCAAAGTCGGGTCTGGTCATTCTTGTAAAGTTTTTGAACTGATCATAGCCCTCCTCAGACACTAAGATGTTGCAGTAAATTATATCGATTTTTAAAAATTTGAGTTTGCCACCAGCGATGATGTTTTCGATTTTTCTCCTTTTTAATAACTGTGCATAACAATGACTGCAGACTCGACTATTTCTTGGTCGTCCATTATTTTCATCAACACAACTCTGCTGTGCGCGCACAAATGGATCACTTCATTCGTCGAAAAATAAGTTTTTAATTTGAACGGAGCCGAGAGCGCTAACGAATGCCGTGCGCGCACGCTCAGCTCGTGCGTGCTCAAGTCTAAAAGCACCATAAGATATTCAAAACTATTGCCGGTCAAAATTTCATTTTGTCCTTCGTTCCCGCTATGTTTTGCACGTATTAAACTCCAAATGTCGCAGCTTTTGACGCCAACAAGGTAAAGTATACTGTCTCTCTCTCTTCAGTCCTGACCACCATTAGGGAGCGTAGTGGTCAGCGTAACATCATGGATAATTTTTCTCCATGCGCCCCTGTCTTTTGGCACGATGTCATCTCGATGACATCGTGCATTGGCTGCTGCTAGACGTGATCTGGTCTATCCAGTCGAGTCGGAGAGCGGAGAGTGGCCGCGTGGTCTACGTCCCTCCATCTTGCCTTGAATTATGAGTATTTCCATATTGTCCGGACTTTTCCTCATTATATGTCCAAAATATTTTAGTTGTTTTAGTCGGATTTTACAAGAAAGCCTGTTGGTAATATTAAGTTCATTTATAATGGAAATGTTTGCACGGCGTTCAGTCCATGGGATACGGAGTATATGTCTATAACAATACATGTCGGTAGCATCGATCTTCTTACGTTCCGCCTGCCTGAGAGTCCACGATTCGCAGCCATACGTCAATATTGGGAGTAATAAACAGTTGACTAGCCGGTTTTTGATGGCTTTTGAAATCTGGCGGTCTTTCCAGATCTTGGTCAGTCTCCCAAAAGCTACCTTTGCCATGTTGCACTTATGCTTCACCTCTTCTTCCGATGTACCTGTATTTGTCAATAGTGATCCCAAGTATACGTACACTAATAAAAAAGATAGACTTGAACTAAAGTCGTCATCGTTCTTGAAAAAAAAATTTAGTGGCAAGAGAATTTATTTTAGCGTAAAAGAAAATATTTTGCCTGAAGAAAAACTCTCTTAAAGCAAGAAAACTTGTTCTATTGAAAAAATCAAAAATTTCTCTTGAATCTATTTTCATTCAACCAAGTGCAAGTTACTTTGTTTTAAGATAATAACAAAAATACGCTATGAAGTACTTCATTCAAGAACATGGTCATTTTTCCAATAGCTAAATACTCTTTTGATGAAAAATAATAACGACACGCAAAGACGATGACGAAGGACGGTATATACAATCAGTCGGCAGTCCCATCAGTCTCACGTCGCATTTCATAGGTCGCACATTATAGTACGCACGGGTTTTGTTGCTTGGAATTTGCATATCGTATGACAAATTAGTGATCGTTATTAACATGCATTTGTCGTTTTTTATGGACAAATATTAGGTTATATGGATTCTTTAAAGGAGTTTCTGAAAAAATGGAAATTAGAGCATTTATTTGCTATATTTGAAGGTAAGAGACATTTACATAATGCACCTGTTTAGGTAATGCATGCGTGACTATAGATAGAATAAGAATATAGGTACCGATTTTTTTATGTAAATAATTACACAAATTTTAGAATTTCAAGTCGTCGTATTAAAAAATTCGAAATGTGACCAAAACTTATAATTTTAATAATTTGTTTGCTTTACTTTGATTAATCGTGATGTAACATTTTTTTGTAATTTGTAGAGTGATGAACCACCCCAAAAAATACAAAGGGGTGAAGAAGCAGAAATAACTACCTACTATCGAGGAAAATAATATCACTTTAGTTACTACAGACTAGGAAAACCTAAATTTGTCAGGAAATAATATACCTCGTAATATGCCTGTATATGATGTATAGACTTCTCTTAAGATCAAAATAAATTTTAGTTGAGTCAATGGTATTTAATGGTATTCGCTATTGGTTTAAGAAAAGTGTCTCTTTAATCAAGAAATATCCCTTTTCAATCAAGAATTTTTGCATGAATCAAAGAGACTATTGTTCTTGTAACAAGAACTTCTTTGCATATTAATTTTGGGTCCAGAGTGAAATACTTTGGACAGATAGATTCTTCTATTCTCTAAAGTAATTTTTTAAAGCTTATGAAAAGATAGTTAATGCTTTGGGCAAAGAAACGTCGTTCTTGGCCCTATTGAAAAGCACCAATCTTTTGGGTCAAAGTCATATTCATTTCGACTGAGAGATCCTTTTTTTCAGTGTATGACTTAACGACTTCAAAGCGGTCGATATGACTTATATTTGGATGGTTGTTATGTTGCCTATCGACTATCATGATTTTGTTTTTTTGTGTATTTAGTTCCAGACCGAATCGATTGCTTTCGTTTTCTACCCTATTTATTAAATTGATTAACTCTTCTTGACTGCTAGCGAGTATACTACGTATAAAGTATACTACATATAGAAAACATAATGGGTTAAAATGCGATATAGTTTATATTGGCCTCGATATTGGCCATTGGCCGCGTCATTCATAAAAGGATTTCAGTCATATCGCTGGAAAAATTTCGCAGTTTGGGCAGTTTGGGTGTTTATAAAAACTCAAATTATAAAACAACCTAAGTTTTTGTATCGTTTATCGCGTATAAAGTTTGGTTTAGTCAATATAAAGCAATATTTAAGTTTTTAATATCGAAAGAAATCCGATTTAGTTTTAGTTGTCGTAGCTTTGTCGTAGCGAAATTTGTGTAGGGAATAATTCATAATTTTCTGGTTATGGTTAAATTATGAATTATTGTTGACTGATTGTGAAATAGACAACATGGTGTTTATTTTCTAAAATCGTGCGGTTAAAAGAAAACCATTGCTTAAATTTCGAAAAACGTTTAGAGAAAGAACGCCGCATTGACTTAAATATAAAAAAATGTGAAATAAAACTTTTAGAGATGTGTATGTGTCTACATGTATTTATATTTTTGTGACATTATTATTAATTTAAGTGTCTTTTAAATCCTACCGTGGAAAATTTGTTTAAAGAACATTGATTGGATTTTTAGTGAAATGGCACTAGACCACCTGTTTAAAAATGTAAGGGTAGGTTTCATTTTAACATAATTTGTATGTATTTTTAGATTTATTATCCTTTAACTAAACGTACATGTACCTTGTAAGGAACTAATTAAATTTAGGCGCGATATCTAAAAATCGACGCAATATTTTTAGATATTGACCTCCCGACAATAATTACCACGAGCCGCCACTGATATTAATAAGGAATCAAAATGGACAGCAAACGCATCAAGTATAAAGCCGCGTCCAAGCTACTCGAACAAACGATAACGACGCGAACATATATAATTAAACAGATACTAAGTGAAAATTGTGAGATAGGTAGATTTATAAATAATAAAGCCAACAAGTACAGCTAGCCTAGGCCTATTAAGGAGCGCCGAGCGCCGAAGGGCTAGCTTGTACGCCAGAGCGTGCGTCTGCCTATGCTAGAGCGCGCGCGGTCTTTTTCCAACGGGTGTCGGTAAATCAAAAGGAGCGAACGGCGTGCATTTCGGCGGACATTGTACCGGACACTTGGAAGTGTACTGTAGTAGAGTATTCGACAATGGGAGACGCAGTTATTGACTGGGATCGTGAAAAACATTTACAACTAATTTGTTTACACAAAGAAAAGATTTTATAATTTTAATTTTATTGTGAGTTGAGTGTGAATAGCTATCTATGTAGCTAGACTTCGTCCACATAATTTCATTTTTGTTAATAAAGACCTTTATGATTATTTTTATTAAAAACCGGAATTATTATGGGATTCTAAAATTAAAAATTACTACTTAATAGGAAGTTTGACACCGGAAATGAAATTTTACCAATACATTTTTAGAAATAAATAAACCGGGTGTTTCTGAAAAGTAGTTCACTTCTATAACTTTTTCAATTTTTTAGATAAAAAACGAGATTTGGTATGTTAGTATAGGACATAAATCAGGATTGATCGACGTTTTCATTTATTTTCGGTCACTACCTATTTCACCGAAAATGACAACAACTTTTGATTTAAATGGTACCCTCGGTATTTTTTTACCGTATATGATATAAAATGACATTCTAAATAGAATGATATATTATATGTCAACTTTTGACATTTTCAATTTAAAAATGGCCATAAATAAACGTAACGACAATTTTACTCCAAATACATAAAGTATTACTCCAATAAATAAAGTATGTGGTACCAAATTATTCGTAAAAAATGCTTTTTCCAAATATGCTGATCATTAAAAAAAAGTTATCATGAAAAGGATACGAAAAAAAATTACACGATCAAATATATGTTTCCAAAGTTCTTTGATTACAAATTAATAGTTTTAACTCAGTCTTGGCACTCTAGATTGAAATTTAAAATGCTATTTTTATTTAATTGGAATTGTCTAAAATTGACGTATGGTATGGATTCAGAATGTCATTTTCTATGAATTAAAGTAAAAAAGTACTTAGGATACAATCTAAAAATACAAAGTTGTAGTCATTTCCGGTGAAACAGGAAGCGACCGCAGGTAATTGAATACGTCAATCAATCCCGATTTATGTCATATACTAACAAACCAAATTTCGTTGTATTATCTGAAAAAATAAAAAAGTGAGCCCCTTTTGAGAAACACCTGGTAGAATCGGCTGAAAATGAACACAGGTCTTAAAAATACACTATAACGAATAATTTACCAAAAGACCACTGTAACCCTCCGCCTGCTAAATATTGATTCTTCAACGACAAAAGTTGTTTACCGGTTAATTTATTTAATAACGACACTGTTTACTGGTTAATTTATTTAATAAAATGCTTGCACTCGAAATCCGCGCACTCGAAAAAACAGCGACTACCTAAACGCATCTATAGAGCAAACTGGTTGTCGCATTCTTCCCCGCACCTCAGTCCTCGGGACCGATGCGATGGGCTGTGCCGTCGTTTACGACCTGCTGCTACAAGTATATTATAAGGTATGTTTTCCTAGAGGCAGGTTTTTGCGCAGCAGTAACTGAATTTCTAAAAAAACGTCGGCAGAAGCGCACCTTTTTTTATGCGGCGTAAAAGTGTTTTCCTAGTGGCGTGGTTCAGTTGACCTAGGAAAGTCGCGAACCAGTGTGAATGTGTTCAAAAGTCGGAGAAATGAAGGAACTTTCAACAGTTTGATCAAGACCCATCTCCTTGATGGGGAAGAGAAGTTCCAAAGGTATTTTAGATTGACTCGTGAAACGAGTTTTTGCTTAACAAAAGCTTGAGAAATAATGTCAGAGGAAGCTTCTGGGTGAGGTGAATGTGGAGTGGTCCATGGTGATGGGGGAAGAGAACGACTGGTTTTCATTGTAGTCAATATTCGTCAATCCTGTGTTATGTGAGACTATTGATTGCTGGTTCCGTATTTCCATTTCCGTGACTACTTTGAAAACGCCCGCTTTTGTCTGGGTGACAAGATTTGGTCGGAATTTTCTCACAGTCGCGCGTCGCTGCCATTGTTTTGAAAAATAAGTCAATGTCATCTTCGTTTTAGGTTCTGGGCGTGCCGTGAGATCTTCGATGCACCTTTTAAAATGTCCCCTGTCTTGCTGCCTCTCTGTCAATTATTTCTGGAGAGAAACACTTTCTTTCCTTGTTTTAGGGACATTTTTTTAACAATTTTCAAAACAAACTGGTCAAATCACGTAGCGTACAACGCAACTGACTCCTCCAAAAGCAGTCGGGTCTACATGTTCTGCGCTGGTGTAATGCGCCCTCTAGGAAAACACTCCTATTGAAATTCGTGGGAATGAGTGCATGATGTTAAACGCTCAGCTTAACACGTCGTGCGCGGCGCAAAAAACCTGCCGCTAGGAAAACATACCTATAGTGTGAATTAATATGTTCACGAACTTTTTGTTCGAGTAGCTTGGAGGCGGCTTAAGAGTAAAAGAACCAACCCCAGTCTTAGTCTTTTGCAATTTTTTACTTGTAATTTACATAAAATACAAAAAAGTTATGGTCTATTTTGTAAAATTGTTCAGATGAGATATCTCGGAAATAGCGAATTAAAAACACTACACTTTCATAGTGCTTGGAAAACAACTCTATTCAAATAAATACTTAAGTAGAAAAAAGTGTGATTTTGAATGTTCTCTGATATTTATCTCAATGAATATGTTGTAAAAAACAAACCTACTGATCCAATATTAATGTTATTTAAATTTAAAAAAAAATTATATCTAAAGATTGTATAAAATATTTATATATAGATCATACCAAATAAACTTTTAGTCGCGTGATTAAGCTTGACTGACACAGCGTTGCCCACTTTTACATATTTTCTTTAAATCAAAATATTTTAGGAAACAAAAAATAATATAAACATTTATTATTTACATCAACAAAACTCACCTCGTTAACGGCACTTAAGGGACATGAAAGGTATACTACCGCTTTCCCGTTCAAAATGTTCTAATAAGGTTGCGATGAGTTTTTGCAGCGGTTATTAAGCAATTTTGTTCACTTCGCACTAAAAGAGGTTCTGAAAAGAACAATATTCGACTGCAAGGTCTGCTAGTAACATTTTTTAAGGGTAAAGTATCACAACAATAATATTTAAATGAAAAGACTAATACAAAATTAAAGTGTCAAAACGAATGATAACGTCAGAGCAGAGCAGAGCTACTACCTGAATCGCCAGCGGGAAATTTAAATTCCAAGTAGTCAGCCCGGCGCCGAATATTTCCAATGTCCATGGATGGCAACAATGAATTTAACAATCGCGCCCTCGATTATAAAGGGTGTCCCAGAAATAAGTGCAAGTATTTTAACTGGTAGTATAGCCCCAGAAACACGCCTATGGTTTTTTTTCGCGACAAAAAAATTTTGAAAATTCGAAATTTTTTGAAAAATGTTTTGGATTTTTTTTTTAGTTTTTAATTAAAAAACATAATTTCTTGATAATATGGCAACATAAATCAGATTAAATTTAGAAGAAAGAAAATCCATAGAAGATCCAGTGGTTCTCAAAATTTTAGCAAAAAGTCATTTTTTTTTAATTTTCAAAGTAAAATAACTCCGTTATTTTGGGCTTACTTGAAAAAGGATAAAGAGAAAATATGTTTCTTTGTGCTAGCATCTTTCTTATTTTAAACGGAACAGCCAGTATTTTATTACATTTCTGGAAACTAATTTCATATCACATACTTTTTCTATTATACTAACATATGCCAATCTCTTATAGTTTTTAAGATAAAAATAAAGCATGTGTAAAATTGACAAAAACATTGACATAAACTAAAATATTGAAACAACGCGATCAAAACGAAAAAAAAGCAACACAAAAGTGAAACCTTTATGGGGTCTTTAATTAGACAGTAACCTAATCCCACCGATTATTTTATTAAACATTTCTAATCAACCAAAAAAGTACAAGACATGACAATGTTTAGAGAAGGAAATATGCATATATGATAGATCAAACTTCCATTTTGTCTCATCAATTTTATTTGTTTATTTTGTTACGAATTTTTTTCTGTAAAATTTTGGATATTTTTATATCCCCAATCAAGTGTGGCTTTTAGATAAACTATAATAAAAATATGATGAAATTATTGCTTTATACGGCTTAAATTAAGAAAAAATCAATGTTTAAACAAATTTTCGTTTTTCTGAATAACGGGAAGAGACCGCCAAAAAAGTTCAAATTTGTAATCTACAATCTCAAAATAGAGTGTATACAATTTTCTTCTGAAAATCAGACGATTTCTAGTTTTTCCAAAAATCTCTATATATATATATATATATATATATATATATATATATATATATATATATATATATATATATATATATATATATATATATATATATATAAATGTGGTATAATACGGGAAGCGGTCTGTTTCAATTAAACTCACTTTAATATAAATAGCTCTATATTTCGACATCATTTATGTCTTCATCAGGAGCGTCAGAATTAGAGTCAAATTTTACAAAAAAAACATACAATAATGTAAAATAAACTACTTTGATCTACAAACCACCATTGATAACGTACGTATATGACAACGTACGTATACATATACGTAGGGGAAACTGGGGTAAGATGGCGATGCTAAGGGAAAAATCTAAATTAACTTTGAAAATATTTATTTTATGAAACAATATTGAAACTACAAAACTACAAACATGTTTGCTATATTATATAGGTAACAAATATCACATAAACTAAATCATTTTTTCTAAAAAAGCAAAAACAAAAAACAAGTCAATTTAGTCAACTTACCCCATGTAACGGGTAAGATGACGAACACATTGGGGTAAGATGACTTTAATGCAAAAATCGTAATAAAAATCGCCATCTTCCAAAGAAGAACACTCCTTGTGCCACCACAACGAACAAGATGAACATTGGATCCAATTTTCAATTGGAGGATCTGTATATGATTCATTACATCCCGGACACAACATGTAGTGACTTCCATTAGATGTCTTCTGATTATTAGAATTAAGACCACTTGGGCCAGCCTTATCGTAGTCACATATGGGTCTTTGACGTTTTTTTCTTTTCTCTACTCTCTTTTCCTTTACCTTATTTGTTTTGTCTCTCATAGCCTTTCTTTCCAATCTTAATTTTCTTTTCATCTCTTTTTCTGCTTATTCATTTTGTTTTATTTCCAAAGCTTCCTAGCACGCCTGCTACTAATAATTGAGGCAGACATTTTTTTTCGAGTTATGGATGCCCTTTTGACGATGTCGTCATCTTACCCCCGCCATCTTACCCCCCCCCCCATGCACACATAACGTTATTTTTTATTTCTAAGTTGAAACAAAAAAATATCAATACATCCAAGCATTGATTGTTTACTCTGAATATCAGGATATTATTTGTAAGAATATTGAAAATCAAACTTCCTCATTAACAAGCACAACCATTAAAAACTTTAGCCAAAATATTATAACAACCGTTGAGAAAAACAATTCGGCCATGTGTGCGTTAAACTACAAACTGCTGCGAGAAATGGCCGTCTTTTCTTAATACCGCATGCTACGCTTTAGATGTTGCCAAATTTACAAATCAAATTATTTATTTATAATGGAAAATTTTGGCATTAGTCATCTTACCCCAATCGTCATCTTACCCCAGTTTCCCCTACGTTGTCAATGGTGGTTTGTAGATCAAAGTAGTTTATTTTACATTATTGTATGTTTTTTTGTAAAATTTGACTCTAATTCTGACGCTCCTGATGAAGACATAAATGATGTCGAAATATAGAGCTATTTAGATTAAAGTGAGTTTAATTGAAACAAACCGCTTCCCGATATTATACCACATTTATTAAATCGTACGGTCGAGAATAATTAACAAATATATATACATATATATATATATAGAATAATGAATGTAATGTTAATAACTAAAGGATTAAAATACTAGCAATTTGAAATTTGGGAATTCAATGCAAATTTTGAACTGTCCAGATATTGGCTCCCCTATTGACTTTATAGCGAAGTCGTAAATAGATTTTTAAAGGTCTACGTTTGGTAAACACACGTGCCAAATTTGAACAATTTTGGGCAAGCTGATTTTGAGTAATTTGGAAAAAATTGAATCGATTTTTAAATTATTAAAACTGAATAGGTAACACCAGTCAAAAACCGACATACCTTAAGTTGTCAACGTAATTTTCAAACATAACTTAATTTTTAGTAAAATTTTAATACGCAGTACTAGTAATAATTTATTGTAATATACATAAAGAAAAATTGGGCATGATAAAATGGTACTAAGCGGAAAATAGCTTAGAGAGTGTATCTGACATGTTTCGGTTTATTTCTCCCGAATATTAAAATTAAAATACTTTTGACAATGACCAAATCATAGTTTGTAAACTTAAGGTATGTATGTCAGATTTTGTCTGGTGTTTGATTGTTACCTGTTTGGTTGTAATTTTAAAATAGTTGCATTTTTTTAAATTACTCAAAAGCGGCTAGTCCAAAATTGTTCAAATTTGGCATGTATATTTACCATACATAAATGAACATTTAAAAAATTATTTACGACTTTGCTGTAAAATCAATAAGGGGAGCAATTTTGAACAGTTCAAAATTTGCATGGGATTTCCTATGTTTCCAACGACGATGCACCACCCGGTATATATATTTTCTCCGATGAAGTTTATTATACTAACAAAACATAAAATGGTTCGGTTTATATTGAAATAACTTTAGGATATACAAAATTTTACAAAAAACTTATTTCGAATATAACTTGATAAAGAATTAGTAAAAAGAATTGATGCTTTTATCCATAGCTTTTATCTTTTGCTTTCGCTTTTCTTTAACATCACCGCTCAAGACTTACGGGTGGTCAGTCCTTCAAAACCTTATTTCGATTGTAACACGTTATTGAAAGGAGCTACACAAAAAAAACAAGCCCCGAAAAGTAAAAACAGAAATGCAATACGCCCGGCCCGTTCGCTTCACGTCGGACCTTTTACAATTACGCTCAAATGAACATCACCAAAACCAGCGTATTTAACACTACCATTCGGTACAGCATAATGCTTTCTATTGTTGCAGGCTGCTTCAATCGCCATATTAAAGTACCGACAAGACGGTTTGTCGGCTTTTGCCCTGAAAAGGGCGCTTAAAAATATCTTTTACACATACAGATAATGGCGTATAAGCAAAGAACACGCAAGTTTTGGATACGCCGTTGTCTATTCAAGGGTACACAAAGCGCTAATAGCGCGTGTGTATCAGACCGCAAATTTAAATCCGCATTTTTATGGGTCCGTTGCCAAAACCGTTGATCCAGGTATTTTTTCGAAGATGCGGACCGATATGTCGATATCGGATGAACAAAAACATTTCGTTATTTTTTCTCTTAGTTTTGACGGTTAAAAATGTTATTTTTAAAAAACTGATCAAAAGAAACTACAAAAGTATATCATACGTAGATGGATATTAAAAAAAATTGTGTGCATATTTCAAGTGAAACTTCTTACTAACAGCCTTGTATATGAATTTTTAAAGTAGCTCAACCTAAGACGTTTATGGATGTAAAGCACCAGATGGCGGAGCGTATTTCACAGTCTTTTACTACAGAAAAATATTTTTTGTTACTCTGAATTTTGAAGCGACCAATAAAAACAGAGAAAATAAAAATCGATAATTTTCGGACTGTGCCAATTGGTTACTAATCGACCAGGTACTTTTTATCTATTAGATATGCTATAAAAGCTGGTAATTATACAATTCGACCATTGTAAATACCCGACAAATTTCGCAAGGCCGACGAGGCCGATGCTTTTCACTGATAAGAAAAAAAAATGTTTGTTTAGATAATTTTCGAGATATTTTTTCTTTCTGAATGCACATTTTTAAAGTATTTTATATTCTTTGTCCCCTTGATCTATTATACTGGTTGCACGTATCGAGGTTCTGTTTCTTCTAGTTTTAAAAAATGTTCTTATTTCTTTGTAGTTGTAGTGGTTGTAGTGTAAAATTAGATTAATCTTATTAAGTTTAATTATAATGTTTAGTGTAGAATACCAGAAATGGTTTAGTAGTGTTTTTATAGTTTATTATTTTGCAGTTAAGTAGTAGGTGAAAGGATAATTTGGTTATTTTTTTTTGTTTGATTAATTAGTAAGTTTGATAATTTTTTCAGTGTAGAAGTGGTTGAAGTAGTGAAGAAGTAGTTGTGTAGTGTTTTTATAAGAGATTATATTAGTTTATTTTGTAGATGAGAGTAGGTGAAGGTATTTGGGTATTTTTTCTTTTTGTTTTTTCTAATAATTGTAGTAATTCTATTAAGTATTGTGATAGATACACTATATCTTCCTTCAACTTCGTTGAAAAGTGCGTTATCATATAATTTTGGTTTTCTGGTAGTAGAACATACGAAAAGAAAATCTGATCAAATTTATTTTAAATTAAATTAATCGAGTTTTATTAATCAAATTAATATAGTCAAATAATAATAATAGTTAGTTTCTAAATACTATACAGGGTGAGTTTCCTACGATGTTATGGGTATCTCTATGGGTATCTCGGAAACTACTGGAGATAGAGAGTCGGTTAAATGGGGAAAAAATTGCAGTTTTGTGGGGTCATAAATATGCGCCTTTCGAATTTTTCGGAGAAATTCAAGGCTTACTAGATATTTCGAAAAAAACAAATTTTGGCTATTTTAAAACTTTGTCTCTAATTCCATTATAATCTACCGTTTGATCGAATAAAAACGGCGTAAACGATGGCTATGAAATGAAGATCGCTATCATTTTATACCTATGTAAAATTATATGGGAAATATCATCGATCGTCATTTCATAGCCATCGCTGAAGCCGTTTTTATTCGATCATACGGTATTTTAGACAAAAAGTTTTCAGATAAAAGTTGTAGATAATCACATACCTAATGAGTTTGTGTTTTCTGTTTTTTTTTTTTCTAAAACCTGTCAATATTGACATATGACACAAACATTATGTTTTTTTTTAATGGAAACCATAGTTGGCCATGACTTCATAAAAAGCGCCATTTTTTAAGCTTTTCAGCGATATAGGTATAATATGTTTTTTTTTTCGAAAAATTACAAGTTATAGCCAATTCTTTTCTTTCTTGGCTAATTTCCATACCAATAATACCATGCCAATTAGTTGGCATCAGAAATGTAAAAAGTGTCATGTTTAAAAAAAAATATCATAAAATTCGTAAAGCACTCAATTTAGAATAAAATAATCTAAGAATGAAATGATTCTTTTATAAACCTGCATTAAATCAAATTAAAATAGGTATGTAACTTTTTTTTAAATATTAATTAACAGCAATTAGCATTATCATAAATTATAAATAATGTACCAACATATCGAAATAATAATTTCTTTGTTAATACGGTTTAGAATTTTTAAAATAACAAGCAAAAATAATCCACGATTTACAATAAAATAAAAGTTGGGTTTAAATTTTTTAATCAGCTGATCACTATTAAAGTTCGCAGAAACCCTGGCTATATTATTACATTACTCTGAGGAAAAATAACGAAAATAATCGATATTTTTGACTCCGCCCCGAAAGGTTCACGATTTATTCTCCAGTTGGCAGTACATTTTGTCTAGTCGGTTGGGCAACTAACAGTTATTAAATTGAAGGATTTCAAGGACAAGTTTGAAAAACTTTAGTTTGGTATGTTGAAAAAGTAATAAATTAAAAATTAATAACTAATTTGATTAGCTTTCACAAAATTTGTATTAAAATGACTATCTGTCTTTCTGTTCGTCTGAGGACTCCATTTAGCCCAGAACCTATAGAGGCCGAGGTTCAACAAATTAGAGACAAGCTGAAATTTGGCATGGAGCTTCATTTTGTAGATCTTTAAACATCCTGAAACCCCAGCGATGAACCGTTGAGCCCGTCACACCAAAACCACCCCTACAAGGGGCAAAAATGGCCCTTTTTTTACATTTTCTTCAATAACTTTAAAACTACGAATTTTAGGAAAAAAAAGTCACGAGTAAAAAATTGAAGAGACGAAAATTTCCTACCACACAGGTAAAGAACCAACATTTTTAGAAAATCAGTAGCGCAGGTGCGAATTCTTTAATTTAGGAGGATTGTTTTAATAACCCACCATTCTGTGATTAACTTCAAATGAAAGTATTTTTGAGATAAATCTCGAGAGTCTCGAGACCAAAAAATTTATTAGGATACAAGTTCCTATAAAAACGATCTTTTTAATAAAGGTAAGTTACCAGTGTCAGAGGTAATTTTTTTTAAATGTGCGTTTTTAACATTTTGAAAACATTGAATAAGAAAAATTGCTGTTTTACAAATAATTTCAAATGAAATAGGCATATTGAAGAATTTACACGTTTAATAACAAAATAAGAAAAACCTTAGCTCAAAAATAGGATAACTTATCTTAAGGATAGTCCTCATTCATTTCCACATTTGTTGGGTTCGTACATGTAATGCCATTGCATTGACCACATGTCATAGTGCAGGTGAGTCCCATTCGCTTACATGTACATGCTTTTTTACAGCCTCCCGCAGAGCAATTGTAAAATGTAACTTCTTCTAACTTCTCCTTTGTAGCCTCGGGATTATAAAATTCTTTTACTAGCTCACATAACTTTTTCTTCTGGATGGTGTTCACTGAATTAATCTTCCCTTTATTGAACACAGCAGACGTTGTGTCTCAACCAGATATAGCGTGGACACTAAGAATCACATTCTTCAGATTCCTCAATTTTTGTTGTAAGGCAGATATGTCGATTATTTTATTTGGTTTTGACACCTTTCCCGGACGAATCATAAACAGTCTCTTGTGGCAATAATGAATCAGTAACACTCTAATGTCCGTATCTTCGCTAACTACTGCTACGGTCCCTTCTGGTAAATTGTCACTTATTGCGACCGCTGTAGTTACAATAAGAGTATCGGCATCACCATCAGCGAATTTAAGATTGATTCTATTTTCCAACAATTCATTTCCGAGCGCAAGAATGAAGTCGCTTTTGTTGGTGTTGTTTGACAAAAAATCTGCCTTTGGTACCTTCACTGCAGATATAAATTCGAGAAAGATACAATTGGTACCATTTTTTTACCTGCAGATCTGCGATTCTGCTCCACAATTTTGGTCTGTATCTCTTCATAACCATCAAAATCAACAGTGACATTTTTACCATAGTGATATGCTATATAATTATAGTATTGAGAAAACAGATCTGCAAATATCGCAGGGTACAGACTGGGTTAAATAACAATTTACCACCGCAAGATTGGGGTTTGAATCTGAAAAATCGAGAGATGAATCCAATACATTCAGACCAGCCCATTGCTCCTAGAAAAAAATTTTGCCATTGCTCTTCGGGAGGCTGTAAAAAAGCATGTGCATGCAAGCGAATGGGACACCTGCACTATGGCATGTGGTCAATGCAATGGCATTACATGTATGAACCCAACAAATGTGGAAATGAATGAGGACTATCCTTAAGATAAGTTATCCTATTTTTGAGCTAAGGTTTTTCTTATTTTGTTATTAAACGTGTAAATTCTTCAATATACCTCTTTCATTTGAAATTATTTGTAAAACTGCAATTTTTCTTATTCAATGTTTTTAAAATGTAAAAAAACGCACATTTAAAAAGATTATCTCCGCCACTGGTAACTTATCTTTATTAAAAAGGTCGTTTTTATAGGAACTTCTAATCAATTTTTTGGTCTCGAGATTTATTTCAAAAATGCTTTCATTTGAAGCTAAACACAGAATGGTGGGTTATTAAAACAATCCTCCTAAATTAAAGAATTGGCACCTGCGCCACTGAAATTCTAAAAATTTTGGTTCTTTACCCATGTGATGAAATTTTCTTCTCTTGAGTTTTTTACTCTTGACTTTTAACATTGAAAATGTTTCTGTTATCCTATATAAGGGAGCCCAAATCGAATTAAAATGCTACATTTGCCACACCATGACGTCATATATACAAGGGTATAGGAAATCTCGGCGCAGCGGCGGCAGTCGGCCAGCGCGCGCAAAAACCATTACATCGCTAATTGTTTATTGATATATCTTTATTAGTTTAAAAGCAAACGGGTGAAAAGGGGTGTAACCAGGAGTATATTTCGTAACCTCTTACGATATAAGAGGGCTCAAAGTGTTTTATTACTTAATGCTTAAAATTTAATAATATATCTGTACATAAAATAGAATAGATTAGAAAGTCAATTAATTAATATTGACGTAATTACTAAATAAGTACAAGATTTTTTTTCTAATTATTTTAGTGTATTTTTAGTCACCTAATTATAAAGGAGAGATACCCAACAATTGCATTATTTTACTCACAAATAAATGTTTTATGGTTTTTATTATAAAACAACGATTAATTTATTATACACCCCTTAACCCAAATACTCCAAGGAGGATATTTCGTGACCCCTTATTTAAAGTGGACAAGCTTTATTAGTCAATGTTTTAATTACCCAGCGTCTTTAATAAAAATCTAATGTAATTTTTCATAGAAATGATCTGACATAAAAAGCAAATTTTATCAAAAAACTTTTTGATTATCTACAAGGAGTAAACCGCTGACAAATGTCTGTATACTAATGCCAAAGTAATGCCAAAAATACAAATTAAATACCAAAATTTCTCATATAATGCCCCACTAATGTCAAGCTGATTCCAGTATAATACCACTAATACCACGAATAATATGTAACACATTTGTTTCACGAATTAACCTGTAACTGGTTAATAAAACGAATTAACCTGTAACTGGTAAATACTGGTAGGTACGTGCACAGATTTTTTCCTAGGTTACTTACCCTTAACTTAAAAGTCGTTAAAAAGTCTAATTATATTTAAAGAAGATATAATTCCAACAAATTACATTATAAGGCCAATAATGCACAAGTAATACCATTAAAATTTTAGCGTTTTTTAACTTGTGTAACATATTTCTTTAACGAATTAACCTGTAACAATAGTGGTAGGTACGCGCACAGATTTTTTCGCTAGGTAACTTATTAAGTCGTTAAACAGGCCTATAAAAACTATAACAACATAGGTAACTAATATTTATAATTTAATTCGAGTTTTAATCTCAAATAATAAATGTTTTTACTGGTGTATTTCTGAAGTGTTCATTATTAAAAGTAGATATTCTTCAAGTTATGCGAAGTAATAAGTAATGTTTCCGGTGAGACCGCGTATATGTCACCAGATTCTGGTTAGTATAAAGACTTTTTCTATAGAAAGAGTTTTTTCTATATTTTCCTTTCAAAATAAGACTAATTTCTTATTATTCTTTTAAATATTACAGTGTTTCTTTTTCCTAAAATGTTATACTTAATTTTCGCTTAAAATTAAAAAATCACCAAATGGAGGAAAATATACGTTATTGAATAAAGTTTATACAAATCACTTTACCATAACAAAAATGTAAAAACATGTTATGGCGGAAGATATTCAGGTGGCATTTTTAACCTGATGTTTTGTATGTTATTTTGTTTTTTTCGAGGTTTTTTTGCTTGCTTGTTTTACGGATAGGTGCGATCGCATAATTATTATTGATAATGTTTTATTTAATGTTAACACTACTACTTTTTCAGTGAATCTTTAAATCTGTTATTTTTTGTTAAGTTCGTTATTTAAACATATGTAATACACTCATATTAACACTAATCATATTTTTACGTTTTTATTCATCATTTTCAATGCCCCCCCCCGGTTGCTCTTTGTAAAGGACTGTGAATTTTTTTCTTAAAATTCGTAGTGTTAGAGTTATTGAAGAAAAATCAAAAAAAGGGCCATTTTTACCCCATGTAGGGGTGGTTTTGGGGTGACGGGCTCAACGGTTCATCGCTGCTCATTGGCAAGTGTATTCAGCATACCCAGACCTTTAAAAAACATATTTACGACTTTGCCGTAAAATCAGCAGGGGAACCAATATTTGGAGAGTTCAAAATATGCATGGGATTTCCTATATTTCCAAGGCCGATGCAGCACCCGGTATACAATAAATAATTATTATTAACGTCATTTTCAAGCGCTGTCATTAAGCGTTGCAGTTTTGCGACACGATCGTCTGCAACGTAAAAATCAGCAACAACGGGACAAATAGCGTTTTAAGCACCCCCTAGTCTTAGTAGTCGACAGGGGTGAGGGCTTAGGAGGGTCTGTCAGAAGATGCAGCAGTTCCGGATTATACTTTAATTGATTTAGGCATGAAGCTCGTGATCGGTCGCGCGTAAAGCACAGTCATTGTGTCCGATGGCCCCAATCATTATCTCTTTCAATTCGTCTTTTAATTGTGCGGCTTTTATCCGATACAAAGTAGCAATTATTTACACAATAAACTGTCCGACACTTTATTGTATTTCGTTATATTTAAAGCGTTGAATTATAGCGCTATTCAACACTTTTTATATAGAAGATATTACGTCAATGTGAAATAAATAAAAATAATTAAAATAAAATAGGATTTTATTTGGAATAAACTTTTATTTCTTAATTTTCTAACATGGATTATGGCATTTCTACACAAAATACAAAACATTTTGGTATATTGTTTTATATTTAGCCCTCATTTCCTTGATTTTTTTGCAAACTCTGGATAAATATATCAACTTTAATTATTAAACTCAGTTTATAACTTTAGTGTATGACTTATTTTACAGGGTTAATCCAAGAGCTGTTTTTTACTATATATTTGAAACGCCGCGCCCTGTGCAATAATAATTTGGTGAACAAATTTTCCTAAAATATTTTTTGGTCAGAAACCATGTTTCCTGAATATTTTGTTTTTTGACTTATGTCAATGTATGCCTTGGTTAATTTTCAAGAGCAAAATTAAGTTGTCTCAAACATTTTGCAACTTTTTCAATTATCGTTACTTTTTAATGTTATTCTTCATAATGACGAGGTGGCTTTGATGATTGTTATTGAGTATGATGGAATATGGTTCTGAGTATCGAAGATTGTGCAAAAGTTATTGATCTTGTTGAAGATGGCCGAAATTATGAATATTCGCGCTTGGTCCTTGAAGAAGAATGGGAAAACATAACACAATATATTTGCAGCAGACACATTTGTTTGTACACTTAGTTATTACAGTTTTTTTAACATCCTTATTTCTGTTAGTGTTATTAATATTTATTAAAACCCTTAAACGTATGTACCGTTACTTTTTAAGGTTTTTTAAATTTTAATATAGAGTTCTAATCATATCAATATCTGTTACCGTTTCGGAGTTACGGGGTGTTTTTCAAAAATGTGCATTTTTAACAAATCGCTGTAACTTTTTTGTTATGGAAAATGTTGTATTCCTATGAAAACATAGGACACCCTCCATATTTTTAATTAACTGAAAAGAATTTAAAATTACCTTTCCAAAAATATAGCACACTTGATATTTTGTTATAATCCCCTTCGAAATACAGAGTTTTTAAAAGTTCGCCACTTTTAATTACTAGGCTTTGGACCCCTTATTGATGATATGCCCTTAATGGAACTCGAAAACATATTTCTCCAGCAAGACGACGCACCGCCTCTGAACGCTGAAGTTATTAGCAAATTTTTGCAGCCAATTTCAAGAATAATTGGATAGCTAACCAAGATTCCAGCCGTTGGCCGTCGAGGCCGCCTGACTTAGAGCCCATGGATCTAATCCTATGGGTATATTTGCGAATAAAGGTTCCTTATTCTTCCGTATAATCTAGACAAGAATTAAAAATACTTAGCAGTTATGAAAGGGTATCTTTCACCCCTACTGAGTTAATGAATTCCGCGAGGAATGTTCAAAAACTGCCCCGTCTGTCCATAACAGATATAAGGTTAATATGTCGAACACCTGTAGCAAAATCTCATGTCTTGGTTTACTATTTATTTTTAATGTTATTAGATATAGTTTAAATGTGTTGCTGTTGGTTAAATATATTTTAAATTATTATAAAATTCTGCATCTCTCATAGCAAATATTATTTTCGTTTTCAATGATGCTCACAGCTAGAATTTTTTGCATTACAGCCTGTGCCGTTCAAAGCCTACCTATTTAAAGCAGGCGAATTTTTATATACTCTATATCTCGAAGAAAAATCGAGCAAAATATCAAGTGTGTTATATTTTTGGAAAGGTAATTTTAAATCCTTTTCAATAAATTAAAAATATACAGGGTGTCCCATATAAAAAATCAAATTTTCTGTTGATAATTCTTAAATTATTAATTTTAAAAAAATTATACTTAAACCATTAAATTCTACGTAAAAAGGTGCTTTGGAAATGTTTTCATAAAAATACAAAATTTTCTATAGCAAAAAAGTTACAGTGATTTGTTAAAAATGCATATTTTTGAAAAACACCCCGTAACTCCGAAACGGTAACAGATATCGATATGCGGTTTTCACCATCATGTTTTTGACAAAAATTGAGCTCCAGACACCGATATTAGTTTTTGTCTATCTCCTATAGAAAAGGGTCTTTCCATTTAAAAGCGTCGAATTTGACCCACCCTGTACAGGGTGTTTTATAGACAGGATATAGTTATATAATAGTAAGGGTATTAGCAAAGGGCCTATGAATGACATTAATGAGCCTTGTTTGGCCATTTCATCTATAAAACAATAAGATATATAGAGTAGAACTCAAAAACTTTGTATTAAAACAATCGGGACTTCTAAAGTATCATTGCGTAATTTTTCTATTTGATCATACGGTATCCATACTCCAATGAAAAGCTGGAAAAGTGAAAATCTTAGTAAACTCTGTGTCATTGTGGTGGGTTAATTCAATTAAATTCTATAGATGATAAACATAGGTATATTTTTCTTTTTTTTTAATCGAATATAGATAAACCAAATTCTAGAATTAACAGGTTATGAGAAAAAAAGTAATTTAAATTTGCGTAGGCACTTAAACTAATAACATCGGAATTCCATTTTTTTATTGTTAGTGTTTTTGTTTTATCACTATCTTAGTTTTATCATATTATTAATAATTTTCGCCTTATAGATGCCCCTCATATCATTAATTGAAATCGATCTTCCGATTACTATTAGTAATGCTTACGGTTCTTTAAATTTTTCCTATTATTTATTGTGTATTGTTCATTTTCTCTTAATAGATACGTGTCTCTATAGAATATTGTTGGATTAATGTAAAACTATATACTTGGATTAAAACAATGCAAGAGTAGAGTGGTGTTTCGTTGTATTCGTAAATTTTAGGTATCCAGTTGCATGTAAAACCGTACTTAAGGATTAGTTTTTATTTTTTAAGATAGCAATAATTCTTACTCTTTGCCGTAAGCATAATCGCAGAGGGATGAAAAAGAAAACTTATTTTAAAATAAAATAATGTGTCTTAATGTCTAAGTCTAAGTCAGTATCATGTCTAAGTAATTAAATTAGTGACGTAATTAAATTAAATTAAATTCTAAAGTAATTAAATTGTGAGAGATTCGTACCGCCTAATAGTGATGGGAGAGTTTGTTTGTCAATGTTGAGAAAGGAATGACTGACCGAATATTGTGGAATGACTGAGATCAATGGATTTGAGAGTTGTTGTTATTTGTTCTCTCATTTGTTGTTATTTTGGTACAGATAGGTATGTTGTATATATTTCAATATAAGTACAGTTATTGACATAATTTTAATTGACGTCATATTTTTTGCTGTTTTAAAAGATCAAAGAAGCACAAAATTTATTTAGTTCAATAATGTTACGGAAAGGGTGATAATAGTTATCGGAGAATGTGATACTTTAACAACATAAAAAATATGACATTAATCAAAATTTATTATGACGATATATCAAAGAATAAAATGCAAATGATATAATAAAAACGCATTATATTGCCATAGAAATTCAACTACATTTTCATGTTTTTTTAATTTTCTCTAAAACGGTGTAGATATATGGAAAACTATAAACGGTATTAAACCATTTTAGAATAAGCAATATTTTTTTAAAGAATGCATTTTTCTCAAAATGTCAATAATAAAAAAGTTTTTTTTCCTCTTGTAAAGACAATCTGGGGACATACTGTATTTATAAATTTGAACATGCTGTTTTCCCTCTATTTCCGTTTAAAATTTATTAAATCTAGTTTGTCACTGATTTGCAGTGAATTATTAATAATAACCTATAAGCGTGCGTGACATATGAGCTGTCAATTGCGAAAGATGGCAAAAAGAGTTCCAAAACTACTTTATTTAAAAAAAATATGTAATAATTTTTTGTCAGCTTCTCCGATATTTTAGTAATTATTCTGGTAATTGGGATGGTGACGCATCCAGCAAATAAGAGAATGAATATAAAATTTAATTAAAAAAAGTCTACTATATATATAATTTTTAAAAATACTAAAAAAAATATTATTAAATTTGGAATGAACCAGTGCGGTGTATATTGTGTACAAGATTATTTATGTAAATAAAAATCGTAGTGTATTTTTATGCAGTTACGAAGGTACATAAATCCACATTTAATGTCAAACTAAAAAACGAAAATGGGACAAAAAAAATATGGATTGCAGATTAAAAATAATATATATATAAACGGAATTTGGTTTAAGTATTTAATACTCGTTTCCAACTACAGCCTATTGCTGCTTTCCCGTTACCCAACGCGACATATCTCGATTTAGAGCGTCATCAGCTTCTAGGTTACGAGCTTCCATTGCTTCCGTAACCGTTCCGTTCCAGGATTTTCTAGGTCTACCTCTCTTTCTTCTGCCCTGGGGAGCCCATTGAAAAACTCTTTTTGGCCACCTGTTCTCCGGCATACGCAGAACATGTCCAAACCATTTTAAGCTGGATTTTTCGATTCGATCTAGTACTGTTTCCTCCGATGCATTCATGATACGCCTGACCTCGATGTTTGTCTTTTTTCCATCCTAGATATACCTGCACTTCTTCTAAGGTAGTCCATTTCAACAACTTGGATTTTGCGCTTCGCGTCTGCACTCAGAGTCTATAGCTCTGAACCATAGCAAAGAACTGACTCCACCAATGTTCTTCCAAGTCTCTTTTTAGTTGTTGCAGATAAGTTTCGGTCCCACCAGACGCTGTTAAGACATCCAATAACTTGTTTGCTCTTCTGAATTCGGGTTTGTATTTCTACTTTGCCCAAACCCTCGTTGTTGATAGTAGCACCCAGGTATTTAAATTTGTCTACTTGTTGAATCTGGACGTTATCATTAATGAAGACTTCAAAACAAGCGTTGGAATTGACAGCTAAGTATTCGGTCTTCTTTAGACTAACCTGAAGTCCCCATTTGTTGTATTCTTGATAAAGCCTCTTAGTCATGAACTCTCGATCGTATGAGTCCTGCGCAACCATGACCTGATCGTCTGCAAAGCTCAGGGTAAATAGTGTGTTGTCCTCAATGGGTATTCCCATACCTTGAGATTTCGTCTTCCATTCCCTAAGGGCTACTTCGACGTAAGCGTTGAAGATCAGAGGAGATAAGCTGCATCCTTGTCGCAACCCTTTTGTGGTGTTAATTGGATTAGATAGCCTGTGTCCTATTTTAACGTACGATTCATTTTCTTTATATAGCTCTTTTATTATCTTAAGCAAAGGTCCATCTACTTCTAAGATATTCAAGACTTCCCATATCTTGCTGCGGGGAATAGAGTCGTACGCTTTCTCCAAATCAATAAATGCTAGATGGACTTCTTGATCTACTGCTATCTTTTTTTCCATCACCTGCTGCAGGACAAAAAGGTTATCTGTGCAAGATTTCCCCGGTGTGAATCCGCTTTGGTCTTCCGAGATTTTGTCACCAATACTGTCCCTAAGCCTACCCTGTAGCACCTTTCCAAAAGTCTGCTGACCGAACTGTTAATGCTTAGGCCTCTATAACAACGGGGTCGTTACGATTTCCCTTTTTAAAGATGGACATTATGTGAGCCACTCGCCATTCTCGGGGTAGTTTACTTTGCAGGCAGCACTGGTTAAATAGATCTGCCAGACGCCAGCGCAGTCTTTGGGTTCCACACTTTAACAATTCCGCTACAATATTACCAGGACCTGGTGACCGCCCATTTTTCATTCGATTGAGATCTTGATGGACTTCTCTTTCGCTTATCATTAAAGTGCCTGCAAGGTTGATCTCATCTTCTACTGCTTGAAATTCTGGTCGGTTTTCTGTCAGTAATTCTGCATAGTAGTTGCGCCATTTTTCTATATCCATTCTATTCAAGAGCTTGTCCATTTGATTGGTTTTCATTTGTCGGATTGTTCTCCATACCTCAGTACTCCGTGCGCCCCCTATTAGACTTTCCACTTGCTGACACCTTCTTTCCCAAATATCTGTTTTTCCTACCTTAATGGCGGCTCGTACCTCTCTATTTTTTTGCTTGGAATGACTCCAGTTAGTATCTGTTCGGTCTGAGAGCCATCTTTCATAGAATTTTTGTTTGTCATTGATTAAGGCCTTTATGCTGTCAGTTATCCAAGCTGTCAGTTATCCAAGCAGATTAAAAATAACATTTGACCAAATTCGAGCCAAAATCTCAGACAAAAAACTTATGTATATATAGGAGTGATCTTAAAATTGTTTAAAAAGCATAGCATTTTTGCAACACTTTTAGATCACTCCTATATATTATTTGGTACTTATGTTAAATATTTGCACTGTTAAATATTTTATAAACTTATCAGTCATTGATAAAAATATCTTACAGGAAGATCTAATAGAATAATGGCATAAAATATTTTAATATTATTTACATAATATCTCAAGATTGAAGATTATATTTGAGGCGCCAAGCTGCAAACCCCGTCTTATCCCAGAAACCTTGTTCCGAGAGAATTTTTTAGTATTGAAAATACTTCTGGCCGCGTTTATATGGGACCCATCTTTGAAAAAACGACATGCTAGAAGCAACATGGGTTCAATAACCTGCCTGTCAACACGTACTTAAGTTGATAGAGCCGGCACTGATGAGCGAATAGGGCAAGGTCGAGTCTGGACCGGCGGATAAAGAAAGCGATATTATTTTAAAAGAAAATATGTCAAGGCATGGGTTGTTAGGTACAGTTTAGCTATTTTAATCTAACTATTTCCGTATGAGAAACAAGGGGCAAATTATACGAGAAAGAGCAGAATCACATAAATAATAAATTTAGACTAATTACCATATTTTTTATGATTATTATTTTTTTAACCCTTAACTGGTCCGGCGTCGTCTGACAGACTACGCCAAATAATTAACTCATTCTCATTAGTTACTGGGACCGCCCACACAATTGGCGTTCCAGCTAATCCTCCCCCTCTCGGTCAACTACTGATAGCCATATTTATGCCCAAACTGGATTAGTTTTTTACAAGTTATGGCAGAAGTTACTTAAGTCGTAGTCTCTCAGACGACGCCGGACCGTTTGCGTAAGATTTTGTGTTTGACAAACTTTTGTAAAATATAGCCGGGCCTTCGAAAAGAGTGCGTTTAGGAGACTCTAGTTATGAAGAAACTCTATTAAAATGATATGATGAGGACTGTGACAGTGACAATATGACAATCTGCAGACAAATGCGTTTGACAATGTCCAATATTCCAAGAGAAATATACTTTACAATTGGTAGAATACTTGCAATTCCTGTACAACCAGAACACGCCCACGGAGATATTCTTATCCCAGAGTTCTTATCCTAGTTAAAGACAATGTTATGTCCTAGTTTAAAATTATTTTTAATGCCTAGAATGTACGAATCCATTTTGTAAAACATGTTCAGGAAAACAATGAACTTTGCCTCATGCTGTAACTAAAAACCTTTTCTTTAACTTCAGTTTTATAGTTTATTTTTTTTATATATAGTACTAAAAACATATTTCTGTATTGTAATCACTGTTAGTAATTTGGTTTAATTTTTTAGAGATTAGTAAAAATCAAATTGTTTTTTTTTCAAATTTATATGTATGTTATTTTATTTTGTACTATATTTTCTTAAAGTTTATATTAATTGAACCTATTTTTGTCTATATTAGTTGAATAATACATAATATAAGATATAATAAAATAAAAATTTGTTATTTTTTAGTTTTTGTGTGTTTTTTTCACTTTTAGAAGGCGTAGTCCCAGAGACTACGCCGGACCGTTTATGATACATATCTATTACCGGACCAGTTAAGGGTTAATTATCAACTTAGGACAAAGAAAAAGCTTGCATGGTTTCCACCGCCAACAGGCTTTAAAACAAATGAATCCAAGGCGTTGTCAAATATTTATTGGGATAAGTTGATAAGTTTTTACTGTTTGAATATTGTTGTAAATAATAATTATTATCATTTAATTAGTGCTAACTTATCAAAATTCACAGCACGGTGAAATTTCAACAAAATCGGCCAACGGATCTTTGAAATATTAATAAAAAATGTCTATTAGGACTTGACACCCTGTATCTTTAAAATTATGCATTTCCGGACACAGGTTTATATTAACTTTTTACCTTAAAAATACAAAGAATCACCTTCTGAAGTTGGCCAGACACTTAATTAACAGCCTGTATTTAAAAATGGCTAGCTAGCGATTTTGTAAGTAAAGCTATGTTTATTTTAATAGAAAAAAATACATTTCATAAAAAATAAACAAACCCATAATTCAATTACTATACACTACAAAATAAAACACTAAATCACCACAATACACCAAAACACTTTTACTTTTACAATGGACGCGCGTTTTGCTAACCATGTTAGCATCATCAGCAGATGATTATAAACTCATGGTTAGCGAAACGCGCGTCCATTGTAAAAGTAAAAGTGTTTTGGTGTATTGTGGTGATTTAGTGTTTTATTTTGCTGTGTAACACCAAAGGTTCCAGCCCTCAACTGTAATACTATACACTAATTAATTAATTTTAAATGTATCTAAATAGGCACTTTAATAATTGAAAAATGGACATGAGCACTTCATAGAGTATACCAAATATGTAAAAAAAATCCAATAAAAAAACCACAAATGGCACATTAAAATCTGCATTATCTGAAATCAAACTATAGGTACCTAAACGGCCAATCAGCCAGACAACAGTCACAAGACGCCGACATCGATAACGCGATGAGCAGTTTTTAATATAGTACGTCTGCTGGATCTGTGTCTATGAAAGGAATGCGGACAAAAAACATTTAAATAAACAGCAATATATTTTATACGTCGACTTGACGAGTACGTCACCGCAAATCGCTCCGCCCACTCATTTTATTGGCTACTTGCAAAATTGTCGAATTTTTATTGATGGGACGCGTCGTCTAATTTTTTACGAAAAACATCCAGAGAATTTCGTTTCCCCTCTCACGGATACCCCGTAGCTACAGAACGGACAGACGTACTGTAATTATTCCGAGTTAATACTTCAAGTAGCATTCCTTCAAATAAATTTTAATTTAAGTATATACAGTACGTCTGCTGGATCTGTGTCTATGAAAGGAATGCGGACAAAAAACATTTAAATAAACAGCAATATATTTTATACGTCGACTTGACGAGTACGTCACCGCAAATCGCTCCGCCCAATCGCTTTATTGGCTACTTGCAAATTTGTCGAATTTGTATTGATGGGACGCGTCGTCTAATTTTTTACTAAAAACATCGAGAGAATATCGTTTCCCCTCTCACGGATACCCCGTAGCTACAGAACGGACAGACGTACTGTAGTCATATTAATGATTATAGCCTGTATGATTTCTAAAATAAAAAATCCAGCGTGTTTTTATCAAAATAATTATTAAATGATTAACTAGAAATAGTTAATATTTAATAACTTAGTAAGTGTTATTTTTTAATATAATTATGGATTTAATAATTAAATAATTATCTTAAGTTTAAATTGTGGTAAACTTGTTATGAATTTCAATCATTTATATTTAAAATCTTAGGGAAGGCAATATAGACTTTAGGCAGAAGAACTCAAGGGAAGGACTGTGTAATTAGTAATTAAAATTTTACATTTTTTTTTACTTGCCATTTTTCTTGTCTTTCACGTTGCACGTTCACTCTTCGTTGTGTCACACACAATCTGAATTTCGGATATAATGCAGAACTGATAAATTAGACCAAATATATTAATTGCAAGGTATGCAAAGAAATATTTTTGCTAACTTTGCAAATACTTTAGGCATGCAATAATTTAAAAAAAAATTGACGTGAGATTACTTCATAATTCTTGAAAGTCTTGGATGATAAAGATTTTAATTATTATGGGTCTGTTTTGGTTAAAAAGCTAAGAAATAATTTCAAAAACTCAACTATCAAAATATAATGGTAGAAAATGTTTAAAAGCATGTATAGGTATTATATTCCATATTAATTGGACATACTGAATGTAAACTAGAAATATATAGTTGCTGCAGTCGATAATATATTTTGCTGTTTATTTTCCTCATAACAAAAAATCGTCAATACCGCTACTCACATTATGGGCACCTTTTTATACTTAAATCTCTTAATGATGTTTAAAAATACATATGTAGGTACATACTATAAGTAGTGGTTGTCACGGTTGTTTTATTAGGTATGATGAAAAGAAGCTGCAAACTAAATTATCGTTGGAGCCAACTATATTTTAATTTATTTTTATCTACAGTAACTATGCACGGTAAGGGTTCAAAATATGCCTATACTGTGAGGTAAAAATAAACTTCCTCCATAAATTTACACCGTAAGTTCGAATATTAGTTAAACCTAGGAATACCCAGGTAATAGCCGGAAATATGCAAAAGAAGGGGTGAGTTTAGGTTAGATTAGAATTAGGTTTTAGTTGGTTTTGAATTAATAAAAATATAGACCTAATCTAAACTTAACCGAAACTGACCCACTTTTTGGTATATTTCGGGCTCCTACGTGGGCAACTCTACGTTTAACCAATATTCGGGCGTTTACGGTGACATATTACTCGTTCTAATTGGTTTAATATGGCTCCATAACAAAACTGTGGGTTCGAAGTGCTATTGCAAATTAATGCAATTAATTCTATGTATACACTCTCATAAAAAGCCAACATGATAAAAATTAAATATCAAAATGATTTAACGTTGCGAACGGTTCACTTGTTCACTATACGTATCTGGAATATATTTGCGAATGGCGATCAGCGATACGATGGTGCGTCCAAACCTGGGGAGACGAGCGCGAGACATTCCAAATTCGCTGTGTGGACGAGTCTCGCGAGAGCGTCGCGAGTCAACCCACGGAGCCTCGTTGCTATCCGTCCCCTGTCGGTTTTCCAACGGCCGATCAAAGAAAGCTCGAAAGTCTGGACGTGTTTTTGGTAGGCCCACCCGACTGCGAGATATTAGCTCTGATTTATAAATTTCGATCATTTAAAATTAAGTAATCTCAAATTTTTGAATCGTACACCGTATGTATTATCATTTTTTCTGTTAGAATTTACAATTTTATATCACTGATAATTTTTACCCTACCGAAATCCAACATTTCTTTATACAAATTGAATTATTACAACATCTATTAATTTTAGATATATAATATCAAAAAATGGCAAGAAAAGTTACCGAATTGTATGTATGTATAACCCAATAATAAAATAAAAAATAGGTTATTCCCATTAGAAAATATATTATATCCGCAACACTTTTTTGAATTACCCTGTATACTCTATAGTAATGTTAAAATGTGCTTCTTAACCTTACCAGTAACTTTTTTATTTAACATTTTGTTCTAAAAACGTTAAAAATCGTATTATGTAAAAAACGTCGTGTAAGGGATAAAGGGGAAAACAGCCAAAAGGGGGAAAACCGACGATGAATACCATGTTAAAGACCGAATATCATATTAAAGATACAAAAATGTATTACTGTATGCGTTATTATTTGGCCATCGCTTGTTATATTCAATTGCAATTTAATATGTGTTTGGCTTTCTTTCACTATGATCCCACTCGGCTTGTCTCGTGGCAGGTTGGCGTAAAAAATGGATAGAAAATGTCTCGCTCTCGTCTCGCTCTTGTCTTGCTCTCGTCTCGCGCTCGGCTCGTCAGGTCTGGACGCACCATAGATTGCCGGAGTGGTGACGTCACGAATGTCAAATTGCTTTCCAAACAAGGTTTAGTTCTTTATATTTCTATTGAGCTCTTCCAAATGACGTCACAAATTAATATAAAATGTAAAAAAACAGGTGATTGCCGACAACCGCCGACTTGTATCTGGTATTTTCAATACGCCTATGATGGTTGCGCATGTTGCAAAATCTGTGAATTTTTTTAAATATTTGCATCTTAACTTGATTTATTAGATATGCTCTTTTATTAAAATTAGCTAAAAATTTGAACTTTGCTAATTTTTAAAATTAGCTAAGGATTGCTAACTAGACTGTTAAACCAAATCTACAAAAGCAGTGAGATCCCACAAGATTGGCTGAAGTCAATTTTTTCCCTATTCCAAAAAATAACACCGCAAAAACATGCGAACACTTCAGGTTAATAAGCCTAATAGCCATGTTTTAAAAATACTTCTTAAAATAATTTAACACAGCATATTTAAAAAATGTGAAATTGACTTAGATGATGCCTAATTTGGCTTTTGAAAAGGAATGGGGACCAGGGAAGCAATGTTTGGCCTGTCTGTTCTCTTACAGAAATGTAGAGGCCAACAAAAAGACTCATACATTTGATTCATCGACTACGAAAAGGCCTTTGATAAAGTAGAACACACAGTGCTGTTTAACATCTTGCAAGAAAAAGGTCTAGAGAAAAACGATATCCAATTCTAAAAAACATTATGTTGGATTCAGACAGCATACATAAGGTCAGGGCAAGATGAAACCGAGGATGAAACAGATGAAATACCAGTACAACGTGGAGTTCATCAGGGATGTGTACCCTCTCCCTTATTGTTTAATATATACTCGGGATACATATTCAATAAGGCCCTACAAGATAAAGACATTGGCATTAAAATTAATGGCATCCCAATTAACAACCTTAGGTATGCAGACGACACTGCGATTCAAGAACTTCTAGACGACATATAGTTCTGGAAGGAAATCCATTGGGCCTTAAAATAAACACGGAAAAAAACAAGATAATGGTCGTTAATAGGAGAAATATTCCACCACCCAACATACGAGTATACGGACAACGCGTAGACACGGTAAATAAGTTCAAATACCTGGGATCCTGGCTAACATCGGACCTTGACTCCGACTTAGAAGTATAGAACCATCACGTATATGAAATCACGTATAGAACAGGCTAGATCAAGGTTTAACAAAATGAGAAACCTATTATGTAACCGATCACCCAACACCAACATACGTCTGCGTTTTGTCCTAATAATGGAAGCTTTTGAAATGTGGACCTACAGAAGACTCTTGAAAATACCCTGGACAGATCATGTACGCAATGAAGAGGTTTCTGAAGTTGATAATAGAAGGAAAGGTAGAAGGCAGAAGAGGACTTGGGAGACGCAAGCACTCCTTACAAAGTAAAAGTAAAGAGACTGAACTGGACTGAACTCACACGAGCTGTTTCGAGCTGCACAGGTTAGACAGTGTTTCGCCGCCATTGTTGCCAACTTTCATTAGAAGATGGTACTATGAGAAGAAGAAGGATTTGAAATGGATAAGACGTCATAAATAATATTATACTTGTGTAAAAGCCTATGAAAAAATGCTGGATATGCAACAATAATGAAAATAAAAGGCAAATATAAGTGTATAAGACGGAATTTCTTGCAATAACGTAATTTATAGTGAACTTTATATGGAAATAGGTGACTTTTCCTACAGATTGGGACTATGTTTATGTAGATCTCAGGGTCCACTATTAATACAGGGTAGTTCACCACATACGACACTGAGTATTGTAGCTAAACGATTATATTTTTACAAATTTCAAGTTTTGGGTTCGATGATGGACTATTAGAGGTACAATTTAAAAATAATCTACAAGATACAGGGTGTCCCAAATAAGTAAAAAATATCAAAGTTGTATTTTTTTAAATGGAACACCCTGTATATTATTACATTTTTAGTTTTTACGATTAAAATAAAGGTAAATTTGATTAAGGTTTATTACACTTAAAACTTACCGTTTTTGAAATATTTTCAATTTTGTGAAATTGCAGTAAAAATGTAAAGCTTCATTTCTCCAAGGGTATCAAAGTTTTTAATACTAAATATCTACTGAAGTTTATTTATTGATCAGTTATTGTGTTGCAATAATAAAACTAATACTACCTTATACAGAGTGTCTAAAAATTTATTTTGAATAATTATTAGCTTCAAACGGCAATAACTTGTTTAATTTAAATGGAACGCCCTGTATATTTTAGGAGAATCAGATGCACAATTTAATTGTCTATCAAATTGTATTATACCATTCTTACCTATCCCTTCAAGTTTTCGTAGAAAATGCATTTTCTTATAATTTAGACCTCATTCATCAATATACCCATGGAATATTGACATTTTATTATTGACGCTCATGGAATATTGACATCATATATTGACATTCTAGTAATATTATCGTTTTGCTAAAAACAATAATGTTGTATGCAAAAAGAAAACTATTTAAATCTTTATAAAAGAGTATACCATTAATTAAATATAGCGCCATTATTTCCGCCCATATACTAATTAATTACATACTTAATTGTATTCGTTAATAAATTATTCTAAATAAATGTGGATTTGAGTCAGAAATCAATATAATAATAAGTTATCAAAATTAAAGTCTCTATTGTTACAAATAAGCATTTATTAAAAAATGAAATATCATTTTTAAGGTGTTACTTTTTATCACACTGTCTAATACGCATACAAAATTCAGTTTTTTTAGTATTTGGAACAATTATTATTAATCAATGCAGTCAGTTAATGTAGTTTGAATACTGGAATCATATTAATTGGTCCTCTTTAACAAACATTTAAACAGTTTTTTTTTTATTTTTTAATGAAATAAACGAATTATATCTACAATATTAGTATCTGTACTCTTTAAAAATTTGGTACATCTCTAAAAATAATCTAAAATGTCAATATTCCATGGGTATATTGATAAATAAATTCTAAATTACAAGAAAATGCATTTTCTACGGAAACTTAAAAAGATAGGTAAAAATAGTATAATATAATTTGATAGACAATTAAATTGTGCATCTGATTCTCGTAAAATATACAGGGTGTTCCATTTAAATTAAACAAGTTATTGCCGTTTGAAGCTAATAATTATTTAAAATAAATTTTTAGACACTCTGTATAAGGTAGTATTATTTTATTATTGCAACACAATAACTGATCAATAAATAAACTTCAGTAAATATTTAGTATTAAAAACTTTGGTACCCTTGGAGGAATGAAGCCTTAAAATTTTTACTGCAATTTCACAAAATTAAAAATATTTCAAAAACGGTAAGGTTTAAGTATAATAAACCTTAATCAAATTTACCTTTATTTTAATCGTAGAAACTAAAAATGCAATAATATACAGGGCGTTCCATTTAAAAAAATACAACTTTGATATTTTTTACTTATTTGGGACACTCTGTATCTTGTAAAATTATTTTTAAATTGTACTTCTAATAGTTCTTCATCGAACCCAAAACTTAAAATTTGTAAAAATCTCATCGTTTAGCTACAATACTCCGTGTCGTATGTGGTGAACAACCCTGTATATTATGACATTAGGAAAATATTTTAAAAAAAATGGAAAGGCCTTCATGCGAACAGACAGCCAAATTAAAATTTAAAAGACGTGCATCAGACCAATGATGAGATATGGCATAGAAATCCGAGAGGAGACAAACAAGACCAAAAGCATGTTAAGAGTCGCTGAAATGAAGAGCCATAATGGGAAAGACTAGAACAGACAAAATTAGAAACACAAATATCAGACAACAATGTTGAATATAGGATGTAGTGAGATGGGGTACGCAAAGAAAAAAACAATGACACGCACACGTAAAACGTATGGAAGAAAACAAGCTACCACGCATAGCTCTTGAAGGGAAACCCATGGGTAAGAGACGGGAAAACATCCATAAAGATGGAAAGACAGTTGGCAGTCCATCTTCCAAGAACTCCTACAGAGGCAACCTTAAAATTATCACATCGACTAGATCTGAAATAAGTACAATAATAATAAGAAGAAGGCGTCTAATTTATTCAGTAAAAAACTCTGTAATGAACAATGCTTACGAATTATTCAGTTAAAATATCATAATATTATGATGAAACAAAACCGACGTCCACGATGCGCGATGGCTTGAAAATGAATATCACTCTCGTTTTATGTGCAAAATACATGATGAATGTAAATAAAAAATGAAAAAAGAATGTATATAAAATAAAATATGCCGCTAGGGTGGAGACTATTATTCAGAAAACATAAATTAAAATGACACATCTGACGTCACTCCTTATTTAGACATCTGAAACTGTGCATATTTCCTAGATATGATTATTCCATAGAGGCACAGAGAGGCACGTGTTGAGATTCATTCAGACAGCGATACGGATCAGTAGGATGATTTCCGGTCTCATCGCAGTCACGTGCCATTCGTGGCGCACTTCCGGCTACGCGTTTTTAAATCGAGGGTTGGAGTAGGCAAATGTGACAACCGATAAAAATTTATAGTTATATTCGAAATTATCAGGACGATGTGTGTTACGTTAGGTGTATTATTTAAAAACATCTACTTCACGTAAATCGATTATTATTTTTAAAGTAAGAGCATTCCTTATGATGTACTGCTTGATAATTTTTTTAAATTTCAAGAGAATTATTAAGATTTACGTGTCTGTTTTTCGTTTGGAAATATAGAAATCAAAATACGTAGTTATACCGAGTAGCCAAGAAATCATCATTTTGAAACCGTCATTAAATTGTTTTTTTATCATCAAAATATAGTTTCGCAACGCATGTGATGCAAATGGGAGTGATAGTGGCGAATGAATAATAGGCAGAATATACACCCAATAAAGACAATACAGAATATGCAGGGTGGTCCGAATTGTATTCCGGAAACTTCTACATCAAATTCTGTAGATAAAAATAACTTAAACTCAAACAACTTAAACTCAGTTAAAACTATATTTAATAGACAGTATTGTCTTTTATTTCGTTGAAAATTCTAACAAAGGATTAGGTGTTTAAGAAAAAAATGCCACTTTAACTAATTTCCTTCATAGCTTTCCAGTCGTAAACAATTAACAGAGCGAGTTCACCAGCCTTGTATACCTCCTTTCCCCACCTCGTACCCAATTACTGAGCAAGCTGTACAGAAACCAAATTGTCCACGAATCGCTAGCCTCGAATTGCGATGGATCTCGGTCGCATTGAACGCCCCTGTTTCTGCTGCCTCTGATGCTCTCTTCGAAAATCCCGCGGTAATTTACCTGATTGCCGATGTTACGGTACTGCTGTTCTTTTATCTTTGTGCACCGCCTAGAACGAGGAATGTGGAATAATGTTCATAAGTTTCAAGGAATGTCGAATAAGTTTCAATTAACCTGCGACTACTTTACTCGTGCCTGCATTATCCTTTCGTAATATTCGGATGAGATGAGGTTTATTAGTGTCCTCAAAATGAATGCAGAAGGAAAATTGAAAACAGGCTGTATTGAAATGTATAGCGGGAATAATTTTAAGTATGGATTTAGGGTTTTGATTGCACAAGACGAGAAGAAAAAAGCGACGAATGTAGAAATTGAATAAAGACGAGAAGAAAAAAGCGACGAATGTAGAAATTGAATAAATAGATCGGTGTTTATACCAGCCTTAACTAAATATTGTCTAATTCTCCTAGATAGTATAATAAGTGTTAAATTTGTAACTTCGCAGTAAATCAGAATATATAGGCTAATTATATCTAAAAATAATACAAGTTTGAGATTAATTTAATGAAAATGTACCAGGGCGTTTCTTTAGTTCATAATTTTAATAAAGTATTACAAATAATAGTTTTTGTTTCTATATTGTTTAAAAATAAAGCTGCATTTATAAAAAATACAACATAATCTAATTTTCTCCATAGCCTCCCAATCGTAAACAATTAGGTAATAGAGCAAGTTCAGGAGCCTTGTATACATCCTCTCCACCTCGTACCCAATTACTGAGCGAGCTGTACAGAAGCCAAATCGTCCACGGATCGCTAGCCTCGAATTGCGGTGGATCCCGGTCGCATTGAACGCTCCAGTTTCTGCTGTCGCTGCTGCTCTCTTCGCTAATCCTCCGTTCCGCGGTAATTCATCTGATTGCCGATGTTGCGCTGTTCCTGTTCTTTTATCTTTGTGCATCGCCCAGGACGTGGAATGTCGAATAGAGACGAGTTTCAATTAATCTGCGACTACTCCACTCCTGCCTGCATTATTCTTTCGTAATGTTCGGATAAGATGAGTTTTATTAGTATCTTTAAAATAGACACAGAGGGAAAATGGAAAATAGGCTGTATTAAAATATATAGCGGGAATAATTTTAAGTATGGATTCAGGGTTTCGATTGCAAAAGACTCGAAGAAAAAAAGTTACGAATGTTGAATTCGAATAACTAAATTTGTTGTTAACGGCAGCGTTAACTAAACATTGTTTAGTTTCTATGTAGTTAGTTCTATCTAGTTGTAACTGATATAAATATGTAAATTGGCAGAAAATCAGAATATGCAGGCAAAAGAAATCTGAAACTACTACCATTTTTAGAATAATGTAGTTAAAAAATATCAGCGCTTCACGAGGACTTGAACTCTACTAAAAATATAATTAAAATACAGTACTGACTTTTATTTTGATGATAATTTTATCAAATTATTACGAAACTTTTGATGTTTCTATTTTTTACAACTAAAGCTTTACTTCGAAAGAAAATTCACTTAAACTAATTTTCTCCATAGTCTCTAGTCTTAAACAATTAATAGAGCGAGTTCACGAGCCTTGGTTACATCCTCTTCACCTCGTAGCCAATTACTGAACAAGCTGAACAGAAGCCAAATCGTTCACGGATCGCTAGCCTCGAATTGCGGTGGATCCCGGTCGCATCGAACGCTCCTGTTTCTACTGTCGCTGCTGCTCTCTTCGCTAATCCTCCATTCCGCGGTAATTCACCTGATTGCCGATGTTGCGCTGCTCCTGTTCTTTTATCTTTGTGCATCGCCCAGGACGTGGAATGTCGAATAGAGACGAGTTTCAATTAACCTGCGACTACTCCACTCCTGCCTGCATTATTCTTTCGTAATGTCCGGATGAGATGAGGTTTATTAGTATCTTTGAAATGGACGCAGAGGGAAAAGGGAAAATTGAAAATAGACTGTATTGAAATATATAGCGGGAATAATTTTAAGTATGGATTCAGGGTTTCGATTGCAAAAGACTCGAAGAAAAAAAGTTACGAATGTTGAATTTGAATAACTAAATTTGTTGTTAACAGCAGCGTTAATTAAACATTGTTTAGTTTCTATCTAGTTGTAACTGATATAAATATGTAAATTGGTAGAAAATCAGAATATGCAGGCAAAATAAATCTGAAACTACTAACATTTTTAGTTAAATATAGTTAAAAAATATCAGCGCTTCACGAGGACTTGAACTCCACTAAAAATATAATTAAAAGACAGTATTGACTTTTATTTTGATGATAATTTTATCAAATTATTACGAAACTTTTGATGTTTCTATTTTTTACAACTAAAGCTTTACTTCGAAAGAAAATTAAGTCTTAAACAATTAATAGAGCGAGTTCACGAGCCTTGGTTACATCCTCTTCACCTCGTAGCCAATTACTGAACAAGCTGAATAGAAGCCAAATCGTCCACGGATCGCTAGCTTCGAATTGTGGTGGATCTCGGTCGAATTGAACGCTCCTGTTTCTGCTGCCGCTCTGCGCTCTTCGCTAATCCTCCGTTCCGCGGTAATTCACTTGATTGCCGACGTTGCGATGCTGCTGTTCTTTTATCTTTGTGCATCGCCCAGGACGAAGAATGTCGAATAGAGACGAGTTTCAATTAACCTGCGACTTCTCCACTCCTGCCTGCATTATTCTTTCGTAATGTTCGGATGAGATGAGGTTTATTAGTGTCTTTGAAATGGACGCAGAGGGAAAATTGAAAATAGTCTGTATTGAAATATATAGCGGGAATAATTTTAAGCATGGATTTAGGGTTTCGATTGCAAAAGACTTGAAGAAAAAAAGTTACGTTTGTTTAGTTTTCATATAGTTCTATCAAGTTGTAAGTGATGTAAGTCTATAAATTGGTAGAAAATCAGAATACACAGGCAAAACCAATCTGAAACTGCTGTCAGTTTGAGAATAATATAGCTAAAAAGTATCAGCGCATTATGGGGACTTGAACTCACCTAAAAATATATTAAATGAAGTATTTACTTTTATTTTGATAATTTTATCAAATTAATACGAAAATTAGCTGTTGACGTTTTTATTCTTAAAAATTAAAGATTTACTTCCAAAGAAATTCCACTTAAACTAATTTTCTCCACAGCTTTCCAGTCGTAAACAAGTAATAAAGCAAGTTCATGAGCCTTGTATGCATCCTCTCCACCTCGTAGCCAATTACTGAACAAGCCGAACAGAAGCCAAATCGTCCACGGATCGCTAGCTTCGAATTGTGGTGGATCTCGGTCGAATTGAACGCTCCTGTTTCTGCTGCCGCTCTGCTCTCTTCGCTAATCCTCCGTTCCGCGATAATTCACTTGATTGCCGATGTTGCGATGCTGCTGTTCTTTTATCTTTGTGCATCGCCCAGGACGAAGAATATCGAATAGAGACGAGTTTCAATTAACCTCCGACTACTCCACTCCTGCCTGCATTATCCTTTTGTAATATTCGGATGAGATGAGGTTTATTAGTGTCCTTGAAAATGGACGCAAAGGGAGAATGGAAAATAGGTTGTATTGAAATGTATAGCGAGAATAATTTTAAGTATGAGTTTCATTTTTTGAATGATTTGTTCTGATTGCTGAAAGTTCTGATTGCAAATGGCGAGAAGAAAAAAAATGACAAATGTAGAAATCGAATAAATAGATTCATTGTTTATAGAAGCCTTAACTAAACATTCTATAACTCACTAAGTTGTATAACAAGACAGTATTGACTTTTATTTGAATGATACTTTAATCAAATTATTACGATTAGCTGTTGACGTTTCTATTGTTTAAAACTAAAACATCACAAGAAAATCCACTTTAATTAATTTTATCCATGGCCTTCCAGTCGTAAACAATTAATAGAGCGAGTTGACAGGCCTTGTACTCATCCTCTCCACCTCGTAGCCAATTACTGAACAAGCTGAACAGAAGCCAAATCGTCCACGGATCGCCAGCTTCGAATTGCGGCGGATCTCGGTCGCATTGAACGCTTCTGTTTCTGCTGCCTCTGCTACTCTCTTCGCTAATCCTCCATTCCGAGGTAATTCACCTAATTTCCGATGCTCTTCTTTTATCTTTGTGCATCGCCCAGGACGAGGAATGCCGGATAGAGACGAGTTTCAATTAACCTGCGACTACTCCACTCATGTCTATATTATTTTTTCGTAATGTTCGGATGAGATGAGGTTTATTAGTGTCCTTGAAATGGACGCAGAGTAAAAATGGAAAATAGCCTGTGTTGAAATGTATAGCGGGAATAATTTTAAGTATGGATTTAGGGTTTCGATTGCAAAAGACGAGAAGAAAAAAGTTACGAATGTTAAAATCGAATAACTAAATTTTTTGTTAACAACAGCGTTAACTAAACATTGTTTAGTTTGTATGTAGTTCTAGGTATCTAGCTGTATTTGATATAGATCTGTGAATTGGTAGAAAATCAGAATATACAGGCAAAATCAATCTGAAACTTAGTAGTTTTATTAATTTTTAGAATAATATAATTAAAAGGTTACAGCACTTCACGTTTTTCATGACTTGAACTAAAGAAAATCCACTTAAACTAATTTTCTCCATGACCTTCCAGGCGTAAACAATTAATAGAGCGAGTTCACGAGCCTTGTATACATCCTTTCCACCTCGTAGCCAATTACTGAGCAAGCTGGACAGAAGCCAAATCGTCCACGGATCGCTAGCCTCGAATTGCGGTGGATCTCGGTCGCATTGAACGCTACTGTTTCTGCTGCCTCTGCTGCTCTCTTCGCTAATCCCGCGGTAATTCACCTGATTGCCGATGTTACGGTGCTGCTGTTCTTTTATCTTCGTGCACCGCCCAGGACGAGGAATTTCGAATAAAGATGAGTTTCAATTAACCTGCGAATACTCCACTCCTGCCTACATTATCCTGTCGTAATGGTCGGATGAGATGAGGTTTATTAGTGTCCTTAAAATGAATGCAGAAGGAAAATTGAAAATAGGCTGTATTGAAATGTATAGCGGGAATAATTTTAAGTATGGATTTAGGGTTTTGATTGCAAAAAACGAGAAGAAAAAAAGTGACGAATATAGAAATCGAATAAATATATTCGTTATTTATACTAGCCTTAACTGAATATTGTATAATTCTCCTAGATTGTATAATAAGTGATAAATTTATAACTTGGTAGTAAATCAGAATATAAAGGCAAAATATATCTAAAAATAATACAATTTAGTGAGTAATTTAATTAAAATGTACAAGGGGCGTTTCTTTGGTTGATAATTTTCATAAAGGATTACAAATAATAGTTTTTGTTTCTATATTGTATTCTCCGTATCCTTTCAATAGTAAACAATTAGGAAATAGGGCGAAGTTCAGGAGCCTCGTCTACATCCTCTCCACCTCGTAGCCAATTAATGAGCAAGCTGTATAGAAGCCAAATCGTCCACGGATCGCTCGCCTCGAATTGCGGTGGATCTCGGTCGCATTGAACGCTCCTATTTCTGCTGCCGCTGCTGCTCTCTTCGCTAATCCTCCATTCCGCGGTAATTCACCTGATTGCCGGTGTCCTGCTACTGCTGTTCTTTTATCCTTGTGTATCGCCCAGGAGGAGGAATGCCGAATAGAGACGAGTTTCTATTAACTTGCGACTACTCCACTCTTAGCTGCATTATCCTTTTGTAATGTTTAGATGAGATGAGGCTTATTAGTGTCCCCAAAATTAATACAGCGCAAAAATGGTAAAATAGACTATATTGAAATGTGTAGCGTAAATAATGTGGGTTTCAATTGCAAAAAGCGGGAGGGAAAAAAGTGACGGATATAGAAACCGAATAAATAGATTCGTTCTTTATAGCAGCCTTAACTAAACATTGTATAATTCTTATATGGTTCTATTAGGATGTAAGTGATAAATCTTTAAATTGATCCTAGGTAAATCAGAATCAAACCACCTGAAACTAATACATTAATAGTCAAGTCATCAACATGAACGACCATAAATAACATGTTTACGCTAATGACTTTAATATAATATTTCCTGGCTATAAGAGATGTTCTCAAGTTAAATTTGACTTTTAAAGATAAGTATAATTTATTTTCATGTATAAAAATAGTTGAAGTTAAAAATTCCGGATATATTATAATAATTTCGAGAGACTGTTGAAATACGTTTATAAATAATTCCAAAAATCTTATCAGATTATTCAATTAGACCACACTGTGGTTGCGATTAGTGCTAACGTACTTTTATCTCACTTAAGATTAAAATAAAAACGTGTCCGTAAATTAGTGGTGTATAATTTCAATAAGTTACAAAAAGTTGGTAAAAACCAACACGTCATTTTGTTTAATAATATTAATTATTAAGAATACATAAAGTATATTAATGAATGTTTTTTTGAAGTGGTTTTTAACAGTTAATAGTTTGTTTTCGATTAGAATTAGTAAATACGTATGACAGAAGATTGCATACAATTTTACAGCCAAGCCAACATGTCAAATTTGAACAATTTTAAATAAGCCGATTTTAAGTCATTTTAGAAAAACTGCATCTTTTCAAAACCGGTGAAATGTAAAATTACCTTAAGTTGTCAACAGATTATTTTTTAAATGTAATTTATGCTGTCTAGACCAGTCTACGCTACTACGTTATAGTGCCTACGCATAGTGTCACCGAAATTTACTTTTGTAATTTAAAACTGACTCGAATGGGGCATCATGAACATAGATAAAAGAAAATCTACTATTAAGATAGATATGAAACTTAATAGTAAAATTTTGGGTCAAAGCGCCCCTCCGTGTTTTTAGTGGAGACTACGTTTTTGACCCAGCGCCTTCGCCTTTTCTGCTGTAAATGTTTTTTATGTTTATATTTGAATTCAAAGGATTTATTTTTAAAGTTACACTGATATATTAGTATATCAGAGTAACTTTAATAAAACGTAAGAATATATATATTTGACAATTTATTTTTTTATTTATTTTACAGAGTTTCATGTAAATGATGGTAAGTCGACTGGCTGTCTAATGAATAGACCGAGATTTATAGATTTTAAAGCGAACGAAAAAAATCAAGCAACAAATACATACCATATATTTTACTTTTATCTAAGATACATACCTTATCGTTTTTTGGAAACACGTACATTTTTGCAGTTTTATTAGTTTCTTTACAAGATGCAACACAACAAGAAAACACCATTTTTACAGTTAATAAATAATAAAGCTATTTCTGACTATGATATTTAAACTTTAGATAGATAGCAAATTAAAAAATAAATGAGTATTTGCAAACGCAGGCCCAAATTCAATAAAAATCAAAATTTTTCTTGCGAAAATCAGGCTTTTTTCACTGAAAAGGTATTTTTTGATTTATCAACAGTCATTGTCAAGTTGACAATATACAGGGTGTTTTCAAATTAGTCTAAAATTTATGGTGTGATTCCTCATGTGTTCTTAAAACAATTTTTATATAACCATTAGGTCTAAAGTACTTCCTTTCTGATCTACAGGGTGTTAAGGATTTTTTATTTTTTAGATTAATTAGGAAACACCCTGTATATTCATATCACAGGCAACCAAATAAACTAGTAACCTCTAAAAATTATTTTTCCTACCACTAGCGACATACCGTGTTTTTAGTGTGTACTAAATTATTTTATCAAAATTTCACCATATAAGTTTCCAGGCAATGATCATGAATAGGGCAAAAGCCGGACGTTTAGAATATAAAATTTGACATTAACAAACTTATAGGACGACAATTAAAGGTACATTGGCCTGGTTTTACATTATTATCTGTTCAGTTTTAACTTGCAATTTTTCTTAAATTACTTAAAATCGGCTTTGTTGAAAAAAAATGTTGAAATGTTGAAATTTGACTTTAAATATAACATTGCTGTTATTTTCTATGTACTATATATTAACTTTGATACGGCTGATGTCGAAGATCGATAGCTGGCGTTTGTGGAGCCGTCTCATATACTGGTTTTTGTCAAAGCCCTGAGAGATAAGTTAAAACTCGTTATAAGTCAAGAAAGAGGAACACACAATATATAACTAGTATTGTAGAAATATTAGTTTTATAGTTTTTAAGTAACCTAGATTTGTAGATATTAGTTTAGTTTTAGCCATCTGCTGATGATGCTAACATGGTTAGCGAAACGCGCGTCTAGTGCAAAAGTAAAAGTGTTTTGGTGGATTGTGGTGATTTAGTGTTTTGTTTTGCTGTGTAACACCAAAGGTTCCAAACCCCAACTGTAATTCTCGATAGCGTGTAATTAAGTAGGAAAAAAATAAGTTTTTGTAAAGAATTATTGATATATTTTAATATAAAAGTTGTCACACTAAACTTATTAATGTTTTAATGTATATAACCTATTTGAATATTCAATTTTAACTATACATTTTGTGATTTGTATGAATGTATTTTCTTCAAACAAAAAAAAATAACATAAATTTTTATGACAAGTAAATTGAAATTGTATTTTCCTATAGACAGAATACTGATGAAAGCTGTAATGTTAGCTGAAACGTTTGTTTTTTAAAACCAAATATAGATTTTAAACCAAATGAAAACCTATATAATCAGCGTTTTCCAGAACCTAAATCCCAAGAAAATCAAACTAAGAATATTTAGAAACAAGGTTCAAGAACTCAAATTTTCCAAGTAAATAAGAACTTATATAGGCATAACAGACACAAATTTGTATTATACAAACGTTATCAGGACAAAAGATTATGACGAACATTAAATATTAATATCTAGGCCATCTTTTCCCTAGGCATCGATCACTAGCCATATACCTACAACTTGTTATTGTCAACGATGCAATTACAGGGATCTATCTCAATATTCTCAAGGGGTTCACTCTTACAAAGGCAATTCAAAATTTAAAAATCTACATTGACATAAACATTTCAAGTTGAGTGACAAAAAGATCAAAATATCTAAACACAAAAAATAGAGAAAACAAACAACAAGAAAAATAGGTAATTATTTACATAACAGTATCATATTTTGATGAGAGTATCACAGGCGAGTATCACAGTTGGTGGTATATATTAATATCTTTCATAAATTTCAAAATATCTTTATTTTTTTCCTCCTCAGTTAAATTTTCACGAATTTCATATTCCACGTATATCGATTTTGTTTCTTTCTACCTATGCACATTGGAGATATTTCTCTATTAAGCAGATATGCATAAGTCACCGCAGTACAATACGAAGACGATGCACTCTGGATTCATCCGCTCGTCCTTGTGCAAGACGTAAGGATGGGGTTGACGGGTCTTGATTTATTGCGCAAAGCTTTGAAGGTTTACCTGATGCCCACTCATCCTGCCATTCCCTTTCTGTTCTTTTATGCAGTAGTACTTTAAGATTATATTTACAAATATAAGGGAAATCAATGGTATCTCTTCTAGCAGCTTGCTGAGCAGCTTCAATGTCATTGTGTTAGCAAGTATATTAGTGTGGCTTGGGACCCATACTAACGTGAGTTTGTTTCCCTTTTCGCTGCACTCTCGAATAAGCCTCTGAATTTTTTGTTTCAGAGGATCATTGACAAATATATCATTAATTTTAGACACGATCTCTAAAGAGTCAGAAACATCTAGGCCATTTATCCAGTCGCTTGCTAATGGTTAAGCTAAATAATGTAGCTCTTGAAGTAGGCTTCCATAAAAAGCTGAATTGAGCATTTTTTTCGTTATAATAATAAGTAATCAGAATGCAAGGACCGGTTTTTTACTTTTTGGTAAAATAGGAGCCATGTGCACCCATAGGAAGCAAAGCTTAACTAATAGATTTATTGTCAAATAGGGTAATGTGGAGGCAACATCCAATTTAGTTAGCCTTGCTGTTGGACCAACCAAGTTTGACGTGTGGAGGCCAGTTTATGGATAATGTTCTATCTTATTTAAATGTATTGGATAAACTGTTTTTTGTACACAGTATAGGTTGTTAATGAATTGTCAATAAAGTTTTTTCAATTGATGTTTATTAAAATAAACTTCATTTCCAATAATTGTTAATTAGTGTAGATTTCGTTTCACAATCATCTTCAATTCTAAAAATAACTAATAAACCACATAGATAACACGCTGCAATTAACTGATCAGCTCGTTAACAAGACTCTCTAGATCGAGATAAACTAGTGAAGAATGTTTTTATTGTTTCCGAAAAATCAGGTTAGATAGCGACCTTAAGAGATGTTCAGACAAAGTTATCTTGAAATATCGTAATCGATATAAATATACGAGTAATGTTTAAAGATTTTACAAGATCATCACCAAAATATTCTGTTATGTAGCTAACGCAATACTATTACGCAATAAGGTACTTTAAGTCTGACTTTGCGTTTTTTATTGAGAATATTCAACAGACCACTGTCTCTCTAAAAAGATTAATTTAAAAGATTATTGAGATTTACTTTAAATCCATATTGAATTAGATTATCTTTTGTTTACATTTGAGTAAATAAATTTATTATTTAATTTCTAGCCTTGGAATTTAGGTAGTTATGCAGTAGGGTTTCTAAATCCCGATATTAAATCCCGGGATCCCGAAAATCTCGAAAAATTTAAAATCACAATCTAAAATGATTACTAGACATTATACGCTTTAGTCTTCCTGTCAACTTTCATTTATACTAAGCAGAAGGTTACTTGCCGTGTTTGTTATATTTTATTTTATTTTTTCAACAGGAATTGTATTTTTTTACTTACTAAATATGAACGTTACTTTAATATTGTTCAGAATACACTGAAAAAAAGGATCTCTCAGTGGAAATGAATATGACTTTGACCCAAAAAATTGGCGCTTTTCAATAGGACCAAGAACAACGTTTCTTTGCCCAAAGCATTAACTATCTTTTCATAAGCTTTAAAAAATTACTTCAGAGAATAGAAGAATATATCTGTCCAAAGTATTTCACTCTTGACCCAAAATTAATATGCAAAGAAGTTCTTGCTACAAGAACAATAGTCTCTTTGATTCATGCAAAAATTCTTGATTGAAAAGGGATATTTCTTGATTAAAGAGACACTTTTCTTAAACCAATAGCGAATACCATTGACTCAACTAAAATTTATTTTGATCTAAGAGAAGTCTATACATCATATACAGATACAGGCATATACAGGCATATTACAAGGTATATTATTTTCTGATAAATTTAGGTTTTCCTAGTCTGCAGTAAGTAAAGTGATATTATTTTCCTCGATAGTAGGTAGTTATTTCTGCTTCTTCACTCCTTGGTATTTTTTGGGGTGGTTCATTACTCTACAAATTACAAAAAAATGTTACATCACGATTAATCAAAGTAAAGCAAACAAATTATTAAAATTATAAGCTTTTGGTCACATTTTGAATTTTTTAACACGACGATTTGAAATTCTAAAATTTTTGTAATTATTTGCATAAAAAAATCGATACCTATATTCTAATTCTATCTATAGTCACGCATGCATTATCTAAACAGGTGCATTAGGTAAATGTTTTTCACCTTCAAATATAGCAAATACATAAATGCTCTAATGTCCATTTTTTCAGAAACTCCTTTAAAGAATCCATATATCCTAAAACCTGTCCATAAAAAATGACAAATGCATGTTAATAACGATCATTAATTTGTTATACGATATGCGTTTAAAAAGCAAATTATGCAAAATTCCAAGTGGAAAATTCCAAGCAACAAAACCCGTGCGTACTATGATGTGCGACCTATGAAATGCGACTTGAGACTGGTCGGACTGCCGACTGATTGTATATACCGTCCTTCGTCATCGTCTTTGCGTGTCGTTATTATTCTTCATCAAAAGAGTATTTAGCTATTGGAAAAATGGCCATTTTTCTTGAATGAAGTACTTCCTAGCGTATTTTTGTTATTATTCTTAAAACAAAGTAACTTGCACTTGGTTGAATGAAAATAGATTCAAGAGAAATTTTCGAATTTTTCAAGAGAACAAGTTTTCTTCAATTAAGAGAGTTTTTCTTCAGGCAAAATATTTTTTTTACGCTAAAATAAATTCTCTTGCCACAAAATTTTTTTTTCAAGAACAATGACGACTTTGGTTCAAGTCTATCTTTTTTATCAGTGTATATAAACAAGGATATTATGTAGATTTATTTTTATTAAGTATTTATTTGACCGAGAGTCAATTCCGGGATCCTGCCATTGTAGGTTCTTATCCAGGGATTTCAAAAAGGGAGCCCGGTTCCGAAAATTAGAGACGCTTCTTCCAAAATTAACACAAAATAATAATGGGAAATACACAACACAAACAATGAATTATAATTTCTTTTCAGCACTTCATGATGATTTATTTATAAACTATAACTAGAGTAGGTAATCAATATGCTTTAGATATCACGTACGATTAGCAATATTTGTCATGGATATATACACAAATAAAATAATTGTCATTGAGTCGGCATATACCATATTGCGTTATGCTTTCTCATTCTTCTTTAAGAATCTAGCGAAGTTCATTTATTGAAACTGGTACCGCTTCGCCACCTCTAATCCTCCTGCCAAGCATTTTACAAACGTCGAACATGATGGTCAGTTCATAGTAGTATACACAATAATCACCAGAGCAGCCTTGTCATATTGAAAAATTACTTCAAAAAGAAACGATCATTGAAAAAATTGCAATTTGTTGCACAAAAGAATTCAAACATACTTGAAACTTATCAAACAATTGCGCAACGCATCAAAGGTTACCATACATTGGCAACTCAATGCGCAACAGCCTGTGTCGCGCAATTAGTTTGATAATGTATGCGCCGCTTAATACTTTTTGATGCTTGAAAAAAACTATATTTTTTTCTTAAATTTTGAGAACCACTGGAGCTTTTGTGGGTTTCCTATCATGTAAATTTAATGTACAACCTATGTTGCTATAATATCATGAAATTATGTTTTTAACTAAAAACAAAGGTAATTCCAAATTTTCAAATTATTTTTTTCGCGAGAAAACCTCATATCGTCTTTCCTGGGGCGCTATTCTGTAAAATCGTCGGTATCCGGTAAGTACGACAGCTCTCGATATTTAGTATTTGTATATATAGTAAAAATGTGTTGTTGAACAGTTGTCATAGTTACCGATCGGTCCTATGGCAGATATCGCAAATTTGAACCGACGAAAATCGGTATCTCTACCGTGCCCTTGTCAACCTCACGGTAGAGATACCGAGAGTCGTCGGTACAAAGTTGCGATATCTGTCATAGGCCGATCGGTAACTATGACAACAACAATCAACACATGTTTACTATATACAAATACGTACCGATAGCTGTCGGTAACTTACCGATACCGACTTGTACAGAATAGCGCCCCTGAATTGAAATAAAGAACCCTTAAAAATATTTGGACTTATTTAAGACTCATTCTGTAAAGCTCTAACTATAACTGAATCAAATTCGAAATTATTTAAAAACTAACGTAAGAGAAAAACGATAATCGCAAATTCTTTATAAACTACAAACTATATTTAAATTACATTGTAGAAAAACACTGCAATAAATCAGAGAGGCTCTTTAACAGCTGCTCCACCCTTCGCTTTAAGTTTCGGAGCATTATGGTCCCGTACATTTTCCCGAGAGTGCCCTTAAACTTGATTACGGCCTCTAACACAGATAGCTACAATATACGTAATCTGTTTATAAAACAATTTGTCCATCCAGTGATGCGTGCATATTGTACAGAAATTCGATTAATAACTGCAGATCTGTGTTGCCGGTCGGACGTGCTGTAACTCGATTGTTCTCGAGTGGGAATAGTGGTTTGCTAACGCACAAAAGACGTTAATACTATTTTATTTTGTAAATATTTATTATGTAAATGAATTACTATTGATGCTGTTGATATTCGAATATGAATGATGGAATGTTTAATGTGTAGCTTCATCAATTAATTTTTTTATTAGTTTTCTTTTGTTGCTGTTATTTATTTATTTAGCGTATGGCACATTAAGACACAAAGTACGTATATAACAAAAAGAAAGAAAAAAAAATTACAAACGAACATTTTACAAATTAATATAATCTATTGATTCTGGAGTTGCCAGTAGAAAATCTTCTGGTCTGTCGTTATAAGCCGTTTCGGGGCATTCCTCCACGATATCTTTGATGGTCTGATTTTTTCCGCATTCGCATCTGATTTTTGCTCCATTTGTGTAAAGTATAGGTACATCTGCAATGCTGCGTTCTAATTCTATTTGGCGTGCACCAGGTTTTCCTTGGTAAGTCAAAACCTGGTGGTGGGTTGGTGATGCATGGCATGTCACTGTTTTATTTCGACGTCCATTCCTGATACCAAGCGTCGGTGATGCTCCATTCGTCTTCAATCGCACATATTTTTTTTATTGCATTCACATGCGGTTTTGGTGGGTGGTTTTCTGGATCGGAGGCGGTTGTAGTTAGCATTCCCGATGTCTGTATGGATCGGTAGTTCTCTGTTGTCCATTGTCCAGTATCTTGTTAAAATCTCTGTACAGTGCGTTTATGCGGCGCAGACTTGGGGGTGGGATGTGACACAGTACTGGAAGCCATTCTGTGGGTGTGGATTTAATAACACCAGCAATCATTCTCATTGTATTATTGAGCTGTGCGTCTACTTTGTGGACATGCGGGCTATTGAGCCATACCGGAGCACAGTATTCGGCAGCTGAGTAGACGAGACCCAGAACTGACGAGCGCAGAGTAGAAGATGAAGCACCTCAAGATGTCCTGCACAATTTTTGTATTATATTGTTTCTTGTTTTCAACTTCTCTGAACACTGTTTTTGATAAGTGCTCTTTAAACGAAGGTGTTTTATCGAGTGTAACGCCTAGGTACTTTGGGTTTTTATTATGTTTGAGAGTAGTGTTTTTAAACTGGACATTGCGTGTCGTTATATTTTCATAAAAGAAGTATTAGTAATTGGAAAAAAATGGCCCATTATTTCTTGAATGAAGTACTCCAGCGTATTTTGTTTATATTCTTAAAACGAAAGTAACTTGCACCTTGTTGAATGAAAATAGATTCAAGAAGAAATTTTTCGAAATTTTTCAAGAGAACTAGTTTTCTTGAGTTAAGAGAGTTTTTCTTCAGGCAAAATATTTTCTTTTACGCTAAAATAAATTCTCTTGCCAATTTTTTTTTTTCAAGAACAATGACGACTTTAGTTCAAGTCTATCTTTTTATCAGTGTATATAAACAAGGATATTATGTAGATTTATTTTTATTAAGTATTTATTTGACTGAGAGTCAATTCCGGGATCCTGCCATTGTAGGTTCTTATCCAGGGATTTCAAAAAGGGAGCCCGGTTCCGAAAATTAGAGACGCTTCTTCCAAAATTAACAGAAAATAATAATGGGAAATAAAACAATGAATTATAATTTCTTTTCAGCACTTCATTATGATTTATTTATAAACTATAACTAGAGTAGGTAATCAATATGCTTTAGATATCACGTACGATTAGCAATATTTGTCATGGACATATACACAAATAAAATAATTGTCATTGAGTCGGCATATACCATATTGCGTTATGCTTTCTCATTCTTCTTTAAGAATCTAGCGAAGTTCATTTAATGAAACTGGTACCGCTTCGTCACCTCTAATCCTCCTGCCAAGCATTTTACAAACGTCGAACATGATGGTCAGTTCATAGTAGTATACATAATAATCACCAGAGCAGCCTTGTCATATTGAAAAATTACTTCAAAACGAAACGATCATTGAAAAAATTGCAATTTGTTGCAAAAAAGAATTCAAACATAGGTACTTGAAACTTATCAAACAATTCCGCAACGCATCAATGGTTACCATACATTGGCAACTCAATGCGCAACAGCCTGTGTCGCGCAATTAGTTTGATAATGTATGCGCCGCTTAATACTTTTTGATGCTTGAAAAAAACTATATTTTTTTCTTAAATTTTGAGAACCACTGGAGCTTTTGTGGGTTTCCTATCATGTAAATTTAATGTACCACCTATGTTGCTATAATATCATGAAATTATGTTTTTTAACTAAAAACAAAGGTAATTCCAAATTTTCAAATTATTTTTTTCGCGAGAAAACCTCATATCGTCTTTCCTGGGGCGCTATTCTGTAAAATCGTCGGTATCGGTAAGTTACGACAGCTCTCGATACGTATTTGTATATAGTAAAAATGTGTTAATTGTTGTTGTCATAGTTACCGATCGGTCCTATGGCAGATATCGCAAATTTGAACCGACGAAAATCGGTATCTCTACCGTGCCCTTGTCAACCTCACGGTAGAGATACCGAGAGTCGTCGGTACAAAGTTGCGATATCTGTCATAGGGCCGATCGGTAACTATGACAACAACAATCAACACATGTTTACTATATACAAATACGTACCGATAGCTGTCGGTAACTTACCGATACCGACGATTGTACAGAATAGCGCCCCTGGAATTGAAATAAAGAACCCTTAAAAATATTTGGACTTATTTAAGACTCATTCTGTAAAGCTCTAACTATAACTGAATCAAATTCGAAATTATTTAAAAACTAACGTAAGAGAAAACGATAATCGCAAATTCTTTATAAACTACAAACTATATTTAAATTACATTGTAGAAAAACACTGCAATAAATCAGAGAGGCTCTTTAACAGCTGCTCCACCCTTCGCTTTAAGTTTCGGAGCATTATGGTCCCGTACATTTTCCGAGAGTGCCCTTAAACTTGATTACGGCCTCTAACACAGATAGCTACAATATACGTAATCTGTTTATAAAACAATTTGTCCATCCAGTGATGCGTGCATATTGTACAGAAATTCGATTAATAACTGCAGATCTGTGTTGCCGGTCGGACGTGCTGTAACTCGATTGTTCTCGAGTGGGAATAGTGGTTTGCTAACGCACAAAAGACGTTAATACTATTTCATTTTGTAAATATTTATTATGTAAATGAATTAATATTGATGCTGTTGATATTCGAATATGAATGATGGAATGTTTAATGTGTAGCTTCATCAATTAATTTTTTTTATTAGTTTTCTTTTGTTGCTGTTATTTATTTATTTAGCGTATGGCACATTAAGACACAAAGTACGTATATAACAAAAAGAAAGAAAAAAAAATTACAAACGAACATTTTACAAATTAATGTAATCTATTGATTCTGGAGTTGCCAGTAGAAAATCTTCTGGTCTGTCCTTATAAGCCGTTTAGGGGCATTCCTCCACGATATCTTTGATGGTCTGATTCTTGCCGCATTCGCAGGAGGGATCTGATTTTTGCTCCATTTGTGTAAAGTATAGGTACATCTGCCATGCTGCGTTCTAATTCTATTTGGCATGCACCAGGTTTCCCTTGGTAAGTCAAAACCTGGTGGTGGGTTGGTGATGCATGGCATGTCACTGTTTTGTTTCGACGTCCATTCCTGATACCAAGCGTCGGTGATGCTCCATTCGTCTTCAATTACATGCGGTTTTGGTGGGTAGTTTTCTGGATCGGAGGCGGTTGTAGTTAGCATCCCCGATGTCTGTATGGATCGGTAGTTCTCTGTTGTCCATTGTCCAGTATCTTGTTAAAATCTCTGTACAGTGCGTTTATGCGGCGCAGACTTGGGGGTGGGATGTGACACAGTACTGGAAGCCATTCTGTGGGTGTGGATTTAATAACACCAGCAATCATTCTCATTGTATTATTGAGCTGTGCGTCTATTTTGTGGACATGCGGGCTATTGAGCCATACCGGAGCAGAGTATTCGGCAGCTGAGTAGACGAGACCCAGAGCTGACGAGTGCAGAGTAGAAGATGAAGCACCCCAAGATGTCCTGCACAATTTTTGTATTATATTGTTTCTTGTTTTCAACTTCTCTGAACACTGTTTTTGATAAGTGCTCTTTAAACGAAGGTGTTTTATCGAGTGTAACGCCTAGGTACTTTGGGTTTTTATTATGTTTGAGAGTAGTGTTTTCAAACTGGACATCGAGTTCCCTATTTATGAGATTGTTATTCAGGTGAAAGTAGGAGACTTACTTCTGTTTTGCTAGCATTTGGTCTCCACTTCCTGAAATATTTCCCTAACTTCTTGAGATCAGCCGTTAATATTTCCTCTGCTTCTTCGAATGAGCCGCATCTAGTAAGTCCCCAATTGTCGGCATATCCGTGTTTTCTTGACCGAGTTTCGGGCATATTTGAGATGTACAAGCTGAACAAAAGCGGCGCGAGCATCGCTCCATGAGGACAATGTACCCATAAGGACAATGTAAATACTATTTGGCTCTATTCAGCTACGGACGGAAATTTCGGAGCGGTTCGACTTTTTTCGGAATCATATCGCCAAATATTATTTATCAAAATTTATTATTATTTTCTTTTAATTTCATATATAAAATACAGTTTGTTGCATACAAGAAACTTTATTTTATATAAGGAGATGTATGAAATACCTATGAAACAATGGAAACCGACGTTATGCCACGATCCACGATGGTTTTTGCAGTTCACAGTTCACAGCAGAGCTTTTTTAAGTTTTTAATGCCACTTTTTCACAATTATCACGGGTTTGAGTAAATAAAACTTAAATTAACCTAGCAAGGTAACACTAATTACATTGAAAATGGACGCTTTAAACACTTATCGGAATTTTTTGAATGAGAGCGGTTTAAATTTTGAAAGATTTCATAATTTTTGAAGATTCTGACTTTGACAAGAGAAAATTATTTCTGTTTTTGTTTGCGGTTGTTCTTAGCAACCGCTATAGCAGCGCCAGATCGCGTACAACGGTCGCGACCCAAAATTTTGACGGGCATTCCAATCTAAATTTATTTCCTTTATCTATGCTATCTATCAAAGGATGAAGTTGAATTGATATTACTATTATCATAGAAACGCTTCGTTTAAAAAAAATTCAACCACTTTTTCAGTTTTTTCTTAATTTTCTCTAAATCGATATGCAAATTTAGAAAAGTATATAAATGCTATTAACCATTTTAGAACAAGCGAAATTTTTTATGAAGAATGTATTTTTTTTGAAAATGTCAATGAAAAAAAATTTTCCTCTTGGAAAGACAATCCGGGGACATACTGTATTTATTACAGATAGTTAAAACATGACATTGTCCTAAATCGCTCTGTCACTCTACCCTTATCATTATTAGCTATAGTATAAGTAAAGTAACTGTTGAATTTCTTCATAAAGAAATAAGAGGGATTAGCAAGGGCTAAGACGAAAACATAATAATAACGGAAGCTGCTCGCAAACAAATCCGAAGGGCAAAAGGAAACCCGCCGACCGATATTATTAAGTAAACCGACGTTTATTGACAAACGTCTCGAACAAAACCGGGCCTCCTACTCCGAAATGGGATTTCGGAAGCAAATATCTTGACATTTCTGACAAATACACGCACACAGAGGCACGACGCCAACGAGCCAGCCCGAGATATTGGTTTCTCTGGATGGGCCGCCTGACCACCCACATTGCTCGGGACTCTCGACAATATGCAGCCGGAGCGGAGGCGACCTCGACAGCAACAGATCTCATTACAGATAGGGCCAGATAAGCCCGAACAAAGCCAATACCGTTTCAATATAAACAGTGGGCATCGCAGCCGATAGATAGGCGCTGCTGCGGCGCAGGGGAAATTACACACAATCCCGAAATCTGCCTCCATATTTATGAACCGATCGCCGATTGCGATCTCTGTCGGCTGGACTCTGGCTGACCTCAATTCGCTTTTCAAAAAAAAATCAGAGAGCGACGAGATCGATGAAAGAGAGGTTTTTTGGTGTGTTACCTAACCTAACCTCATTGTACTTTTCATAAGGATAGTAACAAAAAAGTATCTAAAAAAGATTACAAATAGTATATTGTTTTATTAGGAGTAAAAAGGATACATTTTGTGGCGAGGCTATACAGGATGAGTCAACGATAAAGTCCATTATTTCATTTGTTTCCAGGTTTACAAAAAAAAAGTTAAATAATAGAAGTTATAGGGAAGGTTAAGATACACATTTCAAAAATACTAGCTTTGTCCCGCGACGTCGCACATTGGTTCAGATTCAATAAAATCGACGCATAGGGATCAAGAAAAAAATTTCGAAAATTTCAACAATGATATTATTTTCAACAGATTATGGGTCCATTTATTCAAATTTATCACGATCCACTTTTTAATCGTAATAAAAAAGCGTACAGGAATGTTGTTTTCGTTAGATTTTGTAGTTTAAATATATCAGTTATTTGCTGATAATGTGTTGCTAATATATTTGGTTCTTAGTTCAGAGACTTGGAAATAAATTAAATTATAATGGATTTTGAAGATCAAGGTAAGTACTTTTTAAGAGAATTTTATTAACTTAAATATTTTTTTATGAAGCTAGTAGTTACCACAAACATAGCAGAGCGTTCTTTTGAAAAAAATTAAACTTTGAAATTGCGTATCTTTAGAACTCCGCAGATCTCCGCTTCTGTATTTTATAATTTTTAAACGGTAGTATACCAAGTTTAATTTAACACAAGTATCTTACCCCAAGAGACCCCGAGGTAGATAATATATAAATTAAAATTTTAAATTGACCAGTAGTCTGATTTTTGTTCCATGGATACTTTCTTAAATTATTATACTAATATTTTTTGAGTGACTCTGGAGTGGTAAGAGTGTAACTACAGAGACTCACATGTTCCTCCCGTACTCTATTCCTTTTATTATAGGAACAATAAGCCGCAGATCAATATGTGAGCGGTTTTTGAAAATGGGTTTTAATAATAGGTCAGAAGCGGATATTATTGATGAAATTATTTCATTTTTGTGTGATAATAATATTCCTAACATATTATCGAAAAATAAGCAAATTGAAAATTTTGTTTATAAATGGTCAGAAAAGTGGAGGGAATGTAGTTATACTTGGAGCAGTTTTATTTCCAACAATTGTCTCTGGCTGACCAAAAATTTACTTCAAATGGAAGAGAATCGATCTTTTGATGACCCTGGCCCTTCAAGAAGAATTTTTTTCAGAATTGTCCAAGTCCCAAAAAATAAAGAGACCAAAGGTATATATTGCCAAGGAATTAATTTATAATGTCTTACAGAAAAAAACATGTTTTTTATCTACATAATGCTGCAAATATTGCATTAATGCTTTTAATTAATGGCAAAGATTAAAAATCAATTTATTTCTAGAAATTAGAGATTCTTACACCTCGGAATCTCGTTTCTAATTTAAGGAAGGAACATAACAATAAGACGGGAAAAGCAGTCCAACTAAGGTTTGAATTTCCAGAGAAAGTAGTCGCCACTAAAAATAGGTGAAGATTTACCCGCAGATGACATTCATATGGCAACAGAATATTATTGTCAATCAGATAGTGAAGAAGAACTAGAAGAAAGTGGTGGTGAATCATGTCATGAAGAAAATGAGTTTGAAGACTCCATTTAACGCATATTGCAATTTATGTTTTTTTCTTTAATTTAGACCAGATAACCTAATGGGTATTCTTTTTTTTTTTAGATTCGAAGCATTTTTCAAACCTTTTTAAAAACTATAATTTTTGAATAAAATTCATTGAAAATCCCCCTTTTTTAATATTTTTATACTAAACAAACATAGTCTGAAATATATTTTGTTTATTCCTTGGACTATCTTTGTCATGTTAATAAATCCGCCATTAAACCTAATAAGTCTAGAATTTGTAGTAAAATTAAAAATATCCTATGCGCCACTTTTTGGCAATCTGAACCAGTGTGTGTCGTTCGCGTTTTACCTCGAATATTTCATGCATTGATTTAAATTATTGATTACCTTTTTATGGATAGAGCTAGTGAGTCTTACAATTGCACTATTTAAACTATGATTTTAACAGTTATTCCTCGTATTTCCTATGGAAGTTTGCAATTAATTGTCGATTTTCTTGGTATTATTTTCCATTTTTTGCTTAAATTTTGAGAACCACTGGATCTTTTCGGGTTTTTCTGTGTGTTAAATTTTATCTACTACCTATGTTGCCGTATTATCAAGAAATTTTGATTTTTAACTAAAAACTAAAAAAAAAATCCAAACATTTTTCAAAAATTCCAATTTTCCAAAAAAAATCTCAAAAATCTGCGTTTCTGTGGTCAAAATATACTACCGCTGAAATTATATGCACTCGGCCCTGTATATCCTTTAAAAAGAATCAATTTTGTTATTTTTCACTTATTACACATTTTTTACTTAAAATTTATAAAGAGCCGTCAATAGGCCAATTTCTGGAGAATTTTTATTCTCTTCAAATACTATTATGTACTATTTAAAATTCGAAAATTTAAAAACCGTTTTTTATTTTTTCATCCCCTGTATATGGATTTATGACACACTTTGTATAAAAAAAATAAAACTTTTAATTAGACCCGTCTGAAATAAATATTCTTAATAGATCTAGAAGTTATCGAAATAAAAGTATTTCAAAAGAAGTTTTTTAAATTTTGACCCCAAAATGATTTTAAAATCTTGCTTTTTAACACTTTTATTCAAATTTTTCTCACTACTTCCATTGACTAAAACTAATTATGTATGGTTGGATAGAGGGTGAATAGCGCTCTTCAGTGGTGGTGTTTTATTTCTTAATTATGTATAGGGTGTTTTAGAACTCGAACCAAAGTCGAAATTTTGCAAAATCTGAAAAAAGAAAATCTCTCTAAAATAATAAATAGTGAAATGACTATTTATCCTCTATGGATACAACCCTACCTATGGTCCCATATAAACTGTATTACGAAAATATATAGATGTGACATATAAAGTTTTCACTTGTTGCTTTTCTTGAAGAGCACTAATAATCTACCCTATTACTACGTTATTTTTTATTCTTAGAAAGATGGTTTGAAGGAGAAATATTTCGTTCATATTATTGGTGTCACTAAATAAACTCTTATGTAAAGTTTTATACTTCTAGATGTTATAGTAATGCATTTTCGTACAGCAAACTTTCATTCTCTATTCTACTCCCTAAGTGTATAAATTTTATAAATTCGCTATGTCCAGATAATTGAGTCAAGTCTTTTAAATGATCCTTTGTGCAAATTTTTATGTGTATAATACAGAGGTCACAAAGGTTTATATATATTTTTACTAACTTTACCCATTTTGTTGAAGAATTTCAATAATCTCTTCTAATTCTTTCTGTAGAATCTCATTCTTCTAGACCAGATAGCAAGGAATTTTCATACAACAAATTGTTCGACATAATTTTACACTCTAAGAGAATGAATTTCCTAAAATCGCTTTGCGTAACTAACTGACTGTTAATGTAACAGACACACCACTGACAAGGACAAATAATTTATTTCTGGAGGTATTGTGTGTAGGTGTTTTTCAGGTATGTTTTAGTATTTAGTCGTTTTACACAAAGAAATAACCATTAAACAATATCAAAATACTTCATAATAAATCTAGACATATATACCTTTCATTTAAAAAAAGAATTATCAAGATTGGTGTAGCGGTTTCGCCGGGATGGATGTAACAAAAAAAAACCTTGAGCTTTTATATATGTATGGAATGGATGAATGGATATGGATGGATGGATTTTACATAAAAACTTCGTTATTTCAAATGCAACAGTATGTATATAAATATATATTAAAAATAAGTCGAAGCAGGTTTAAAAGTTCTTTCAAATTATATTAGGGTTTCCTATACTTATCTGGCTCAGATTTTGAATAAAAAGCGATTTCTCAATTTTTCGATTTTTATTACAGGATCTATTTGAAAAAAGAGTCAAAGCGAATTGTAGTCAAGTTTAATTTGTTGCTTAATTTACCGCAGGTACAGTAGACCTAGTCTCAGCTATAAACAATCGGCTGCAATTTCCATCTTGTTCTGACAGCTACGGCCTCCGGAACACGCGTTCTATCCAGGACGATTGCCGTTGCGGAGCCTGGAATTCCGGCATCCAGCCGTCTGTGAATACGTTTAATCCGGATTGATTTATATTTGTGGAAATGCCCTTGATGAATGCTTCCGTGTAATTGCAAATTCTTTATGTTCGCTACGATATATTTATTCGTTTTACTGATTTTGTTTTTCGTTTATCTCTAATCAAGTTACAGTAAATAAAGTCACAATATTTCTAGTCGGTTCATATTTGGAAGTAGGTACTGTAGATACCCATTTGCCCAATTAAACAGAAAACTTCATAAATAACTATAAATTTTTATTTATGCCATTCAGTTATCTATTACTACAACCGAATGAGTACTGTAAAATAATTGTTCCTTTGACTAGCTCGAAAACACAGAAAATGTTTTGGTTTGATTTGGTATTTGGATAAGAAAATACTAAAAGCATATAAAATCGTAAATCTACCAATTTAAATAATATATTCAATAATGTAGTTAAAATATACTTTGGGTACTTTTATTTAAAAAAAATAGCTTACACAAATTATCGAAACCCACAATCCTCGCATGGAAGTCTGGGATATGGCCAAGCTAGTAATAACAGAACCAAAACTGAAATGTGCTATTGACACCTTTCAGCCTTATAAAACAGCAGGAGGTTTTGGGAAATGCCCTCAACATGAACAGCAGAGGCTAAGATAGGTACCAAAAGTGTAGTTGTTAAAACAACGCAAGGAACTCTACAAGGTGAAGTGACCTTCCCTCTACTGTGGAGTTTGGTAGTGGATGAACTACTAGAAGAATTGACTCTAGCGGGAATATACTGCATAGGGTATGCAGATGACATAGCCATGATTGCACGGGGGGAACATGAATTGTGATATTATCCAAAGAGGACTTCGCATCGATGAGAGATGGTGCAGGACTGTCGGGCTGAGCATCAACTCAGCGGTAGTTCCATTCACCAGAAAGCGAAGTTTGAAAAACTTGAAAAGAATCCATCTAGATGGAAAGGAAATACTGCCATCTCAGCAAGTGAAATATCTGGAAATAACTCTCGATAGTAAACTTCTCTGAAACAGGCATATTAAGTACATTACCAGCAAAGCCACAAAGGCTCCCATGATATGCAGAAGACTGGCGGGAAATAGGTGGGGCTGCGCCCCTAACATTTTACGCTGGTTGTATAACATGATAGTAATAGGATAGACCCATGATTACCTATGGACCAGTTGACTGGTACACAAAACTAGAGCAACGTATAGCAAGGCAAAACCAGTGCAAAGTACAGAGACTGGCATATATCTGCATCACAGGTGCCATGAGAACATGTCCAACAGCAGCAATGGAGGTCATTCTAGTCCTAACCAGGCACAGAGCACATTGTCGTCGGTAGTTATGCCAATGCGACAATGATTAGAAAGGTCATTGACGGAAACAGTACTGGGAGAAATTTCAGGTCAGATGCTTCGAACACCCTCAAAAAGAAAATTTCACTTCTCCAACTCCCAGTGGATGACATACCAAGAATTTACAAATACTTTGAAAAACACCTCACTGTAGTATTGAGTAATAAAAAGGATTGGAAGGAAAAAATGCTTACTCAGCATGTAAAAGACTATACAATAACGTGGTATACTGGTGCTTCCAAAACCAAAGCAGGGACAGGAGTATTTGGGCCGAAAACTAAATACTCCGAACCAATGGCCACCTACCACAGTATCCTTCAGGCAGAAATTTACGCTATCGAAAGATGCGTACAATTTATCTTAGAGAGGAACTATCGAAAATAGGAAATTGCCATCCTATCCATAAAACATATCCTATCCATATCCAAACATAAAAATAAATTACTGAAACAGTGAAATAAATTTTCATGTAAAAGTTTTTAACAAAACAGAAACTAGATTTGCAAAATAAAGAAAATTTTGGAGATTTTGAGCAGCCAGCTGTTCGACTGGTTCCTTAAACAACGAAAAATCTCGTCTCTAGGTGGAAAGAAAGATCAAAGAATTTCTGTGTTTCGTCTATGATTTTGGAAACAGAGTTCGTTAGGTGGAAACATCACTCCACCAGTGGGTTTTTCTATCAGTATAGTTTAGTTCCCAAATTCATTACGGGAAATTCTTATAAAATTATGATGGTATATTTTGTGGGACTGGATGTTTCTCGAAAGTGGTTCACAACTAAAACTTTTATTTTTTCAGATAAAAAAACGAGATTTGGTATGATAGTATATGACATAAGTTAGGATTGATTCGTATGACGTATTCAATAATTATTGTTTTCGGTCACTTCCCGTTTCACCGGAAAAAACTACAATTCTTGATTTTTAAATCACACCCTCGGTATTTTACTACTTTTTTCGATAGAAAATGACACCCTCAATAGAATGACATATTACATATCCATTTTTCGCAGCTTTGCTTGAAAAATTTTAATCAAGGAGTCTTGAAAAATAGATTTAATCGTTTAATGTTTTTAATTTCTTATCCTGGTCGGTTAAAAGACGCCCAAATCGTATTTTTATCTCAATTTTTTCAAATGGAACGAAGGTAGCTCTTTAAGCATCTTTTGAAAACGAATTTTTTTACGAATAATTTGGTACTACACATTTGGTATTTCGAGTCAAATTGTCGTTATGTACCGCATGTTACAATTTCAAATAAACCATACGCGAAAATGACAAAAGTTGACATATGATATCTCAATCTATTCAGGGTGTCATTTTCTATCGAATAAGTAGATTTCGAAGATGAGATCATTCTCGGAATGGACATAATGGCCACTAGAGGATTTGAACTGCTTCAAACAGGGCATTTTGGAAATAAATGAAGAAGAAATGGTTCTACGTCGAAAATTTGAGTAGACGCTACGCATGGTGGTAGCAGAAGATATTTCGATTCCTGAGTGCTGTGAAATATTTTTGGACAGTTGCCTGGACGGTAAAATGAATAAAGGATACATATCAATCAAGTATCAAGATGTGTTTGATAAAGGAGAAGCAGGACACAGAGGTCGTACCAATTTAGTACAACATAAAATTGATACCGGAGATGCACGACCAATCAAACAAAATCCGAGGAGACTTCCACTTGTCAAACGTGAAGAAATTGACAAAACTCTTCGAGAAATGAAAGAAGTAGGTCTCATCGAATCATCTAAAACCCCGTGGACATCGCCGGTACTTCTAGTAAAGAAGAAGGACGGTACCACCACGTTTTGTGTTGATTATTGACAGTTCATTAATGTTACCAAGAAGAATGACATAATACTCTAGACACGCTTGCATGGTCGACAATATTCTCTACCTTAGATTTGCAGAGTGCATATTGGCAAGTCGACATGGTGCTGAAAGACAGAGAAAAGACAGCATTCTCGCTGGGCTCTGGACGGTGGCAATTTACCGTCATGCCATTTGAATCTTTTTGAATTATGTAACCTTTTTAAGACTAATGGAGTCTGTGTTGAAATGACTATCCTGGACTACCTGTTTAGTGTACCTGGATGACATTATAGTGTTTAGAAAATCATTTGACGATCAATTGAAGTGTTTTTTTAGCTAGGCAATAAAAATGTTTGTTTTTTTAGTTTTAGGATACCTTTGTCAAATAACATCAGAAAATTATTAGACACATTAATGCACAACTTTGGCCATCCTGGTATCTCCTTTAATTTTCGGGATTCTAATGGCGGTGATCAAATTTGAATTACCCTCTATACCAACAATATACCAAGTTCCTTAAATTCAATCGTACTTTTTTAAACCCAATTTAATTAAATATTAATTTTACTATTTTCCCTAAAATTCGGAATGTATATATGCAAATCCCTCAATTACACCGGCTTATTTTTTCCTGTAAGCCGCAACACGCGCCTTCACGGTCGATTTGGCTCGATTTATAGCCAATTCCGAGCGAAAAAACGTAAAAATAGCCGCGGCGGATGCCCAGCGCCGCGACGCCGGCCGACCATTTTCGGGCGGCGTCGCTGCGACACATCAAAGCCGGCGACACAATATACGGGCCACGTGGCCGGTCGAGACGGCACGTGGACACAATGGTCGCCAACGATACGCGAAATGAACGTTTTTTAACGCCCGTTGTGAAGAAGACGTTAATAAATATGGATAGATGGACGGCGGGTTAACGAGGGACTCGAGGGGTAACGAGAAATTTAATTTGACATATATAAACGATTTTTTTCCTCTTCTGCTTTTCATTTGTTGTCTGAAATGTTATTTCTCTGGTTGTAAATTGACAACTCCGATATCAGTCGTACCAAAATTTATGGCACAAATGGTTGTCGTCTCGGAGCACGCTATGATGAGGTGTCTAGTGCTTTCCTCCTTTTCCCCACAAAATCTGGAATCTGCAAATATTATTCTTGCTTAAATCAAGTCTTTGATTATCCAAGTTACTTGAGTTCTGCTTTCAGTTGGTTTCCAGTTGGGACACAGAACAGTTAAGGTTAATTTAGTGGGGTGTTCGCTCCTTTTCTAGCAAGATTTTTTGCTTTTTCATTGCTGTCTATCCATTGATAGGCTGGTCTCTAGAGTGTCTGGCATTTATTTTCTTTACTTAATTTGTTCAGCTCCTCTAGGCCATAAAATATCTTTAATAGACAGGTCTCGTTGTGAATGTAGAATGTTTAGGAGGGGAGTTAATCACCGCGACCTTACAGATCTATTGTATGTTCCCCTTTCTTGAGTAAACGAGTTATAACCCATGATACAGTCTCAAGCCTTTAACAAAAGCCAGTGTCTGAGACGGCTTCACAGACGCGAGCGCTTCATCCTCGACATCAGACTTACCAAAGTTCATGGCACGAACGGTCGTCGTCTCGGCGCACTCAGTGACAAGGTGTTCTGGTGATTCCCCATTTTCCCCATAGAATCTGCATTCGCCATTATTTCTTAGCTTCACACTGCTGAGGTGTTCATTGAGGAGGCAGTATCCTATTAGAAACCCTGATAATCCAATGATTGTTTTTACTTAAATCAAGGAAAATCTTTAATTTTTCTCGGTCGTAAGTTCTGAGGAACTTTTTCGAGTATTTTAGACCGTTGAGGACTCCCATTCCAGGTTACGGATGGAGTCTTCCAGGTTCTTCAGTTCGGCTTTCAGTTGGTTCCCGCTTGAAAAAAAAAACGGTTCTGGTCCAGTTAGTGGGAGCGTTCGCTCATTTTGTAGCTAGATCATTGCTTTTTCATTGCCTTCTATCCCTTGGTGAGCGGGCACCCAGAGTAGGAGGACTTTATTTTCTTTGCCTAATTTGTTCAGCATCTCTAGACATTCTTTGACCAACTTCGAATTGATGGTTACTGAGTTGATCACGTTTAGTGCTACTTGACTATCGGATATGTCTCGTTGTGAAACAATCATTTGCAAAAAAATTCCGATTTAAATATTTTAGTTATCTAGAAACTTCCAATGCATGCTCAGCTTGGGACACCCTGTATATGTCTGAATTTATAGTTAGTTTAACATTTTCCAATATACAGTAGACTTCTAGACTACTGCAAATTATAGACAAGCTTTGTTTACCTTATAAATTTGTTTATTTCAAAAATATCTAATCTAGTCTTACATAAAAATCAAGTATTTGTCTGCGATTTTGAAAATTTTCCACGTACCTTAGGTTAATTTTTTTTCTCAAACGGACTAGAAAGGTAATTTATTTTTGGAAGTACTTAAAAATGATTTTGAATTTAATTATGCTTTCACTATACTACCATGACAATTACTCCTGTAGCTACTGCTTTTTTTAATAAAGTAAAAGAAAATATATTTTCGAACGAGTGAATATGGATAGACATCCTGTTTCATAAAAATTTGTTCTTTTTTCGATGGTATTCTTCATATGTTCCATAGCTATTGAAAAAGTATCTTCATTAAAGAGCCACTGAGATAATCGTCTGAATACATAGAAAACGACAAATATGCTGTTTAAGTGAAGATGTACTTAAAAGAGTCCGAATAAATGAATTCCATACAAGGATTTGCATGAATTACAGGGTGGCCCAATTTTCCTAAAAAACTCTATATCTCGCAAGAAAATACCCTTTCATACTTACTTTTTCCCTGATGACAGGGATCTAAATATCCTAATCAAAGGTGTTGAAGTTTTTGTCGACAACTCGGCAATAATTGAGGACCTTACTTCCCAAGGCTTCGAGGTCAGAGAAATGCATCGTCTCTCACGAGACGGTATTCCCATGGCCGTCGTCGAGGTCAGAGTACCCAAGCATCAAACCCACATCTTCGACATCACGCATGTGGGCTCGCTGAGGGTCCGGGTGGTGACGCCGAGGCGCGGTAATGGGGTACGTCCGTGCCACAATTGCCAGCAATTCGGCCATGCCGCCTCGAACTGCTTTGCGGCCCCGCGTTGCGTGAGGTGCGCCAAATCCCATCACTCCAAATCCTGTGATAAAGAGGCTGATGCGCCTGCAATTTGTTCAAATTGCGGAGGTCCGCATCCAGCTAGCCACACTTCATGCCCAAAAAATCGGAGAAATCGTAATCCCAATACTAACATCCTTAGTCAGCCGGAACCCACAAAGGTCTCGACTCCTATCCCCCCAAATCCTACACTTTATGCTTCAGTGCTCAAAAGCAATCTCAACAACTCGCCACAAGGAAATACCCTTGAGTCATTCCTACCTATCTCTTCAATAAACCAAGAACTCCATAAACAACTACTTGAACAAGTAGCTAGTCATGTCAAAACCATTGTTTCAAACATACTTAAAAGTATGTTACCCCCTATGAACTAATCTCCATTCTTCTGTACCAAATCCCCCACCCAAAACTGTCTTCCGGACAATCACAAAACTCTTCTGGACGTAGTGTCCAGTCGCTCCTAAATCTCGCATCCCAATACTAGCCTTCAGGCATCCAGGGCTTCGCCCCTTCCCTTCCCCAACACATAAGAAGAAATAAGAGCTGCCATTCTTCTGCGGCTGATTCCTCGGAGGTGGATCGTTTTTAGTGGGCATTTCGAATTCTACACTGTCTAGGGGTTATTTATTTCTATGACCGTCTCTCTCGAGATGATCATGGAAATGATCACTATTCGTCTATAAAAGATTTTTAAACCACCCCCTCACAAAAAAATAAAATTAAAAAAAAAACGGGGAGGCCTACGTCCAGCAGTGGACTTTAGTGGCTGGTTGCTGATGAAGATGTCTTATTGCCAAAATGTCATTTTCAAAATGTCATATTGGCACAAACGTCAACATAATGCAGCCATATACAGGGTCCGGCAGTAGTGCGTCGGGCATCTGTAGCTCCTAGAATAAAAAACTTGAGAATTTTGTTTAAGTGCAAACCTAAAGTATGTACCAGGATGTATATCAGGAAAATATTTTAACTTCTATAGGGTGGCTCAAAAAAGTGTGAGTGGACCTGAATGATTTTTTTTAAATGGAACACACTGTATATTATTGCATTTTTGGCTTCCTTTCAGATCACTTTACATAACCCTAAGATATGAATAAATATATTTCGATAGTTTCAGAGATATTAAAAAATAAATCAAAAATATATATTTTTCAGCCCTTCTTAAAAAAATTGATTAAAAATACAAGAACTGTTCTGAAATCAAAACTATTTTAGGTATTTACTTTAGATGGTCTGTACTTACTTTGTTATGAATATGAAAATCGTAAATCATACAGGATGTTCAAAATTCTACTCCAAACTTTCTAAAATATAAAATAATTTTTCTTCGTTTTTTTAAATGGAACACCCTGTATATTATTCTTTCAATAGACGAAGAATTAAAAAATGATCATTTTTTGTATTTAGAGTATTTCAAAATGTTTAACGGTTTCGCAGATATTTGCGGTTTTATATTTCATATGGCATTTTCCACAGTAAATTTTTATCAAAGCCACCCAATGATTTTTCTCTCGTATTTTAACATTGAAAGCGCCATATGAAATAATACTGCGTGTATCTGCGAAACCGTTAAAAATTTTGAAATACTCTAAATACAACAAATGTTCGTTTTGTAACTCTCCATCTAATAAAAAAATAATATACAGGGTGTTCCATTTAAAAAAACAAAGAAGAAATATTTTATATTTGAGAAAGTTTGGCGTAGAATATTGAACATCCTGTATGATTTGCGATTACCATATTTATAGCAAAGTAAGAACAGACCATTTAAAGTAAATACCTAATATAGTTTTGATTTCAGAACAGTTCCTGTGTTTTTAATAGTTTTTTTTAAGAAGGGCTGAAAAATATATATTTTTGATTTATTTTTTAATATCTCTGAAACTATCGAAATATGTTTATTCAAATCTTAGGGTTATGTAAAGTGATCTGAAAGGAAGCCAAAAATGCAATAATATACAGGGTGTTCCATTTAAAAAAAATCATCCAGATCCCCTCAGACTTTTTTGAGCCACTCTATAGAAGTTTAAATATTTTCCGGAAATACGTCCTGGTACATACTTTAGGTTTGCACTTAAACAAAATTCTGAAGTTTTTTATTCTAGGAGCTACAGATGCCCGACGCACTATGGCCGGACCCTGTATATTATAGGATTTTTTGAGAAACTATTTGTTGTATTATTTTCAAAATCTTCCATAAAAACGGTCCGCTCCATGTGAAACAGCACCGAGTCACCCTATATTTGTTATAACTTTTGTTATACATGTATATAATATATGAACAGATCATTAAATCATCAAAATTGGTAATTCATGTTTATTTACTAAATACTCAAGGCATAAGTCCAATAATTATTTTAGCCGCCAATCAATCCGTTTATTTTATTCCTAGGGGGCCCTCTAGCAGACTATCATGTCGTGATATGAAGATTAAACATTATAATCTACGCATAAATTTTTATATATGGATAATATTTATAATTAGATCTGGAGGCAGACAAAAGATTATCTAAAATATGCAGGTTTTTGTTTTATGTCGACATTTTTTATTACATATATGTACACTACTTGTTGTTTGAATTAGTATGTAATTGATTTTTGAACAACCACTTAGAGCGATTGTTTGATAACGAATTCTTGTAAAAGACGTCAAATAAAATTAGCCACAATATGATTTGAATACAATCAGTAATGTAATACTATGTTCTTTTGTTTCTATTTCCAGTAACACGGAAATATGTAGGTTAGATTTTTTAGTTTCAAACGTTAATTGAAAGAATTGGTTTTATTTCTTCAATAGACGGTTTTCAAGAGGTATTGTAAAAAGAGTTAAAAATTTATTATTGAACATTAGAAGATTATATTTTGGAGGTGGTGGTTATCGGCTTGTTCCACTGCGGCCTTTTCTGTTATATTGTGGTCCTTCTGGTCCCGAATATTGTAACTTAGAAAGTAAAGAGTAAATATTTGAAGTTAACGTTTCCTTTTTGCTGCCAGGGTTAATCTGGACGGGGGGGGGGCTACATTGTTTACGCGGAGTCCTCGGCCATAGCATGGTCAATGGCCTACCGACTTGGCAAGTGTCTAAATCGACTCTTACTCACGAGATATCCGATGTCATCCGGCCTCGAACCGGCGTGAACGAGCAGTGTGTCATGTCAATAGATTTTACACTTTTGCCTTTATTGGACAACAGCACGATACAGAGTTTCGAACCGGTCACCCGTCCATCCACTAGTGTCGCCTTACGTCGCTTAACTTCGGTGTTCTAATGGGAACCGGTGTTTCGACGTAGCTAGGCCGTTGCTTCTGTAACTTAGAAAACGCTAAGCGCTTTTAGACGCTCAGCTTAAATGACGTCAATTTTCGCTTAGCGCGCACTTAACTATCGACTTGGGTAATCTCATCTGACGCGCTTAGCGTCTTTACTGATTGCTCTAAGCGATTCGAAAACGGCTACCTTAAAGCATCGTTTTGTTTGTCGAACCGTCAGTAAAAATAGAAAAAAATTGTGATTTTGTGCGTTCTTTTGCTTCTTAGTAAAAACTACTTCTTCTTCTTGATTTTTTGGCAGCTATAAATATTGTTCAAAACATCGAAAATGTTGAGAAGCGTCTTCAACATCTCCCTCGTATAAGAATAATGATATATCCATAGAAAAATAGGTTGACATAACTCAACAATAGGTTATGAAATTCATGTAACATTGACATTTTTCATTGTATTATCCAAGCTCTATACACTCAATGGTAATTTTATAGAACTATAGATTTAATTTCTTCCGCATCACCAGACGGCACAAAAGACATTAAAGTACTGGTTTCTAATTTATATATGAAGATGACATGACAGTCTCTATGTTGACTACCGTCCATGGTCTAATTGACAAAATGTTGGTGATCCGTCAAGTTATTTTTAAATCATTATTGAAATAATTATTAATTCAGATATTCTTGATTTGTCGGAAAGTTCGGTGATTTGTGTTTGTAGTTTGTGTTTTTATTAGTTTGTGCATTCTGATATTTACAGTCATTCATCATTTTCGTGTTAGATACTAAACTTTTTTATGAAATTCGTTTTGATCTAAATGATAAATTAATGAACCAAATAAAAAATACTTTAAACATAAATAAGTATAGTTTTATGTTTAAAGTATTTTATACTTTAAACATAAATAAACATAGTTGGTAATATATAGTATTTTTAGTAACAGTTAATTAGTAGTCTATAATATTTTTATTATATATATTATAATTTATTATTTGTTAAATCAAAAAAATAGGCGCTATGTGCTCTATTGTTGTTGTTTAAAATGTATGTATTCATAATTTTAATTTTGTTTTGACTATGTTACACTTCTAATGATCTAATAAAACATAAAATGTAGCAAAAAAGTTTATATTTATTATTTTATATTTTACAAGGAATAATTTTGCGCTTGAATAACGTTGCCGTTTTAGTTAGCGTTAATAAGTAACGGAAAGCTTAAATTATGTTATGGCAAAAACTCCATTAGTTTCTTCCGGATCACCAGGTGGCTCTAAATGACGGACCCATTTGTTTTATATCAATGTCCAATCTATCTCTAGTTAATGACATTAGTCTATATGGTATTATCCACATTTGACTATTAGATACCTGAGAAATTGCAATGCTACCAATATGTACTCGACGCGTATCCATAAAACTATTCACATGCTAACGAGAATACCAAAATCGACTGTTTGGCGTTCCGCTAATCGAATACTTTCGCTTACCCCTTTGAAAGCGGAACGTTTTTATGTCAAAGTTCCAGAATTCGGGCCTTGATCTCTAAGCTACATTCTTTAATCTTATCCATTTCACAAAGTCTACTAACTTGGAGACTGAACACTCCATATAGTTTTTTTACTAATGGCTTATCTTGTACAAATTACTTGGGCTACGACATTCGTATAAGCTGTGATAACCAAACTCGAGAGCTCAACAGATGAATAGGCTTAATTCGGGCCGCTTATGAACTACTGAAATACATTTTCAACAGAGACAATTATTGAAGGGGTGGCTGTAATAACCAGACAGCTCCACTTTTTTCGAAAATAAGATTTTTGATGAATTTCCTTTAAAAAAATTGGCCGATCGTTTCCTGCAGCAATTAGTTCTCTCAATAGAACAGAACATAAATGGCGACGTTAGTTGGAGCTGCCTTGCTCGGGGTTTGCAGCAGGAACCGAACAGCTCTTTTTCGATTTTCAACAAATTTATTAAAATGGAGCTGCCTGGTTATTGCAGCCACTGCCTTCAATTGCTATTTTTTATATAGTAACTTTTAAAGCTGTGAAGCTATAAAATGTTGTTGCGGGAGAGTTGAATCTCCGGGAAAATTGAGTTATTGTATATTATTGCACGCAGCAAACACAAAATTACGTCCTCCTTTACGCGTTAACATATTTTTGGCAATTTTTTGAGATTGTCACAAAACATCGCGATGTCCGGTTTCCTTTTCACTTAAATTACTTTTTTTTTACTACTCGAAACTGGGATACGTCACAGAAACTTCTTACCTGGAGTGTTTTATAGTTCAATAACAGCACCACTAAAAACTAAAATACTTAGATATTATGACAAAGCTACGACTTTACTATTATTTCAATGTGATCGACATGAACGCTAACGGTACTGCGAGAAATACTTTAGTCGGTCAATCTAATTTCTGCCGTACCAAAGTTCACGGAATATAATATTTTATTCTGTAAACTTTGGTCCTACCGAGCGCTGGAGTCGGAATTTTTAAAATCAACTGAAATGCACCAAGCTTGTAATTTATCAATAACTATTGTTTAGAAAAAATTATATAATTTACCTATCAAAATCGTTAAAAAAGTTAGGCAATATAAAGAAATATATTTCCACACCCTCACTTATATGAGAGTATATTATTTCAGATTAATATACGTAACATGATAAATTTCAGAAATAAAATTGTGCATCAGTTATTAAATTGGTCAGGGACTATTTTATCTACTTTACAACTCAATTATAGAGTGAACATCAATAATACTTCAAATATTATCAATTAACTAATATGAACTAATTTCCTGACAATAATTGCATAATATCACTGATTGAAGGTTTTTTCCTTTAAGCAATAATAATATATGTTATCAATATGTGATGATGTATCAATATGAAACACGTGAATAATAATTTTATTGCAATGCGTAAAAAAAGGTTTTATATGTTGTTAATATTCCATAACTATTCTTTTAAATTACAGAAAGTAATGATTAATTATTTTTAATTCAATTTTGATTTATTGATTTTAATAATTAAGGAGCGATCATGATTGAAATATAGTTCATAAAAAATTTTAATCGCGTGATTAAGCCTAACCGGCACAGCATTGCCCACTTTTATATATTTTCTTTTAATCAAAATATTTTAGGGAGCAAAAATAAATTAATCATAAATACACTCAAAAAAAACGCTACGGAGAAATTTTTGCTCAAATTTAAAGTGTTATATTTTTGTTATTTTTAGCCCTATTTTCATGAATTGTTTAGCAAACTGTATATAATTATATCAACTTTAATTCGTAAACTAAGTTTTTTATAAACTTTAGTATTTGGCATATTATGCAGGGTGTAATTTTTCTAAAATATAATTTTACGATCACAACCATGACTCCTGGGCATTTTGTTTTCTTGGTTCATGTCAATACATGCATTGGTTAATTTTTAAGAGCGAAATGAACTGATCACGATCAATTTGCAATTTTTTTCAATTATCATTACTTTTTGATACAATTTTTTAATATTGCGAGATGGTTTTGGTGACTATTATTGTCGTAATATCATATTACGCTGTATCGCATATTCTATACTAAATTAAAAAAAAAACGTTAAAGACTAACAATACAGTCCTGGTTTTAATACACATTCATAACGATAACAGAACTAACGGTATTAAAAAAAAAACATCTGTAATACTCAAGTATACAAGCAGAAAAAAAATTGTAAAAAATACCCTAATATTTTGTATTACCTCCTTTGGCTGCTATAACTGCCTGTATACGTCCGTCCAGACTGTCATTGAGGCTGCATATATCATATCACAAAACACATACACAAGAAGAAGTGCGAGCGCCTTGCTAAATATTGGAAAGTGAAATTGACGTTTAAATTTGACACTGTTGACAAGTCTACTGCTACTAGCGCCCCCAATTTCGCTTGTAGGAACTACGGACTAAATTGTCACGCATGGCGGGAAGTTTAAAAAAATAAAAAAATTTATTTCTTCATTTATTTTTAATTATGACATACACAAAAACACAAAAAATACACCATTTTTTAAAAATATGTTTAATATCAATATCAAATATACAACAGAAATTAATTTCACCACAATAAATTAATAAAATTAAGAGAATAATGTTACAAGTAGATCAAGAGACAAAATTAATTATAACAAAACTGAAAAAAATGGCGTCATAGATGGCTTAGAAATAAAAGATATATCATAATTTTGAAAGTAAAATTATATGGGAAATGTCTTCGGTCATCATTTTTAAGCCAACTGGACGATTATTTCAAACATACAAGCTGAGTTCGTTCATAGTGCCCTGAGAAATCTAGATAAACAAAGAATAATAAATTAAAAGTATTCCAGGGGGAAAGAGAGGAAAAACCTGTATCGTCTCTGATATCTGTCAGGGTATTGTTGAAAGTGTCATCTTTTTGCTCGAAGTTTTCAGGTCGATCAAAAAGATGACATTTACAACAATACTTTGCTGTAACTTTCACAAATATCAGGGAGAGTACATACAGGTATTGCCTCTCTTTCCCTCTGGGATGCTTTATATATGTTGTTCTTTGTTTATCTATATTTCTCAGAGCATAATGCCGAACACGACTACAGTATATAATAATTTCAATATCCGAAGTGGAAAGAAAAAAGATCACCTGTCTGTTTTATACTATGGTCCCTTTCTTCCGATGGCTCATATCGTTGATATTTAGGAAGGATAAATAGGAAGGAAAATATAAAATTCAATTTGATTTGATGATCCTTTTCTGTCACCTAAAATCAGGAGAACGACAATGAGCATGTTAAGATGAAAAAAAATATTATCAACACTTACCTACACGTTAGTCCGAGGAGTTTTATTAAAAACCTATATTTGCCTAAATAATTTAAGTATTAAATTTCCAAAGCAAAATGCAGCGTGTAAACAAAAGAAATAAAATGGCGACAAGTCAACGTCAACGACCCGACAAGGAGAAAAGTGGTGTTCGAATAACAAATAATGGGTCACCAAAAATTGTTTTGGTCTCCTTTCAACGGACACTTTAGAAAGAAAAAGAGATGAACTGGAATACTGAAAGAACGTCAAGGTTTTATCTGTCACTCTTGTCAATAATTTATCGGTAAGGAAGATTCCTAGAAAATCGCTTGTAGTCAAGTTTTCAACCATTGCCAGTTCTCGTAAGAAGTGTCATCCACCTGTATCATATTGCGTTATGCTTTCCCATTTTTCTCTAAGAACTAAGCAAAGTTTATTTAATGAAGCTGGTACCGCTTCGGGACCTCTAAACCTCCTGCCAAGCATTTCCCAAATATCAAGCACGATGGGCAGTTCATAGTAGTATACAGTTCCCAATAATCACCAAAACCGCCTTGTCATATTGAAAAATAACTTCAAAAAGAAATGATAATTGAAAAAATTGAAAATTGTTGGTGGCAAGTTTCAATTTCGCTCTTAAAAATTAACCAAGGCATGTATTGACATAATCCAAAAAACAAAATGCTCAGGAGACATGGTTCTGACCTTAAAATTATAAAAATAGCAATTTTTTACATTGAAAGATATGTTGATTTCACAAATAACAAAGTCACAACTTAAAAATACGTAAATTTTCAAGAAGATAAACAAAATCCAAAAAGAAAATCGTAAACGAATTGACATAATTTGCTATTATGTAAAAAAAATATCGAACATTTGATTTAGCATTTGTACCAATTACTAATGCTGTCCTCTAACCCAGTATTAAGTACCAACTACTTTAATCATTGTCGATCGCTCCGTATAAATCTGTAAAAATTCTTAGATTGATAATGCTAGTCTTAAAATCTCCTTTCTTGTTTTTGGCTTCACCGAATTAACTCTAAGCCAATTACTGTTTTATTAGACAATCTATAAAACTATATGCCCCGTATATAAGTACGAAATAAAACATGCAGTAATAAAATCAGCTTTAATGGCGGAATTTTTCTAAATCCGTAGTAAAATAAAATATTTTATTAGCTTCAATTCCAGGAATAAAACCCATAAATTTACAAGTCATCAAATATTTTGTATTCATTTTTATTTTGAAAATAATTATTATTATCGGGAAGAGTAGCTTGGTAAATTAACAGTAAAATTACTGAAAATATTACAATAACACCGTAAATAAATTAAACCTAAGTCGGGATAGTCATGTAACAGTCAAATTTCCTCGCAACGACCTCTGTGTGCTAGCTCATAAATTATCGCAAATAACTGTTATTTTTGCATCATGTTTACTATAATTTTATTGTTAAATATTATTTTATTTAGTATTTTACCATTATGCAACCCGATATACACCGCGCTATAGAGCCACAGAATATTGTCACTGGATGCCGCCCAGCATTAGAATTTTTGTCCATCTCTCTATATCTTTGACCATCACTTTTGTCCGTCACTTGTCACTGTCAGATCAAATCAGATGTTTTTGGATTTATTTATCCTTTGTTTGGTTATTGAAATTTTATAATTATCAGAAAAAAATTTCGTAGTTAAATTGGTTATTTTTGATGTGGATCGCAGTGTGCATTCGTTCATTTGTTGTGGAATTTGTGAGTTTAGTTCGTTCATTGACCGGATATCGAAGATGGCTGAGGAGAAAACATAATTTTTTATTTATGCCATTTTGTGAGTTGGACTAGTCAAGATATATAGTTCTCTCATCTATATCCTGAGGGAGATTTCCGGTTGAAATCTGATTTTGTGAAGGAAATCGAATCCTTGCATCACTTCTTGTGTACTCCCCGGCTGAAGAGTGTCGTCGTGAAGAACTGGCTGCCGTTCCGTGAAGCATTTCCTGTTGGTGATTAGCAGGTCTTCCTAGTGAAGGATTAAGTCTTCCGGAACACATTTGGTCAGAGACGTGGTTGTATTTTGTGGGATTTACATGGACCACCGACCAGTTTCCATAATGGGATTAAAATAGCCAAACTCTCCGACCGATATTCCGATTCCACGTGCCCAAGAAGTCCCCGAACAGTTCCAAGAGCAAGAAGACCGATCCAGACCGTACAGCACAGAACAGTCCAGAATTCCATCCGTTCCTGTTGCCCGTGTGTAGAGTTACCCGTTGGATATCATAAACCCTCGTTGAGGTAAAGTTCAGATTTGATTAGTCCTTCTTTATCACCTTTATTATCTCCTACACGTTGTGCTAGTCCTTGTTCTATAATTGAGGCACTTTTCTAAGACAATCAATATGATTAAGGTTTTTTATGTTCACCATTTGAAACCTCAACAACTTGCCTTTCATCTGTACGTCTGCTGACATTCGTGGACTCCAGTGACAGTACACCGAGCTGCTGTACCCTGCTGTAGCCACCTCATAGCTATACACCGTAGCTCAGCCGGAGGAACTTCCGAGTTGTTTCAAGATTGTACATCCATTAGAGTAAGACTGTTTAGATTTATATTTGCTATTTATAAACCACCCTGACTGTATCTAGTATAAGTTAGCTAAGGGGGTTTGACGTCATAGATTTAGTTATTTCTTATTGATTTAAATTCTGATTTAATTTACATTTTCAATCATCTACATTTCCTTCCTTTCTTTTATTTATATATTAACTTTTTAATATTTTAATAAATTGCTTAATTATTTTTAGTAGTATTATTTACAGTCTAGTCTCATAGTTAAATTAGAGTCACTTAAGTTTAACGAATTATAGTAATATTTGAAGTTCATGGTAGTTGCACTCAACAGTTCGAGGTTAGTGTTGAAGTCTACTTAATAGTAACATCTTTTATGCCGAGTTCATAGAGTATAATCTCGTGGCGCCCTTTTATTAATATCTTTGAACCCCGACCACCCGGCTGTTAAAATTAAAAAGCTAGTGGCCTCTATGTAACTCATTCTGCATTAAGTAAACTTGTGTTTTATTGAACTTCGAATTAGAAAGGGCGTGGCAGTCATACCATTTATAACGCAAGAATGGACTCCGCCCCGATTCTATGAAAATACTGGAAAATTAATAGAAAAAAATACACAGAAAATTAATTTTTAAATAAATTAGGTTTGAAATTCCGCCATATTCCGCAATTGACAGCTCACCGTTACTCACGCGTACATACTCTGTTTTATTACTCAGGTAAGATTTCGACAGACGATGACAGAAAAAAGACAGATGATGTCTATACCAATCCATTTATTTCACTAAAAAAGTTTCTAATGTTATAGATTTAAATATACAGAAAGGTCCACAGACTTCGAGACAGGAAAAATCAAGTCCATTTAGCGTGTGTCGCAATTTTCACACCTTAAAAAATTAGTTACCTATTCATTTATTTATGTTTTTATAGCTATAGCAACTGCAGTGACTATAAAAAAAGCTGTGTGGTTTTCATAGAAAATAAGGGCACCTGTAATTCATTTGAGAATGTTATAAATCGCTAAAAGAGCTTTCATATCTCTTGGATTTCTATTAATATTAAATAAATTTTATTAAAAATTGGACTAAAATTGTTAGTATCATTAAAAACAATTCAAATTCGAAAATTGTATCAGTCATATTCCCTCATTTAAGGTGAATATTAAAGTAAATATAAATACAGCTCATTCTAAGCTCTACTTATCTTTAAGAAAAATTTAAATCATTGGTGCAATTGGGCCTTAATGCCATTTCGAATGAATAATAGTATTAATAATGTACATTATTATAATAATAAATTTTATATCATAGTGTGTATTAAAACTACTAAAATACTTTTAAATTGGTATTATATTAACAACTTTTGTTTTTTTAATCCAAAAAAAAATATAAATAACATATTTCTCAATCAAAATATTTGTGGTCCTGAAAAGGCCCTTTATTATCCCATGTTCGTCAAGTTAGGTAATGGGTAAACGATAAAAAAAACAGAATAATGAAATTTAAAAAAATACAAAAATTGTCCAAAAATGCCTCCCTCTTGCATTAAACAATAATCCAAACGATCATAAAATCCCCTTCTCACATTGGATAACATATCAGAGGTAACAGTGTCAAAGGCATTAACTATTTTCTGCCTTAACTGGTAAAATTTTGAATTTCTTCATGGCCGTAAATTTTAAATTTTATGTACCCCCATAAAAAGAAATCATTCACTGAGAGGTCAGGTGAAATTAAACGTCAGTCTAAACAAAACTGTCATTTTTGAAAACTTGGATACACGCTAAATGGACTTGATTTTCCTATGTCTCGAAGTCTGTGGACTTTTCTGTATATTAGTCATCTTTTAGTTTTAACCAGTTTTTTTTTGTTTGGTTTATTTCAAAAATGACAGTTCATATTTCAATGTTATTGGAGTGACAGAGCGAGGGACGCAGATGTGTATGAACTCCACTTAAGATTTTTGAGGCTTGCCAAACTCTTGCGAAATTATAGGTTATAATTTGTGTAAAATTATGTCCAATATTCGCGAATTGGTTTTGCATTTTAGTTCGTGTTATTACATGTGTTCTGTGCTTTTTGAAGTTAAATGGAGGAAAAATCGAGGAAAAGGTAACTGTAGCCCCAGAGCACAGTTGTTTATAGTTAATATTCGGTGTCCAGAGAGTCGTCAATACCCATCAATAAAGTTTGTATACTATCTCGTGTATGGTATTAAAAACTGGAGTAGCTGTAAAATAACGACATCACACGATAGGTAAATAATAGATTTTATTACTCTGCAGAGAGATAATGTCGAAAGGTACCTACTGGTTTAAAAAAAAAATAGATTAAAGTTAATTAATCAACTTTTAACGTATAAAATTTAGTAAGTGTTATTATTATTAAGTGATTTTGTATTAACACAGACCGCAATTCGTCAAAAAAATGACTAGACAGAACAAGTTAAAACAGATAGCTATATTAAAGTATAAAATAGCTCCTAACCTAACCAAAGTAAACCTTTCCTACTGTATCTACTTTAGTATCTACCTAAATATACTTGTAGATATTCGGTTATTATACTTTTTCCTACCCGCCTAATATCTTCATCTTGTACTCGGAGCACAATGAAGCTTTTAATAAATCTGTCTGGAGCGCACACCGTAAAAAATCGAACCGTTTAAAATCCGAAACCACTTTTCGCACGTGTATGTTTTTTCGGGGTATTTTCCGGCGCTACCTGGACCGGTCATTGTACGTGAAAAATAGATAAAGAGGCAGCGTTAGGGATGGCAATATTTTAAAATATATCGATTGTAAGCATCACTCCATTAAATCATCGGAATAAAAAAAATTAAAAAAGGCTATTATACTGAGATATTGTGTTTAGTGCTTCCATATTGGAGTTGTTTTCTTGGTTAAGGATATGGCCGTCATTCGCTTGCCAGCGGTTCCTGATTTGCTTTTCCTATTTTAGAAGCTCACTATTTTGTGCTATGATTGGGCAGCTTACCTTCTTGAGCTCTTTCACAGCGTTCTTTCACAGCGTCGAAGAATTTGCGCTAATCGTGATGTACACTTGAATCTGATTAGCTTTTTGTGACCACCAGTTGTCCTTTAGTTGACACAAGTTTCTTCGAAGCGTGTTGTCGGCTGCTTTAAAGTTGTCCACCAGATTTGGATTGTATTTATTTGCAGTGGCTGCTTGATGTGCTTTATGCTTTGGTTCTAACAACGCATGAATATGCTGTTGCTTTTTGATAAACCAGTCTGGTTGTTTGTTTTTATTGGATTTTTCCAGTACTGCTTCGCTGGTTTCATAAATCGCATCCTTAATTGTGTCCAGCCTTGTTCAGCTTAGGAGATTGAAATTGAGGTTATCGGTGGAAGTGATTATTTATCATTAAGGGCGGTATTATTGTTATCTAGACCCCGTACGTTCAATCTGGTTCTGTTGCTTTGCTTTTTACATTGTGATTTTAACTGGATTTTCATTTTTTAAATTAAAAGTCGGTGGTCAGTACCACATCGGCATTTATTCTGGCTTTTGTGATGAGTCTGACATTTTTAGATGCGTCCTCCGACCGATTACGTAGTCCAATTGATGCTAGTGACCTTATCTGGGATGTTTCAGGGTACCTTTAAATAAACTTGTCCTTCAACATAAACCTCGTAATGGTGACGCCATTATTATTTTTATCTGCAGAATATGCTGCCGAAGCTACCGTGTACTGCTTCGGACCGGTCGACTCGACATTTAATAGAGTACATTTGTTTCTATGTATACCAAAAGCTTCCGATCGCTTTTAGTCGAGTTGATCGGATCGTCGGAGTGGATTAAGTATCCTAAAGATCCTAAAGATCTCCAAGTTACATACGCCGATAATTTTCAATGGCCAAAGAAATGAATTCACTATATTGGGCGGTACGAAGTTAACTAGCACTAATATAATATATAAAATAAAACATTTAAGATATCGATATATCGATGTATCGTTACCATACCTACGGACGTGTAGAACGTTTATTTTTAGGAGATTTCGCGTTTTTCACCGTTGATCGCACTCGAACGGTGGTAGGGCCCACCGGATCGGAGGGTGCCTCATTGTCCGTCCATCTGCTGCGCCTTCTCGATTTTGTGCTCCTCCGGACTACTTACTTCCGCGTGGTGCACTCGAAAAAGTCCTCCTGAAAGTCGACGAACAACGCGTTAGCTCGACAGCAAGATGTTGCCCCGGTGCCGGTGGTGGTGGTGAAGATGAATTATTATCTTGGGCATTCACGGGTAAACACTCGATAACTCAAATACAGGGATGGACAGAGATATTCTTAACCCATCAAATACCTACCTACAATTTATGTAATTTGACATTTGGTCATATATACTTTCACTTATTAGCAGTGGTGGCGCTTGGTCCACAGATATACATATAGTGTTTCAACTAACTCAATAATACTCTTACAGAACCTATTTTATATTTTAGTAATAAAACACATATGCGAATAATTTCTATAAAATCGAAATAAAAATTATCAATATCACAGGATTTTTGAATTCATCTCCCTAATATTTCTTTCTTTCCTTCCATAAGTCTCCTTGCGGCCAAAAGAATTCCCTGCCGAGATTAAACGTTTGCCCTCGACGAAAAGGCTTCCAGTATCTGTATATTAAAAGCTGGAAAACACCACACGCACTGGCAACATCAAAGGGCTCCCGCAGGAGAAATGAATTTCTGTTATGAATGTATTTCCTTTCGAATATGCTCTTCTAGCCATCGTCAGAACCCAGAGAGTAGCGACAGAAGCGAAACTTAGCACAGCCATTATTTCTTCATCCTTTGTGAGGAAGGATATATTAAAATATATTCTTGTTTCTTTTCAATAGTCGGTTTTCATTTTATGGGAAGTATTCTATTTTTTGATGAAAAACAAATAGAAAAATATCCAGTCTGTTTTGAAATATGTTTTTCTTTTTTTGTATTCGAGCTGCTTGCCTTTATAGGATGTCTTATTTCTACTAGAACCTGGATTAAAATTCTGGATTCTCGTATAACTAATTACTAGCTTTTTCCCGCGACTTCGTTCGCGTTACACTGCGAATCGTTCATGCATTGATTTAAACGATTGTTTACTTCTTTTTGGATAGAGCTAGTGAGCCTTACAAATGTACTATTTAAAGTACGCTATTAACAGAGTTTTATAACTACACGTATTTCATATGAAAGTTTGCAATTTGTCGATCTTCTGGGTATTATACAGGGCGGGTCTTGAATAAGTACAAATATTTTTAGGGCTGGTAGATCTGGATAAAATAAACATATTTTCTTTTTACCGTTTTTCAAATAACTCCAAAATAACCGAGTTATTTTACTTTAAAAATTTCCGAAAAAATATATTTTTTGTTTAAATTTTGAGAACCACTGGAACTTTTCGAATTTTTCTGTCTGGTAAATTATGGTATTTAACTAAAAACTAAAAAAAAATCCAAAAAAATTTTCAAAAAATTCCAGTTTTTTAAAAAAAATTTCGCGAAAAAAATCGTATTACTGCTGTAATAATCGTGTTTCTGCGGTCAAAATATACTACCCCTAAAAATATTTGCACTTATTTAAACCTCATCCTTTCAAAATAATCGATTTTTTTATTTTTGACTTTTACACATTTTGACTTAAAATTTATAAAGACCCTTCAATAGGCCAGATGTCACTAAATATAACCTTGTATAAAATTTTATACTTCTTCCGTATTCTACTCCCTAAGGGTATGATGCTACGTTCAAATAATTAACTCATGTTTTTTAAACGATCCTTTGTGCAAATTTTTTGTGTTTAATCCAGAGGTCACGAATGTCACGAAGGTTTATATAGATTTTTACTGACTTTACCCATTTCGTTTGGTTTGGTTTGGTTGGCAACATTTGGTTGATGAATTTCAAAAATATCTTCTAATTCTTTCTGTAGAATTCCATTCTTTTAGACCACAGATAGTAAGGAATTTTCAAACAACAAATTGTTCGACATAATTTTACACTCTGGGTATGAACTGACCCCTAAAATATCTAAAAACTTAGTATATAATCTAACTGACACATCACTGACAATGACAAATAATTTATTTCTGGAGATATTGTGTGTAGGTGTTTTTCACATACCAAAGTGTCTAGCACGAATGGTTGTCGTCTCAGAGCACTCAGTGATGAGGTGCTCTGGTGTTTCCCCATTTACCTCACAGAATCTGCATTCGTCGTTAGTTCTTATAGTAAACGCCACGAATATTTGGGAGTGATTGATCGGTCGCTACCATGTGAACTAATCTGTTCAAGGTCACATTAAACTAAATTCCAGTGCCGTGGTGTTTCAAGTCATATAATAATCAATATATAATCTGTTGTAATTTGTTGTTTTAACTGTCAAAGTCTTGTCAAAACATATATTTGGTTATAAATATAAAATGGAATGCCCCATTGGTCGCACTGCAAGCAAACCAATGGACTGATGCACAAAAACGAATCAATCAAAGAAACGCGATATAGTATCGTCTTTGTCAATCACGCTAACATTTTAAAATAAGTAGGAGACTAGAGAGATTCTAACTTCATCAAGCGAAAAATCACTCCCAAACATTCGTGGCGTTTACTATAGGTTCAATCGACCGGGGTATTCGTTGAGAAGACAGTGTCCTGTCAAAAATTCTTTGACAATCCGAATATTGTTCTTACTTAAATCATGATGCTTTGAGTATCTTAGACAGTTGGAGGATTCCGATTCCAGGTTACGGATCAGGCCTTAGACACTCAATGGTAATTTCATGGAACTACAAATCTAGTTTCTTCCGCATCGCCAGACGACGCAAAAGACATTAAAGTAGGTTTCTAATTTATATATGAAGATGACATGACAGCCTCTATATTTACAACCATCTATGATCTAGTTTTGGTCTAGTTGTCAAAATGTTGGTGATCCTTCAAATTACTTTTAAATCATTTTTAAATAATTATTAATTCAGATGTTCTTGATTTTCCGGAAAGTTCGGTGATTTGTGTTTATAGTTTGTGTTTTTATTAGTGTGTGCATTTTGTTATTTACCGTCGATCATCATTTTCTTGTTAGATACTAAACTTTTTTTATTATACATTTTAGACATCTTAGAATTATAATACATTTATGAACGAAATAAAAGAAAAATGTTTAATCATAAATAAGTAAGTACATAATATTATGTTTTTAGTAACAGTTAATTAGTAGTCTATTACATTTTTACTGTATTGTAATTTATTTGTAAATCAAAAAAATAGGCGCTATGTGCTGCTCTATTGTCGTTGTTAATTTAATAATTTTATTTTTAGTTTTGAATATGTTACACTTCTAATGATCTAATAAAACAAAATATAGTAAACAAGTCCATATTTATTATTTTATATTTTACAAGAAGGAATTTTGCGCTTGAATAACGTTACAGTTTTAGTTAGCGTTAATAAATAACGGAACGCTAAAATTATGTTATGCCAAAACTCTCCATTAGTTTCTTCCGGATCACCAGGTGGCTCTAAATGACGAATTTATTTCTTTTATATTAGTGTCCAATCTATCTCTAGTACGTGAAATTAGTCTATGTTACGGATAGAGTCTTCCAGGTTGTTGAGTTCCGCTTTGAGTTGGTTCCCAGTTGGGAAGCAGAACGGTTCTGGTCCATTTGGTGCCGTGTTCGCTCCTATTCTAGCTAGACCGTTTGCTTTTTCATTGCCTTCTATCCCTTGGTGAATTGGCACCCAGAGTAGGAAGGCGGTGATCTATCGGGAACCGGTGTTTCGACGCAGATCGTACGCTGCCCAAGAGGGTTAATCATAGACTTCTAATCATATACGTATTATTTACAAATATACTCAGGGTTCCCTATTTACCCCGTGTGTAATTTCTGTGCCGTAAGAAAAAGACAACATAACCCAGCTCCATATTAAAACTGCATAAGTCTATTTCACCCGGATATGGATTGAACTGCGATTGCGCCAAACTCCGATTGATTGTTGTTTTAGTTCTGTTTGGATTACTTTTTATTTGTGCGCGTAAAAGAGTGATTTTCTTTAGTTTATTGTTTCCAACTATTTTTTGATATTTTTCCAACTCCATGGTAATGTGTTATAAATAATAAAAATATAAATAAAATTGAAGGTTAGGTGAAATGTCAGTCAACCACTTCCCTTTAAAAACATCGACCAATGAAAACTTCTTCAGGTGAGGCATGCGCAGTTAAATGAATATACGGGTGAAATAGACTTATGCAGAATTCCATATTATTCTTTCACCGTTTGGGCTTCACTTTTTGGAGATTAGGCTTAGTATATTTGTAAATAATACGTATATGCTTCTAATGTCAAACCTAACCTCAAACCTGTGACATTCTTGATAATATTGTCGAAATTTACTCCATATTCGACGTGTTGATATCAATATTTAATAAGGTAGGAGGTCAAGTACCGATACAACATTTTAAAGATACTTTTGATAACAAATAAAAAATTATAGCACAATAGCGTTAATCTCCATAAAAGAAAAACATTCATTATCACAATCCCTTTTATTTGAAAACATTGTGATAATAAGCTTGAATTTTGTTTTATTTGAAATTTCTGTAATAGAAAAGAATAGTAAAGCTGTTTCTAGAAATAATATAAAAAGGATTCTCCCGGGGGAACAATAACAACTAACAATGATCGGCCTATTATGCGTAAAACCTCAAGTTTAACCCCAACGAGTAGCTAGAGTCTCACTTGTTACTTGTTACCGTAACCGATGCCGCACCGCCTGTAACAATTCTCTCAGGGGACCCTTTTTCGAAATCCCCCCTTTGACGGCCTCTCCACCCTCGACAGTCGTAGCGAATTATAAAACATCGCCAATAATGACAATAAACTTATATTTTATATCATTATGGCAAGGGTTCTTTTGGTAGCGCGCACCCTAGTCGACGTCAGACGAGTGGTGTGATTCGTCGGAACTTAAGTTCCAGGACCGTCTCGAAAAAATAAATGTGTAATTGCCATACCACTGTGTTTTTTAATTCATCAATTTTTATAATACATTAAAAAGATAGTCGATTTAAAACTAAATCGGCCTTTTAAAATATACATAGCAAATAGCATTGTGTTTTTTAATTGATTAATTTTTATAATATAATAAGCAGAAAGTTAACTTATAACTAAATTGTCATTTTGAAATATACATAGCAAATTTCTGAAAAAAACGTCAGAAGCAAAAGGTAAAGATAGAATAAAAAAATACTATTTAATTTTTTTAAGTCTAATTACTTGGAGAGCACTTTAGATTTCTTTTACCCTGAATTTTTTTTTACAGAACTCAATTCAATAAGCCAACGAAACTGCTCAGCAAATTGCTACAAGAACTACCATTGATTTCCTTTATATATTAGTAAATATACCTAGTCTTAAAGTACTACAACATAAACGAACAGAAAGCCAGAAAGCTCATGCTTAAAATCGAAATGCATCCAACTTGCATAGACTGTGATGTTAAGTTGACAGTAGGCCACATTATATGGAAATGTCCTCAATAAACGGCCTAAAGTAATAGATTCCAGATATATGGAAATCACTGAAAATTTGGTTGAAAAAGAAAAAAATATAAATGTTTTAAACTTTATGAAAGAAACTAATATACAATATCTTCCCGGATTGTCTTTACAAGAGGAAAAAAAACTTTTGTATTATTGACGTATTGAGAAAAGTGCATTCTTCATAAAAATCTTTGCTTGTTCTAATATCACGTTTATACTTTTCTAAATTTCCATACCGTACTAAAGAAAATTTGAAAAAAACTACATAGTTTTTTGAATTTTTTTGGAGTTTTGAAAATTGGACTTTTTTGACATGGAAAATTCGAATCAATGTCACTATAACTCCTACTTGTAGGGGGCGCCACCTATATATTTTTTAAGTCGTTTGAAGCTTCTACACTATGTATTTACGACACGAATTCGAGAATAGAATTCTCACGATCCTGTATATCATTTGACCTCCTTCTCTTTAATTTTTAAAATTGATAGAGAATTAATCAGCATCTCAAAAACTATCATCATGAAATGAGAACATTATTTATATATTATATTAGCAGACCCGGCCGGAGGTCGTTATATGTATATTGAATTTGGGTGATTATAGTATATTGAATTGGGTTGTTAATAGTATATTGAATTTGGGTGATTTATTCACAAAAAAAATTGTCCAAAAATATAAAAAATGGGGTGGGCCACTTTTATCACTTACGGGTATAAACAATAGCTAACAACCTATTCTCCCACCCACTGATTATATACCGGGTGCGTCTAAAAAGTGGCCTACCCTTATAACTTTTTTATTTTTTCAGATAAAAAAACGAGATTTGGTATGTTAGTATATGACATAAATTAGGATTGATTGACGTATTATCAATTGTTTTCGGTCACTTCCTGTTTCACCGGAAATGACTACAACTTTTGATTTTTAAATGGCACCTTCGGTATTTTTTTACTTTATTCGATAGATAATAACATTCTGAATAGAATGACATATCATATGTCAACTTTTGACATTTTCGCATACAGTTTATTTGAAATTATAACTTGCGATTTGGGACGAAAATTTGACTCACAATATCAAATGTGTTCAAATTATTCGTAAAAAAATTCTTTTTTCCAAATATGCTAATGAGCCACCCTCGTTCCATTTGAAAAAATTGAGATATGATTAAAAATACGATTTGACCATTTTCTAACTGGCCAGGACAAGACACTAAAAACATTAGACGATCAAATCTATTTTTCCAAGGCTCCTTGAGTAAGAATTGGTGTTTTTACCATAACCATGGCACTCTAGATTGAATTTTAAAATACAATTTTTTATTGAGCGAGAATGTCAAAAGTTGACATATGATATGCCATTATATTCAGAATGCCATTTTCTATCGAATAAAGTAAAAAAATACCGAGGGTGCCATTTAAAAATCAAAAGTTGTAATAATTTCCGGTGAAACAGGAAGTGACCAAAAACAATTGAATACGTCGGTCAATCCTAATTTATGTCATATACTCGTTTTATATATATATATATATACCAAATCTCGTTATTTTATCTGAAAAAATAAAAAAGTTATAGGGGTGAGCCACTTTTGAGACGCACCCGGTATATAAAATTTCATCAAGCAGTTTCGGAGCAGTAAATTAACAAAAAAATAAAAAAAATTATTTAAACATAGGGATCGATGGTTGAAGGGTAAAAATTTAGGGTTATATGTATTTTTAATGCCAAATCATAAAAAATTAAAATAAAAAAATTTGTCCAAAAAATAAAAAAACAAAAATTGGGGTGGGCCACCCTCATCACTTAGGGGTATAAAAAAATAGCTAAGACCCTCATAGCTCTCAGACCCACTGATTATACATATAAAATTTCATCAAAATCACTCAAGCCCTTTCGGAGAAGTAAAGTAACAAAAATATAAAAAAACTATTAAAAAATAGGGGTTCATGATAAAAGGGTAAAATTTAGGGTTGTATGTATTTTTTAATGCGAAATCATAAAAAAAGTAAAATAAAAAATTTTATCCAAAAAATAATAAAAAATGACTGAAATCTCAGACCCACTGATTATACATACATAAAATCTCATCAAAATCGGTCAAGCCGTTTCGGAGAAGGCGGGGAGGGCGTTTTGGAGAACAAAAAATTAACTAAATAACTCCTTATAAAAAATAGGGGTTGATGGTAGAAGGGTGAAAATTTAAGGTTGTATGTATTTTTTTAATGCCAAATCATAAAAAAAGTAAAAAATACCAACCAAACCAAATCACTTAGGGGTATAATAAATAACTAACCTATTCTCAGACACACTGATTATACCTACATATAAAATCTTATCAAAATCGATCAAGCCGTTTCGGAGAAGTAAAGTAACAAAAAAATAACAAATTTAGCCCTAATAAAAAATAGGGGTCGATTGTAGAAGGGTAAAAATTTAAGGTTTTTTGTATTTTTTAATGCCAAATCATAAAAAAAATAACAACCAAACCAAATCACTTAGGGGTATAATAAATAGCTAACCTATTCTCAGACCCACTGATTATACATATATAAAATTTCATCAAAATCGGTCAAGTCGTTTCGGAGAAGGCGGAGAGGGCGTTTCGGAGAACAAAAAATTTAAAAAATAACCCCTAATAAAAATAGGGGTTGATGGTAGAAGGGTGAAAATTTAAGGTTGTATGTATTTTTTAATGCCAAATCATAAAAAAAATAAAAATTAAAAATTAAAAAATACAAACCAAACCAAATCACTTAGGGGTATAACAAATAGCTAACCTATTCTCAGACCTTCTGATATTCTCAGATCCACCTCCTTCGGAGGAGTAAGGTAACAAAAATCGTCACTTATAATATTTTCAGCTTAAATTATTTTCGGAAATTTTTTTGAGGGCACGAATATTTTGAAAATTATAATATATAATTTTCCTAAAATATTCGTGCCCGAAAGAAAATTTCCAGGAATAATTTAAGCTTGCGTGGTATTCGGTAAGAAAATTTCACACCACTACTTTTCAACCAATTCATGTTATTGGTTGAAAAGTAGAGGTGTGAAATTTTCACACGAAAATTTTATATATTAGATGTAAATATGTTATTGAAGAAATAATCTAAAACTGCAATAAATAATTTCTTTATCCAGCACATATAAATACCGAACGCCGTAAGTCCGACCCTGTTTATTTCAGATATAAATAGGAAGGGAATGACTAAAGTTTTGCATACATCGAACGAAAGGGGGCGAAAACATTGAAAACAACATCATTATACAATGGGATATAACAAGTTATTTCTCCTGTATTTGATTTATCGTTCCCAGTAGCGCTGCCTATGCTAATAGCAACATTTATATCTGTCGGAATTTCCAGTAAGTTATAGCTTTTTGAAGTTAATTTGTTAGTTTGATTTACGGCCAGTCTTAAAAATGGAAAGAAGCTTCGAATAAAAATAAACCGAGTTTTGGCGGCGCTCTCGTTTTTCTTCCTTTTTTTGGAAATGAATGAAAAATAGTAAAATATATGGTAATATTAAGCTAGAGAATAAATTGATGAGTTTTCTACGAATAGTAATGCTTTTTCTATTAAAAATTTGAATATCGTGCGAATGTGAGATATGTATAATAAGTTATGTTTTTGTAAATGATGATCTGCAATGCCCGACTTCATTGTTTCACCTCTTTGTGTATGTTTTTTTTATAGTCGGACCTACAATTGGATATAATATTGTCTAGGGATTTTGCAGAGTAACCATTCTGAAGCAAATCGGTTTTAATAGTATTTAGTTGAGATTTCAGAGATTCTTGGTCACTGCATATATTGATTGCTCTATGACATAGTGTTTTAATTATACCTCTTTTGATTGCTTCAGAATGGTTCGACTGAGAATTTAAATATTGTCCTGTAAGTGTTGGTTTTCTATATACAGAAGTGTGTGCTAATGGATGCATCGTTTCTACTGACAAGAACATCCAGAAAAGACAGGCAGAAGTTTTTCTCTTTCTCAATCGATAATGTGATTGAGTTTTTCGTGAATTAAGATGATTAAGAAAGGAATCCAACTGTCTATCGGTTCCTTTCCAGATTATAAAGGTATCATCAACATATCGAAGCCAGATTTTGGGTTTGACGACCGCAGTAATAGCATTGGTTTCGAACCATTCCATATACAGAGAAGACCAGGCTACTAGTAACATAGCAAGTTGCCGGACGAATTTACGTTTACCCATTTTGCGTTCGAACTCCAGATTCACTGCCGGCTAGTCGACTGGTCAGGCAGTACACAGTTGCAGTTGTGCTTGGACGGGTCGGTCGTGACAGACTAGGAATACGACGCGAGGAGTGCCAAGTAATTATTATTTTTAAATGTTTACTTCATGTTGTTATTTTTTCATAAAATTTAAAATAAAAATACTAAAATATTTATTATTTGAGTGTGTTTACAAGCCAAAACTATAAATAAATAAATTCTCTAAACCCGAAAAAAAAATAAAATATTACTCTAAATAAAAAAAAAATTATAACAAGTGTTCAAAAAGACCACCTTCGTGCTAGACAGAAGCCTAGGCGGTCGTAAAATCCCCGTCTGACATTGGCTAACATATTAGGGCTAATAGTTTGGAAAGCCTCTCGTATTTTTACTTGAAGCTTATTCAGATTATTAGCCCAATTATGACCATACACTTTGGATTTTACATAACCCCACAAAAAGAAACCATTAGAAGAAAGATCTGGTGATCTAGCGGGCCACAAAATAGTTCCATATCCACTAATTAAACGGTTGGGAAAAGTATTGATCAAATATTCTTAAACAATACGGGCATTGTGGGCAGGGCAACTATCTTGTTGAAACCAGACATTGTGGAATCTTTCTCCCAATAACTCACGAATTCTAGGGACAATCTGCTGCTGTAACAAGTCCAAATACTTTGCAACAATTAAATTACCCTCTATAAATAGAGGGTATATATTTTGAGGATATTGCGTGCGTACCTCAAAATATCTGTGCAATTTTCCCGAGACCAATATCGTACTTGTGTAGGGTTATGACGACTCAATAAAGGAAAACTTGATTCGTCGGTGAAAACTATACGCCGAATAAAGTTTTCATCTAAATTGGCCTTTTCCATTACAGATTCACAAAACGCCATACGCCGAAATTGGTCTTCATGGAAAACTTCTTGAGTTTTGCGCGCTTTATACGATCGGTATCCATTCTTTTTAAGGACTCTTTTAACCGTGCTAGGTGAAGAATCTGTTACCTCAGCAATTTGATTACTTGATTTGATGGGATCCGCGGTAGCACAAATGAACAATTGCTTTAACTCCTGTTCTTCATTAATCAACACATCAGGCTTTTTGTGTTTTTGTGGAGACACGCACCCATTTGTTTCAAGATTATTAATAACTCTTGATATAGTAGGTAAAGATGGAATTCGCCTGTTTACAAAAGTTTGTGGAAAAATTGTTTGTATATCCCGATAAAACCTATTTTGGAAATACCATTTTACAATTTGAATTTTCTCACGAACTACGTAAACATCCATTATTTTACTTAAAATGTTACTACTACGGTTGTCCGGTCTGTATATACAGACCGGGTTACCGTAGTAGTAACATAGGCAGAACCGGACGAATTAGCGTATACCTGTCCGCCGGATAAAAAGCAGGCGAAAAAATGCGATAAAATAAAAATAGGTAGATATGTGATAAGAATGTTTCAGAATTTGTATTTATTCGTATTTTAATAGCCAAAACGAATACATAGATTCTCGCGACAGTTCTTGTGTAAAATTTATTTTTTAAATAAAATAATGGATGTTTACGAAGTTCGTGAGAAAATTCAAATTGTAAATTGTAAAATGGTATTTCCAAAATAGGTCTTCGGCTCCGCGCGCACTGCATCGTATCGGACCGACCAGCAAAAGCGACTGCGACCATCGTACATATAGACGGCGCCGGCGTCCACTAAAACATTTCGATCTGTAGAGGCCAGATTCCTACCTCTACCTATCGAGATCCCTACCTATCTACGATAGTCGAGTCATCGCCTTCGCCGTTTCTCGCCGGCCCGATCCGATGCAGTGCGCGCGGAGCTTTTAGGTTGTCGCCCACTAGACCACAGAATATACTAACGAAAAAGAAGCCCAAGTTCCTTGTAATAAATCGGTTCCATTTTCGTAACGCCATCTCTCGACATAGCTGACATTATAGGTTAGCCAAAGGGGTGCGGGGCCGGGGGGAATTGTAAAATACACTTTTTTGTTTTAATTATTTTTATTCGCTATTTGCAATTTTATGGGGTGGTTTTGTAGGGGAGCATATGATTGGTCCATTTTTTATAAAGGGTAATTTAACTGTTGCAAAGTATTTAGACTTGTTACCGCAGCAGATTGTCGCTAGAATTCGTGAGTTATTGGGAGACATATTCCACAATGTCTGGTTTCAACAAGATGGTTGCCCTGCCCACAATACCGATATTGTTCAAGAATATTTGAACAATACTTTTCCCAACCGTTTAATTAGTGAACATGGAACTATTTAGTAGCCCGCTAGATCACCAGATCTTTCTCCCAATGATTTCTTTTTGTAGGGTTATGTAAAATCCAAAATGTATGGTCATAATAGGGCTAATAATCTGGATGAGCTTCAAGTAAAAATATGAGAGGATTTCCAAACTATTAGCCCTAATATGTTAGCCAATGTCAGACGGGGATTTTACGACCGCCTAGGCTTCTGTCTAGCACAAGAAGGTGGTCTTTTTGAACACTTGTCATAACTTTTTTTTATTTAGAGTAATATTTTAGTTTTTTTCGGGTTTAGAGAATTTAATTTATTTTTAATTTTGGCTTGAAAACACACTCAAATAATAAATATTTAAGTATTTTTATTTTAAATGTTACCTTAAGTGAAGGTAAACACTTAAAATGAAAATAATAAATACTCGGCACTCCTCGCATCGTATTCCTAGTGTCACGACCGACCCGTCCAAGCACAACTGCAACTGCGTACTGCCTGACCAGCCGACTAGCCGGCAGTGAATCTCTAGTACGAACGCAAATCAGGTAAACGTCTTGGAAAAATTCGTCTGGGAACTTGCTATGTTACTAGTAGCCTGGTCTTATCTGTATTCGCTATCACTCGAAAGAGCGAGGAACCCAAGTGTAAACCATCATTTTTAGCATAAAACTTTTCTTTAATTTACATAAAGGCATAATAAAGTAAAATAAGTCCAGATTTCAGAGATAGCTTATATTCAATTTCCAAAAACGAAGTATACGACATATTTAACTATTTTGTATGCAAAAATTCCTCTAGTGAAAATATATTAAAATGCAATACCTGAAAGAGAGTATAGACTTTTGAATTGATTCCTATATAATTTGAATCCAAAATACTAGAAAACTTTTAAAATAACAAAAACTTTTTATATAATCTATTTTTTTAATGAAAAGATAGTCCCAATAAAAGTTCCAAGAATCTGCATCTGAAATGCAAACCCTACCCCACAGCTATTATCATGTATCAAACGAGTTCTTTTCATTTTTTGTTCCATCGCAGCAAATCCATTCCACCATGTAATCTAACACGCGAAGGGAGGAATTGCGTAAACCACCCTCAACAGTTTTTCTGCCCTCTTTTTAATACAAAGTCCTTTACGCTCAGCGGAGCTTCAATGGTAACGCGTTTAAGGCTGCCCATGGTTTACTTAATTCGCCCAACAGTCACAGAGATATATCACTGACAGATGTGGAATTTGTCAGAGAAAGGTCTGATATTGTTCGTGTGCGGCTGATAACCTTCACATTCGATTAATTAGAAATGAATCCGATAATTTTGATAGTATTTGAATTGGTTGGCGTGGGCAGTCGCAAGGAAAAATTGGATAGATTGATTTTTGTAGGAAGGGAAATATGCGGTTTGGAAGAAAATTTTTACTAGATAACTAACGTTTTGTTGGGAGACGTTCAAAAAATCACGTCGACAATTTAATGATTGTAAACGCGGCGCGTCAACTAAGATGTCGACGTCGACTTACTAAGTTATATCGTCAACGTCGACAATGTCTACAGCTAATAATTTGGTAAACTCTGTTTTAAGCCTCAGATAAAATTTGGACAGACGATGCCAGAAAAAAATGACGTCCATACCATAAAAAAAATATTTTTTCTATAATGGTACATAGTTTTAAAAATTATAATAAAATTCCAATTAATTCACTAAATGTTGATCTAATAACAATTTGACGTTTATACTATTACGTCAAAAGCAACTTTTTTCCAAAGCCTACCATGACTTCACTGAATCATCGTTTCTTGTTCACTAGTATTAATATCTTAATTATTAGATATTAATACATCTAATATTATGATATTCTGGTATATCGTCGGTTTTAAAATAAACTAACTGTTTCTATCTTATTTTTAGGTTAGAATGAGCATAATCAAGAGGGCTACTGATACGGTGTTTTAAAAATAAGGTAATTAAGGGCTTATTTTTTGGTATTTATTATAATTTTGTTAATATCTTCGGTTTGAAAGAAAATATCAAGATGCGGTTTTCGCTGACTTTTTAAGCTTTTACTACTCTTTACTATCAGCTAAAATTACATATACTATTGCATTTAATTTTTTTGAAAAAACGCGCAATGTTTGTTAAATTGTAAGACAACGCCCCCTAGCGTCTACGTTCAAAAGCTGAATATTATTGTTTATATGGTACAATATAGAGTAAGAAACGCTCTTTTAAACGAGCCCTCGCTTGTTCGATTCCGATCATCCAGTCCAGAGTTATTATTATTCAAATAAAGACAGATCTAACCTTCCCCCACCACTTTATTTTGGTAGATAGGGGAAAATGGCTCTAACAAAAAATATTCAAAATTTACTGAAGATTATGAAGCTGTTACATATAGTACGCCTTATCTAGGAAAAATTGTGTAAAAACTTCATTTTCTTATTTTTTGTTGCAGTTGCGCCCCCTAGCGGTCGTTCTACAAACTTGAAAATAATTTCCAGCAATTTCCCATGGTCAATTTAGTTATAAATATTTTTTTTTCCGCAAGCTCTACAACTAATACTTTCCGAGATACAGCCGAGAGCTATTCTTAGTGGGACACCCTGTACATACTCCAGAGTCGTTTGTGACTAAATAAATTAATAATATCATATTACTTGGCTGAATTCGAAGAGGGGGGGGGGATTGAGCTCCCGAAGACCCCGTGTATCCGCCAAAGTTTTTCGTATTTTTTATAATTTTGCTAATATGTTCGGTTTGAAAGAGGATATCATAGTGCGGTTTTAGATGACTTTTTAAGCTTTTATGGCTCTTTACTACCAGTATATGTAATTTTACATATACTACCGCATTTAATTTTTTTTGAAAAAAAAAGCGCAATGTTCGTTAAATTTTAAGACAGCATCTCCTAGCGTCTACATTAAAAACCTTGTTATTATTTTTTATACGGTGTAATATAGAGTAAAAAACGCTCTTTTAAACGAGCCCCCGTTTGTTGGATTCCGTTCATCTAGTCCGGAGTTATATTTAACTAAAAACAGATCGAACCCCCACCACTTTATTTTTGGCAGATAGCAGAAAATGGTTCCAACAAATTATATTCAAAATTTACTGAAGATTATGAAGCTATTATTTATAGTACCCGTTATCTAGGCAAAATAGTGTAAAAACTCCTTTTTCTTATTTTTTAAAGCAGTTGCGCTCTCTAGCGGCCGTACTACAAACTTAAAAATAATTTCCACCAATTTCTCATAGCCTCTTTAGTTATAAATATTTTTTTCCGTAGGCCCTGCGGCTAATACTTTCCGAGGTACAGCGGTGATCTATTCTTAGCGAGACACTCTGTACATACGTTATATCGATGGATACCGTATGATCGAAAAAAAAACGGCGTCCAGTTGGCTTGGGAATGAAGATTGTTGACATTCATCATATAATTTTACATATAGAATGACAGCGATTTTCATTTCATAGCCATCGCTGACGCCGTCTTTTTCTCGATCATACGGTATAATAAATGCAAAAAGTTTCATAAAGGTTTAAAGTAAAAAATAAAGTTGATTTAGTCTGTATTCATCTAGGGAATATATTGTAGGGAGAGTTATTCTCTCTAATTCGATTTTTAATTCATTGGTTTTAGTTTTTTTATTATTTTAACAACTTAATTCCATTTTATCTCATTTTTGTTGAGGTCTTTCTATATTATATTAGTCGACCCGTCTAATTTCGTTATACAGTGAAGTGAAATAAAGAGAGAGTTTTTTTGTGTCAATCTTATGGTACTGATGATTGATTGACCGAGTGATCTGGAATGATTTAGATTAATCGATTTGATAGTTGTTTTATATCAATACTTTTCTAGATTGAATATGCCATTTCCTAATATTTTTCTTTATAATAGAAAAAAATACGTTGTTTAAAAATGTATATCACATAGACAATTCTATCGTTTTATACGACACGTTTCCTATATGTTTTTTTTACATCAAAGGTTTTGGACTTGTCAATAAAAATATTTTTTTATGAAATCACGCCTTCTCTGAAACATGTATCGATATTGTTATTCTGTTATGATTGTATATTTCCGAATAATATTTTTCGATATTGTATCAATTGAATATTGAATTGTAATAGTATAATATTATTCACAGTACATTTTTTAATAAATATGCATTTTTAATAAATTTGATAAAACTGAAAATGTTTTTCATATTTTGTTAATGGAAAATTTTCATTATTTCTTGCAAAATTGATTAAATTACCCACGTTATGATTATTTTTAAACTTATTTTGAAATGCCTAATTGAAACTTCATATCTATACCTATAAATAGAACTATAGCTCAAGTGTTTGTCTGTGATTTAGAAAAAAAAATGTTTTCTTCTTAAAAGTCATATTATTATTTATTGGTACATTATCAAAAACCCAAACACTTGTTATTTAAAAAATGTTTTTCTATTCCTGGTTAATCTCCGACAGGCAAATGCTATTTCCGCGAAAATTTATTGCTAGATTGAGGACTTTTCAGCGGTTTTGGTTAAAATGTTTTTATTAAGGTCGCATCGTGTCACACACATTATCAATAAAAATAAAACATATAAAATCACTTTTGATCCTAATGGACACAAAATGTAAATCGGAGATTACAATACGTATTAACCATACGCATTAACTGCATCCTGCATTTTGTATGGGAACTTATCAAATAATAATGATGAAAAAGATCAAATTTTATGCACAGCAGCTATTAATAGGGTGAGTCTTAAATATATTTTCAGAACTGGTAAACTTTGACAAAAAGAAACATATTTTCTTTTTGCCCTTTATCAAGTAAGTCCAAAACAACTGTATTATTTTAGTTAGAAAATTTATAAAAAAAAGTTTTGCTTAAAATTTCAGAACTGCTGAATTTTTACCTGTTATTGTTCCTCTAAATTTAATATACTATCTTTTAGAAAAAAATCCATTTTTTTTCGAAAAATTCAAAAAAAAGTTATATAAAAATTATTCTTTCATAGTCATAAGTTAAATAACTAGAACGACCAAATTCGTTTTAAAATAGCATCTCTCTTAACCAATAACTATGGAGTGTAGAGGTAAGGAGAAACAACTCCGTGCATTAAAAAATGGTCAAAAAAAGGGAAGAATTAGGATGGCGCTGCTGTAGCAAAAACCTAAAATTTAAGACATGCGCCGAACATTTTTAGAACAGCTGGATCCTTCTGAATCAGATGATTCAAAAGAATCATATACGTGAAGCCGCGGGTTTCAAAAAAATACAAATTTATTTTCATGTCACATGAAATAAATTACAGATTTTTATTCAGCAGCAATAGACTAGGCCCTTTTTTTATTGTTTCTCAAAGTTATTTCGCAAATGTCATTCAGGACGACGAAAAAATATTCTGATCGTTTTAGCTTAAAATTAATGTTAGTTATAATTAAGAAAAATTTTATTTAAAGTAATAATTGGTGATGGGTTTAAAATAAATATAATGCAGCTTTAAAATAACTACCTACATTTATTTAGTATAAAAGTAAGTCAATATGTGGTATTATTATTGATTATTCAGAAGCAATAGACTGAGCCTCTTTTTTATTGTTTCTCATAAGTTATTTCGTAAATCTCATTCAAGATGAAAAAGCTTTAGTTTAAAATTAATGTTAATTATAATTAGGAAAACTTTATTTAAAGTTTAATTAATGATATGGGATTTAAATAAATATAATGCAGGTCAAAAATAACGTAACACATTTTATTTAATATAAGAATTAAGCCAATATAATGTAATTTTATACTATACAAGTATTTATTTACGTTTTGCCAACGTAATTGCCATTCATTCAGAATAGTCGATTTTAAATGTTCGATAGTCGGATGGCTTAACTACCTTAATATCAACTACTTCTAGACAAGAATTGTGTGCAGTATTATCTTCTTTTTCACTCCCAGCTATTCCAACATGGCTTGGGGCGTGAAATAATAATATAATTTTATAGCCCTTCCAGATGCTCATGTCTTCCTTGTAGTTCACCCAATAGAACCTTTCTCTTAGCTTCCTCTCAAGTTGGTAGTTGCCATTCATTAAGAATAGTGGATTTTAAACATGTTTCGTACTCGGATGGTTTAACTACTGTAACATCATAAATAAATTGTATAGCAACACATAATGGCCAAACTTCAACAGACTTTAATATTCATAAACCTCATCAGAAGAAAATATTTTTTGATCCAAAGTTTTTTTTTCGTTATTAGAATAAATTACCTGCAATTTGTTAATTCATTACAACATTGAATAAAAGATGCAAAGTGTTTATACATACTATAATAGATAAATCTTCATTTAAAATTATGTGATAGCTCTGCTTGCTTGTAGGATCTAGACTCATAAACTCAATTTCTTTTATTGATATAACCAATAAAGTGGTAATGCTGAAATTTTGTTTTTGATTTGAGCAATAGGGTCCATTATTTCCATTATTTGATGCTGTTATTGCTCTACAAAATGTTGATCTTTATCAAGGGATGTTTATGTGTATAATATTACTATTTATGTGTATAATAATATTGTATGATCGAAAAAACACGGCGTCCAGTTGGCTTGGATATGAACATTTCGATGACATTCTCCATATCATTTTACATATAAAATGATAGCAATTTTCATTTCATAGGCATCGCTGACGTCGTTTTTTTTCGATCATGCGGTATTGTACTTACGTATATAATATTCATTTAATGGTTCCTGTTTTAGTTGCTGGTGTTCATATTTTGGTTTTTTATTCTGTTGTTGCTCTACAAAATGTTAATATTTATGTGTATAACATTACTCTTTCTGTGTATAATAATACTTATGTGTATAATATTCATTTAATGGTGCCCTTCTTGCTTGTTGCTGTTGTTGCAACTCAGAATTTAAATTAACCTGAGGCAGTAGGTAGAGCTTCATCCTCCAATATTTTCCTATGTAAATACTGCAAGTGGACAGGGGACAATTTTATCATAAACTTTAACATCTTGTTCTTTAAAATGAAACTGCCATACCTTATCTGTAGATTTCAAAGCAATATCTAAATGCTTTTGACCATCGCTATAATCTAATTCTTGTCTGAAAATTAATACCTAATATTATCCTGATGATTTTGATTTTTGATAGATTATTAAAATACAGCACTTACAGTTAACTATATTTCTTGAAAGTACCTACAATTTTATTTATTTCCTACTTTTACTTCTTTAAAAAAATGCTCAAACAATTTGTGCATGTCTGTCAAACTTTAAAATCATTAAAAATAAATTTTATTCATTAACTTTATAAAACGGATTGTAAAAATATACTTTGTCACATGTATGTCAATAATCTTACGAAAAATGTTTACTACACTTTTGATTGACTCTAATTTTTACATATAATACAAATAATACAATACCGAATTATATTATATATTTTAGTGGTATTTTACATACCGTAGGCTTCACCTTTGCTCTTTATTTTTCCATAAGCTATTCAATCAACTTCGCACCACACACACTTTAACCATTGTTAAATAATAAATAAAGCACAAAATATTGATAAACAATAATTATTTTATATTCTAAAAAATAAAATAAAACTTTTTTGGGTAATGTTTGGTTATATTTATTTTTATTCTCTTATCTATGGTTACTTTTCATTTTTTAGATTTATGCGTTTTTAGCGCCACTGTGGTCATTTGGCGAACCCTTATTCTTCCCATTTTGTGACCACTTTTTCAATAAAAGTCCCATAAGAGTTATTTCTCCTTACCTCTACACTCCATACCAATAACTAGTAAACAAACACAAATTGTCTAAGCTGCAGCGGCGACGCGTGCTGATGATTATAGCTCTGATTATAGGTAGGTATCATAGAGAAAGGTAATAAAAAGAGAGAAACAGATTGCGTAGTAAAAATTGGAATCGCATTCACTGCGCTGCTGTGACAACAGGACAAACTAATTTAAAAAAAATTGGCGAATGCGCCGGGGAATTTAAAATCAGCTTGCTTTACTTTATTGAATTTATTTGAAACTTTTATTGAAGCTTTTAACTAATACATCGACGAAAGTTGAATTTGTTATTATTTAAGTGGGTATAATTAAATATTTTAAAACAAATTATGATGTTATTAAACAGACAATGGTTAATTTACAAATTCAACTCTCGGAGATAAATTAGTTAAAATGCTTCAACATAAGTTTCAAATGAACATTTGATAGATATCTAACGAAAATTAAAGGAAAAACTAATAATAATGCCTATTGTCTTTTAATCGCAGTTTATTTAATCACAGTTTTGTAAAAAATGTTAAATTTAACCATAAATATAAATAATTTTGGGTAATGGTGTGGATCCGGTGGCTGACCTTGAAACGAGTTTTTGCTGCATATAGTCACTGACACTACGCATGCGCACATGTTCGATGTTGCCAGTTTGCAAGTTATTTTGGAATTATTTTCAGTAGAAAACAAATATGTGCTTTTCAGTGTATTTTTGTCAATATATACCGTGTGATCGAAAAAACGGCGTCCAGTTGGCTGGGAAATGACGATTGAGGACATTTCCCAGGTAAAATGACAGCGATCTTCATTTCATAGTCATCGCTGACGCTTTTTTCCATCATAGTACTCGGTATATTATATTATTATTTTAATATTTCGCACAACACGTGAACGCTTATTATGTATTTTCATAGTCAATAAAATTAAATAGAAATAAAACTCTAGATTCCTATAATTAATCTAATTGCTCTAGATTATTATGCTACGTTTAAAAGAGCTTTATTAAAATTCGTGAAATTAAAAGGATGTGTCCAAGTTTTTCTTTTTTTAAATTTTTAAATGTTGTAGCTCCATGTCATGTTCATAATAGTTTTTTTTAACATTCCATCAAAACTACGGACGCCTTAAAAGGCCTTTTAGCCTCCGTAATTAAAATTGTAGAATAAGCTTCAGCAACATTAACAGTTATACTTACTCTTGTTTAATTCTGCTTATACATATATTGCATTAATTTTTCTGCTACCTTAAGATTTCTCTATTCTTACACCTAATTTATATGATTTTCTTAGCATATACGATTTATAAACCATATTTTCCCTAATGGAAGGATGGAATAGGTAGGATATGCAAAGTTAAGATATTTTAACATTTATTTTCCAGAAAAAGTATAATATAATATTAAGATTAAGACATAACAAATATTATAAAAAAATAAGACAGATCTTAATATAAATCACAAACTAACTAAGTCTCAATTTGGTCTTGTATAAACACAGGTATAAAACTAATAAGATCATAACTCAACCTTCACCATATTGTCAAGATTTGGCATTATAGGGAACAAGAAATTGCAGTAAATTAAGAAAAGAATATCAAAGTACACGATATTAAATACTGTAATGTATTCTACGACACAAACCATCTCCCTTCTAAAGAGAAAAAGATAAAACATAAAGCTTATATTTTAGTCTTATCAACACACTTTTCGATAAAATATATGTCTAAAATTGCTATTAATCCACTAACTTGATATTTTTAAGAAATTATGATACAAAAAATTAATAATCAAAGTTCACAATCTTCATTATCTTGCTTACCTTAATTTTGGATATCAAGATAAATCTGAAATTATAAAATTAATTATAGAATTTGTATTATTATTGATTAACACTAAAAAAAAATTCAACTGCAAATAATTCGAAAATAAACTGCAACTTGGCAACATCGACGATGTGCGCTTGCGTAGTATTGTTGATCAAATATAGCAAATATTGGCTTCAAGGTCAGCCACCGGATCCACACCTTTACCTAATTTTGTATCAAAAATAAAATTAAAAGTATAACTTAACCTCAAATTTAATTTACCTTTCTTTTCTTTTAATCCTCTGCCTATTTCGGTTAATTCTATGCGTAGTAATAATAAAATTTTAATTACACCAATATACAATAATTATAACTGATTCTAACAAATACCAAATAAAATCCTAGAAACTCAAACAATTTTTCTGTACACGCGCCAATTTCCAATAAAGTTGTGATAGAGACAACACACAACGTCCACACCGATCACGGCTTGTGCAGTTGCGTTAGAGGAAGATGGAAGCAAAATCGTCATCGTAGCTTAATTTGAACAAATTTAGCAGATCTGAGTTGCGCGACAGGAAAACAAAATGCAATGCCATTCGTCCTAATTTAATCTGCCACTCTCTTTTTATTACCTTTCTCTATGGTAGGTATACATACATATGTGAAATATGATGATCCAGCACTTCTGGGTAGCATCATATCATAACTCGTGTTTGTTTCTCTTATAGTCAAGTAAAGAATAATAAAATTGTTGTAAAAAATAAAGAAATTGGTCAAAACGAAGACATTGAAAAGAGGTTATGATGTCAGTAATGTCAACATTGTATATATGCAATACACAGGGTGTTCAGGCTGAGCGTGCATTAGAAGTTTCTAGAGAACTACAATATCTAGATTGGAGATTTTTTGCACATCATTGTTTCACAACGAGATCTATCGATTAAAAATATTTTCAATATGGTGGCACTTCCGGAGATACCGGAAGTTGACAGCAACTTTCTTATTTTAAAATGGGGTGCCCCCATTTACTATAATACTTAAATTCTCTGTAAAATTTTATGAATTTTGATATTAAACGCTCTATACCTGACATTAAGCATTTTTAAGCAAACAATTATTTAAAAAATTTTGAAGAAAAAAACTGCCTGTCAAAAACATGTGTATAGCCTAAACGTCAAATTTGTCAATTCGTTACTTTTTGACTAAACATGTTCCTATATGTCAATTATTCAACCATTTTCAATTATGGTGTAGCCTCCCACATAATATAATATTTAGATACTCTTTTTGTATTAGGGTCCACAGTTGTTTATTGTTGGTTGGCGGGCCCAAGTTATCCCTGCTAATTTCCTAATATATTTCCTAATATCTTGATCCCATCTCAAATTTGGTCTTCCTCTAGGTCTCTAGGATTCCTTGTAGGTACCATGCTGTAATTTTTTGTGGTCCATCTGTTGTTTGTCCGTCTTGACAGGTATTCTGTCCATTGCCACATAAGGGATTTGATTCTGTGGATGACATCTATTACCTGGGTGTTTTGTCGTATTCACTCTATTCTTTTACGAAATTTATTACGAAACATATCTGTTATTACCGTATTAGTTCAGGCGCTCATGTTTTTTAACCATTTAAATTAATGTTTCCAGGCTTTCATGGACATTGTACGAACAACTATGTGACAGTTTTGAATTTCTCGTTCGCTTTTTCGAATTTATATAACATAGAAGCCAGAATGTTGTCGGAAAGTTCTGATAATGAGATAATGAAGACTACTTTAATATTGGTACTCCACCATAAAATAATTAACTAGAAAGAAGTGTCAACTCTGTGTTAAATCGTGGAAACACGATACGCCACAGAAAGCCTTCGTTGTCATCTGGAGAACTAATTTTTCAATTGACAGGTTGACATGATAAGGATATAATGGATTAATTTTCATTTCCGTTTCCGGTTATTCAATGGCGGGCCCTTTTTCAGTTCAAATATATTTTGTATTTTTTCTTTTCATAAATGAAACCAAAAAATAATTGATTCACTTATATTTATTTGAAATATGGAACAACGTGACTAAATAAATATAAAAATATAGAGGATTGTATTGTTTCAATACCAATTAGTTAATTATATGCACTTTTAACGTAAATTAGTTAAGGTATAAGCATGACTTACAGTAATTTGTAAATAAACACATGTATTCGCAGACTTCAAGGACAGAAACGGACACAGGAACATGAAAACTGGAGCCTTATACAAAAACCTGAAAACAGAAAAACATTTTTTTTTATACTAGAATTAACAATGTAAAAATGTAAAAATCAATAGGTATAAAATATAAATATACTGTTTAAAAAAAGTGTCCATTATTCCCAAAGAGACTTGGCTTATAAATCAAAAAGAGGCAAAAACAGACTTTTAGTCGGATAACATAATCAGATTATCAGTCCGATTTATTGCATTATTGACAATAAATCGCACATACTGGAGATAACTAATGTCCCAAGTAGCATTTTCACGACTTGCGACCACATGTTTACTAAACACAACGTTGGATTAGTTACAAAAAATAGTTAGCTCCCTACCATGGGTATTAAAATAAATTTAAACGTTTTTATAACGTTGTGCCGACGTTGGACTAGTGCTACAGCAAAGTAGAAGCTTCTGCGACGTCGAATAAACGTTGTCTTGTAACCTTTTTTGCTTAAGTGATCTTTATGTGATTCGGACAACGTAGTTACAACGTTGGACAATATAGAGTTTTCCGACGTCAGTTTCAGGACCTATTCCAACGTTATGCAAACGTCGTCTGTTTTACTAATTCCAACGTTGTTTAGATTTCCTTATAATTACGTTGGTAGGACGTCGAGTCACTACCTTTTGCAACTGTATTGAACCATAACCCCAAATCTTAAATTTTCACTTCATTGTTCTGTTCAGTCAGACAGTTAAGTGCTGTTTTTGTTTTTTTATAAAAAAAACTTAATTAAAATGGAACATAAGAAAGGCACATATAAAACTAAATTTAAATATACATCGACATATATTACCGATAGTTTATCCACTCCCTCGTTTATTTAGGATATAGAGGGCGACACAAGCTAGACTCTAGGATGACAAAATTAGACAATCTTGCGACTAGTATACTACTGTTAAGGCTGAACTGCGACTTTGTTAGTCCAGTAAGCGACTACTCGAACTACTCCATCTTAATCTCCAAAACAACAGAGTGAAAGCCGCCATGTTGTTAAACAAGAAAATGTTTCGTTCCTAAAATAGCAATTCTGCTTTTTGAATACATTAACTTGAAATATTTTGACTGTTAACAGTTTGTAATAAAAAAAAAACAATTTTTTCGACTGCGAATAAATTATCCTCATTTTACTAAAAAAAAAATTCAAGAAAATTTTTAAAACTTTTTAATTTTAAGGCCCATTAGTATTTTTCAAAGTAGAAACAATACATTTATCAATAAAGTTGTTTGCGTTTAACTCTTTTGCCTTGGGTAACGAGTTACTGAGTCGGTTAAAGTGTTTCAATAATTATGATCTTCAAACATCCCCCACACTTAAATACTTTGTTTTGTTTTCCTTCACTGCCATCTGACATATGTCTTCTAACTAAATCATAAAAATAATATTTTTTACTATAATTATCCCAATTTAGGATAAAACGCGACTTAGACGCCATATTAGTTTTGTATTTCTGTGAATTAGGATTTTAAACAACGTTGCAGTTTGTACTAAATTAGGCTTCTAGCCAACGTCGGTATCCAACGTCGTTTCGACCCAAAAATTATTCTCCAAACTGGTGCAGACTAGGGTTGAAACGAGGTTGTGCCGACGTTGGGCCCCGACGTTTGGTCGCGTGACACAACGTTGTCCCGACGTCCAAATGCTGCTTGGGGTTGGCTATAGCTAAAAATGATCTTACCTTGCTGTAAATTGTTTCCATTTTCAAAAAAATCGCCGATCAAAGAGATTATAACACCATTTTCTTGCATGTAAAAAATGTAAAAACAGTGTTTATTTACTACCTATTTTTCATATACATGGGACATACCTACTACTGCAGAAACGTCATTTTCTCCAGGATTCTTCATGTAATATATATTTTATATAATTTTATTACCTTTATATTTATAAATTAAAGCCGATATATTAAATTGAACTTCCAAAACGAAACTAAACGGAATGAATTTAAATGGCGTCGAATATTTTCTAATTTGTTCTAGAACAAATCTGAAGTTGTCTCTGAAACTGAAATCTGTCAATTCTAAACTGTGAAGTTAGACAATAGTTAGACAAAAACAATGCTGTCCTTGTCTAGGCGGCCATACTTGTCGTGAGGAGAATGACAGGAATGACACTAATGACTGTTTCCAATTTTCCTATTTCACTGTCACCCCCCTGTAGGGGGCGGTATGAAATTGCATTGAAAGTATACGAAAAACGGTGTGCCGAAAGAAATGCTAAGAATATTGCTTCGGAGACAGTCTTGATGGCATATTTTAGCGGCATGGCAAGGCAGAAAAAGCTATCTATTCTTTGGGCTAGGTACAGTATGATATTTTTAATAAGGCTAGAATTAAGGAAAGCGACTGATATATCAAAATATCACAAACTCGTCGCTTTTTAAATGCCAAAATGTAGGTTTTAAGCCAAAGAGGTCTAGCATTTTTACCAGAATTTGACCGTTAATTTCAACAAATAAATGTATTAAAATCTTCAATTATTATTGTTAACCTTCTTGTTTATTTTTGTTGATGTTAAATAATAAGTATTTAATAAACGGTAAAGGGACAGGCTGCCTCCGGGTCGGCATGAGCCAATCCCCCCCATAATAATTGTAATAAAAATATCACACATTTGCCATCCAAAACACCCGCCGGCGTCAAGTCAATACTTTAAATAGCGATGGGAACTATCGAATGAATTAGACTATCGAATGGTAACTGAATGAATGATTTCAATTATCGAATGGTTTCATTCGAATAAAATCATTCGTTAAGCCACGACTATCGAATGCTTTTTATAAATGAAATTTAGTATTCGTTTGATTTTTGTCTGCGTCTGTGCATTATTAGTCCTTCAAATTTTTATAACTTGCCTTCTAAATAATTGCAGTTATTTTTGCGTTTATTAAAATATTTAAAAACACAAAGTAGTGTTTTTTTAAATCGATGATGATTGTGTACGTGTGCAGGTGGTCAAAATTTTCCTAAGTACCCAGTGATTTCTTCCGATCTTCAATTATTTAATTTTATACGGTATATGGTCTATTTTTTAATGGAAATTTTGAGAAGTAACAATTTTTAAGAGAGATGAGGTGAACTTATAATTAATTTTAAAAATACATATGTATTTGTATTTTAGATGTTTTAGTAATATGAATTAGTTGAACTTAATAATTATATTTAAGTAATGTGGTAATGTGGTTAAATTGATTGATTAAAGTTTTACACCTGCCAATTTAAAAAAAAGTTAACGATATTTGTATTTTGTTTATGCTAATTCTCTTACATGTAGATTTTTGCGAAGAAATATTTTATTTATTTTTTAAAGTAAATGCCAGTAAAAGCAAATATTATTTTTAAATACTAATACAAAGTAATAAAAAGTAATACACATATATAATTATTTTGATTTCTAATTTTTTATTTATATTTTTTCTTCTATTACACTGCATTAGAAAATTAAAAAAAAAAATGTTTATATTTCATGATTTTAAAATTTGTTGTTAATATAACAAATTAGTTCTGTAATTATTATTATTTAATAACCAACGTTGCTAGAGGCATAAATGAATGCCTATTTCATTATAAAAAGCTGAACTGCACGGTTCAGCAGACTTTTCACTCTGTACTTAGTCGAGAACGTTTGTACAATAAAATCGTTTTTTAAAACAACTCTGTTAATTCAGACCTCAAAACTGGCGCAGTCGGTAGGATTTCGTGTATTCCCTTTCGAGTGTTACATGCAGTGGTAAATCGCGAAGTGCGGTTTCAACCCTTTAACGCGAAATTGAACAAAAAAACTTTTGTGGAAGTGAAGGATGTGATAGTGCAATCGATCCGGATTAGCTGTCTAAACCTGAACGAGCAAAGAAAGTTGTCGCAAACCACCCCAACGAAGAAAGCAGAGAGCGGAGTCCAGAAAAAGGACAGGAGTGACTTCAGTGCAGCGTAAGGCTCTTCCTTTTGCCCCTTTTGCATACCTCTGCTGGCTAGGAAATCAGTAGGGATAGTTATAGGAGCAGTCTATCGCAGACATTAGATTAAGAAAACAAAAAACCAAAAAGTAAAAAATTCTTACTAGTAAAGTAACAAAGAAAAAGTTACCTAGTACTCACATTTTTATTGGCAAAATTAATTAAAAATAAATATAAAAATAAATAAATTTACGCTCATAGATCGTAAATGAAAAACTAGCACGTTCATGAGTGTAGACGAGTTAGTGGACAGACTATCAAATTTAACAGTAAAACTTAATACAGAAATAAATAAAATTATTATTATTATACACATTCAATTCGGAAAATGAAAATATGCGAACTGTAAATTGGGACATTTTTAAGTCAAAAGTACAAAATATTAAGCCCTTCGACGGAAACAGTAATACATTAAATACCTTTATATTTAAATGCGAATCACTTTTACTAAAATATTCTACCGTACCAGACGAGGATTTTAAACAGCATGTTTTTGAGTGCGTACAGTCCAAATTAGTGGGAAAAGCCGAAGAATTATTAGGAAACAGATTGAATTAGACAATTGGTCAAAATTAAAAGCCGCTTTAATACAATGTTTCTCAGATAGACGTGATTTAGATTGCTTAATCCAAGAATTGACGAGAACGCGACCGTTTAAAAACGAACATCTCTTAAGTTTTGGCAGCAGATTACAACTCTTAAAAAGTAACGTAATTCAAAGAATCAGTAACGATACGTGCCTAGCGCCTCTAGAGAAAATGTGTCAGATAAGCCACTATGATAAGACCGCGTTAAATACATTTATTGCAGGTTGCAGCGGAACTTTAAGAAACAATCTTTACACATTAAAAACCGACATCCTTAGAAGATGCAATGGCGTGCGTAAATGAATTTGAAAATTTTGAAATGCTCTATGGCAGTTCTAACGAACAAAACAAGGTGTACAAAACACAAAATTTCCATCAAAAGCCAGCACAACAAAATTTCAAAATCAAAATAATTTTTCTAACGCAACAAATTTTCCACACAACAATTCTAACTATCAAAATAATAATAGACAACAATTTAATAATCAAAATCATTTAATCACCCAAATCAATACAATCAATTCAATCAAAATGTACCTAATACAAATTTTAACTAAAAACAACCTTGGCCTTGTCAACCAATTAATATTACTCCAAGAGAAATGCCTCCAAGACGATATCCAACAAATAGAGAAGTCTTTGGACCACCTATAAATGTCTTTAAGCCAAAGCCCATTCCACCACACCAACAATCAAAACCAGAGCCTATGTCTACAACTTCAGCAAACCCATCTTTTGCTTCGAAGAAAAGGGATAGTCAAATCCAATCATATCAGAATAGACAGTATCCAATACCTTTCCAAGCAACTGGACCACCAGATTTCACCTTCCAAGAATTATTTACTAATGATTACAACGAAGATATGAATAATTATGCGTACCAAGACACAACAAATACGCATCCCTATGAACAAAACTATAATTATACCGATTATAACAATTATGACGAATACGAAAACCAATATTCTGAAGAATACCCTTTTCATAGTTTGGAAGAAGAATTTCAACAGGAACCCGAATACGAGAAAGTTGTTGAGGAACAAAAATCCTGCACAAGAGGAAATTTTCGGAAACCCAGCCAGAAAGAAGGAAAAACATGATAGAAATAAACATCTGTTCAAGTAACCCTCTTCCGTATGTAGAAATAAAACATCCTAAGTTAAAATTATTAATCGATACCGGAAGCTCGCGCTCTATTTTAAAACCATCTATTGTAGAAAACTTTTTCCCGAACTGTATCTATCAAACAACCAATATAATCAAAACAGCTATTGGTCAAAAATCAACAAAATATCAAGCTGACCTCTCATTCCCGAAATTTGGAAGTAATCATAAAATTAAATTTATTTTATTTCATTTCGTCGATTATTTCGATGGAGTTATAGGTTTAAAAGACTTCAATAAATATGAACTTAAATATCGATTTAACTAATAAAAGATTAATAAACAATTTTGTCGAAATACCGTTCAAATATCGCCAACCGGAAGAAATAAATTTTTCTTTTTCCGTAAACCCTCACGAAAACTAATAAAAAGTTCCCAGTTAATAATTTTCAAGGAGAAATTATAACTCGACCAAAAGAAGAGTTCGATTACAATATCAAATACAAAAAGGCAAACAAAATCAAACAGCCGATGCGTTATCAAGAATACAATAAAAAATCAAGAGTTAAACGCCTTAGAGACAGAATCAATCGATAATAACCCAGGAGATATTGACGAAGTAATCGAAGAATTAATAAAAAATAGAGAAAGTTTCAATCTTTGATATAGAAGAAAAGAATAGAAGAAATATTAGAATAAAACCTAAACCAAAAATAATTATCCACTCAGATATACAAATAAGACCACCAAATCCTTATAAAGAAAAAAAGAATCAACTGATCTAGAAACACGTCATACCTCTCTAGAAGAACCAATAATAGGTCTCCCTATTTCAGAACGTTCATTAAACACTTATAAAAATCAAGTAATATTCACCTACGGAGAGATCGATAATATAAAATGTAGACACGAACAAATATTCAAAAAATACTGAATATATGTAACTATATCACAACGCCGATCAACAGAAAACTTTGTAAAATTTCTCAAAGAATTTATTGACCCCAAACAAACCTATGCTATGTATTTTAAAGATCAATTAATAGCTAGAAATTTTATTATTACTTTATTACAAAAAAAATTATTTAAAAAATACTGCATTTAATTTTATTCAGTGTAGTAAATTTCTAAACGATATCGAAACATTAAACGAACAAAAAGAAAAATCCTGAAATGTACCACACGACAAAAACTTGTCATCGCGGTATCAATGAAATGAAAAACGCTTTAACATCAAAATTTTACTGGCCAAAAATGAGCGAAGATATTGAAAACTACGTAAACAATTGAGAGACTTGTCAGAAAATACAACATCTGAAGTCCCCATCAAAATTTAATTTAACACCTACAACATCGAAACCTTTCGAACAAATCCATATTGATACATTTAAAATATCAAATGAGAGCTTTTTAACAATTATAGATGCTTTTTCTAGATATGGACAAGCATATCATTTAAACGCTTTAACAGGTCCTACGATAATCGAAAATCTATACACTTTTATAACCCATCACGGTTTACCTTGAAAAATAACAACCGATTGTGGAACCGAGTTCAAAAACAAGGAAGTAGAAGATTTTTGTAAACTCTATAAAATTGAGATACACTATACAACACCGAAAAATAGTACATCAAATTCACCTGTAGAGAGATTTCACTCATCTCTGATCGAACATTATAGATGTCTAAAAAGTGATCATCCAAATCTTAGTCCCAGTCAATTAATAAAACGATCTATATTAGGATATAATAATTCAATTCATAGCGTAACAAAACATACACCTTTTGAAATAATTAAAGGGTACATAAATAACACTGACCCATTCGATTTAAATGACGAAATAATAGTATCAAATTATACAAAAACATAAAGAACAAGCTGAAGATCTTTATAGAAATATTCAAAGTATAAACGCAAGAACTAAGGAATTAATTAATAAAACGAAATGAGAAAAGACAAGATTCACCTGAATTCCTTAAATCAGATGTAGTTTATATAAAAACGAAAGCTAGAGGAAAAGATCAACCTAAATTTAAAAAGGCAACGATCGAAAAAGAAGATCAAATTAAATTAATAACAAATAAAGGAACATACCATAAAAGCCTAGCTAGAAAACCTAAGGTAAAGAAAAAATCAGAAAAACAACGATGGAGAAGATCCAGATCCTGCTGATATTCCTGGTACTTCACACGAAGACAATTCTGTCACAGGACATCGAACTTAAAACTATACAAAACCCTATTTTGCCTATGCAACTAGGAACCTCTAAGTTAGTTTATTCTAAGCACACATTTTTACATTATATAGATATAAACCCTATTATTAATCAATTAATTAATATAGAACAATGCTTTTCGCTTATTAAAAATCATGTAAATAAAGAAAATTCACAACCATATATATTATGGATTATCAGAAAGTACTTTATTAAGAACGCAATTCTTTATCGATTCAACACAAAATAAATTAAAGAATTCTACTTTATCCGCACATTAGACAAAGCGTGGATTAGTAAATATTGTAGGAAAAACCTCTAAATGGCCTTTCGGTACACTAGATTCTGAAGACGGACAAAATATCAAAATGCTATAAATAAGCTAGAACAAAATCAAAAAGGTTTAATAAACGAAGCTAATTTACAAATTTCCTTATCGAAAAAAACTTAATAAATAATTATAATAAAACAATTGTTTCTCTAACTACAAACCAGCAAAAACTAGAAAAAGTCTGAAACTATTCCAACAAACAGTTGATAAAACTATATCAAATCTAAATGCATACTTGAATTTTCAAGGCATTGCTTCGCAACTTAATCTAGACTGCCAGAGTCTGATTACTTTTCTCGATAATCTCGAAGACGCGATTATGTTTGCAAAGTTGATCGCCTTACATAACGTTATCATATCAAGCTACGAGTTAAATGAACTATTAAATTATTTAAGAAAATTTTATAAAAATAACGAAGTTCCAAATTTTAAAAATATATTAACTTATTATCAGTTATTGGGTACACAGGTAACATTTTCTGAAAATAAATTAATTTTCGCTATACACGTTCCTATAATTAGATCTAAGGAATACACCTTTTACCACCTATACCCAATTATCCTAAATCGCAATATTTTCATTCCCAAATACCCATTCCTGGCACAAGAAGACCAATCATACCAATTTGAGGAAGAAGCATGTCCATTCCTGGAAGAAAAATACTTCTGTCAAGAAAACTTCCATGCACGAGACGAATGCACTATCCAACTACTGTCCGGAAACCTCAACTGTTCAACGATCCACATCGACATAAAAGAATCCATCATTGAACAAATCACACAAAAGAAGCTCTTACTTGCCAGCCAAAGAAGAACGAATATATGCACAATGCAGAATCAATCAATACATCAATGTTAAGAAACCAACTTTAATAAATATTCCATCCGAATGCCAAGTGACCATCGATTCAAGAACATATAGAAACGATGTTCAACTAAGAGAAGGAAAACCTTTAATCCTGCCTGAGGTACAACTAGAAAAACTTGAAAAACCAAAGTCCAAATTCGAATATATTGCTCCGAAGCTATCGAAAATCAACTTCGACGATATATACGAGATAAAAGAAAATTCAATGAACTATCACCGATCAAAGAAGACGAAGAAATAACCTATCAACCAGTCATCTTCGATATTGCGATTATTTTCATTTGTCTCAATTGGAGTACCTAGTGTTCAAAAATACTCACAACTCAAGAAGTACTTTCCATGTTTAAAGAAGAAAGAAGAACAGCATGTTCCAGTCCCACAGAAGAGGGCCCCCGAAAATAACTCCGTTATTTTCTTGTCTTAACAGTGGAGGAGTTATATGTATAAAAAAGTATTTTTTTATTTCATTGTAATTAAATACTGAATGCCTATTTTACATTATGTCACATATAAAAGCGAACTGCACGGTTCAAAGCAGACCTTTCACTCTCTGTACTTTGTCGAGAACGTTTGTAATAAATAAATCGTTTCTTAAAAACAACTCTGTTAATTCAGACCTAAAACTCTATATTTTTAAATAGGATCTAATATAAATAATTTGGACTTCTAATTTGTTGTTTATATTTTGCTACTACTTAAAAAATAAGCTATATTAAATGATTTTAAATTTCGTTGTTAATAGGTATAACAAATTATTACTGTTATTATTAAAAAAAAAAAAAAAAAAACTTTTAAAAACATTAAAATCATTTTCCTAAGCATCCAAAATAAAAAGTATTATTATTGCAGTGTAACAACAGAATATTAATAAAAAAATGCAAAAATATATAGTCATACTATCCCTAACTAATTATAATAACAAAAGAATAATATGCTGCTAATACCAACTAATACGAATATACGGCAACAGCGCTGTTCATAATGTATTTTCTGTGTAAATACTAGCACCTCAATAAAAAAAATAATGTGTCCTTATATTTATCTGACTCAAAATCAAAGATGCCGGCTTTTTCATAGCATTGCCAACGACCGCTGTCGGGTTTCTAGGAAAGAAAACCTACGTCGCCGGGCGACAACTAAAAACCAGTTTATATTCTATTATAATCGATTCCACGTGAATAAATGAATTTTACAAATGAATGAATTTTATAAATGAATGGTTTTTGCTGCCGAATTAATATATTTCAAGGTAGATGACGCATCTATTCGATATTTTTATTCGAATAGTTTTCGACGAACGTTTTCTTACTAGCTATCGAATTATTCGAATGAATTGCAACTATCGAATGTTTCGATAGTTCCCACTACTAACTTTAAACATAAACAGATTGATAACCACTAGACCTACACGTCGAGGTAAGGAATATTTCAGTATCGAGTATCGAGTCCTCGGTTGGTTCATTTCCAGGGATTACGATTACTGCCGGCGCAAAAGTAACGAATTAGCTTAGTAACGAGTAACGAGTCCTAAATTCAAATAGTAAGCGTTACTTCGAGTCCTCGTAAAGTAACTGTTCCTTTGTAACGATTACTTAGAATTTTTACATCACTAATGCTTCTGCATATATGTGGTTGTAAATAAAATATATTAATAAGTGCTGGATCCTGTAAGACCTATATATATATATATATATATATATATATATATATATATATATATATATATATATATATATATATATATATATATACATAAACTATAGTATTAGACTGCAAGAAAGCCAAACGAATCTTATTCTCAGGCTTGCCATCACTAGAAATTTAGTAGTTCCAACTATTTCAATCACTGTTCAATCGCTCTCCGTACATTTATAACTAAAACACAATACGATAAAAAGATCTTTATCAAGCGCATGCTTAGTATGATGACAAGCAAATTTAGAGTACTGTTGTCTGTCAAAACTCCATGATGGCACAAAAACATGTGGTAAAATAAAATATTAAATTGCCTCGTATCTGAATGGACAAACAAGAATAGCCCCACAGCGATCCAGTCGATAAGGGCAGTTAGCGAGCAAATATCGCCGGTGTAATATTATAATTGATCGCGCGCCCAGAGAGACCAACTATACGGTCATATATCTCATATTTCAATAACACATATTGCACCACTGCTAGGTATAAGGGCATTCTCCCATCAATCACTCACGGCTGGGAGAAAGTTCCGCTACATTAAGCATTCAGCATCCGCTTCCTCGCATATACTATGCTGCCCCGATCGTATTGGGCACTTGCCCATTGCTGCCGTTACATAAATGTACGTGCGAATGCATATATATGTTTATGTGTGTGTGTGTAATGTATGTATGTATGGAATCGTTGCCGTACTACTTCGTTTTAAAGAACTCTTCTCGAATAAAATTTGAATGTTTTAATGTAGAAATGCAAATGGAGATTTCAAATAGGGATTTACTTATGTATGTCTATCGAGTTTGAAAGGAAATTACTTTTGATTTACGAGATTCTAGTATTCACTCATTACATTTTTATAAATAGTTTCAATCGAAACAAATATTTATAGAATTTACGATACAATAATTGCTCAGGGAGGTGTTTTATTAACTACTTTTGAGATCTGTAATAGATTAGATGTGTCAAAAAAATCAAATCGTCCTATTGCTGCCAAAAGTCACTAACTTACTTTTGTTCAGAGAATAGGTACATTAAAGAAATGCTAACTTCATGTTAAAAAATGGAAACAGACGCCACCTGGTGTCGCCTGGCAGTACTAGCTAAATTGAGGGGAATTGGAGGGGCGGGGCTTAAAAGAGGGGAAATTAAAAAAAAAAAATATTTTTATAAGTATCACTGACTTATTGTTTAAAGTTAATAAAACATATTTTTATTACTTAATATAATTTAATGTATTAAAAAAATATGTCTATTAACTTTACACAGCAAATCAATGATATTATTAAATTTATTATTTTCAGAGAAAATTCATAGTAAATAAATTACACATTAGTAAACAATATCATTTATTTTTAGAGCTGCGATTTATATTACAATAAATATTGAAATATATATATATTTTACAATGAAAAAGAATATCCCGGAACCTGAAAAAGAAAGATGAAAAATTAATGACTTAAATTAGTTCAAAATACATTTTGCAAATAACTAGTGAATTGGAAAGATAAACATACTATTAAAAAGACATTTTAGTAGTAAATTATATTTCTCCGAACGTTGAGCGTGTTTTAAAAATATAACTTTATTGAGAAGGTAGGTAATACAGTACTAAAGTTTAACACAGGATCGTGAACAAGATTGATTCTATATAGGGATTACAAGCTTTTATATATAATTTAATGTTAACATAAGCATAAAACTATTCTAGAATATGGGTGGCTTCGTTGGCAGCTTCCATTCATGGGATGCCCATAACTCCTCCCACCGAAGACGAAAACAACGGGGCTCGCTTGTTTTCGAAGTCTTGGAAAGGGATATCTTCTTTCTTGACTTCTTCTGTCTTCTTTTGTGATAACTTCAACCGAATTTGTCTTCTTAGTTTCCATAAAATTATTATAATTAAAGTTACAATAATTAATAGTATAGTTGTGGTGGAACTCCAAGCTATGGTATGGATTGGGTTGACCACGATTGGTTTTAATTGGTTTGCCTTTTCTTCTAGCTTTTTAATATGATGTAGATCAATTGATTGATCTTTGATCTTCTTCAAATTTTCTTTGGTAATTTCATCAAAGGTAATCTTTGGTAAGATGAAGGGATTTCCTATGATTATATTTTCAGTATTCCAATATGTATTTTGAAGTATTTGAACTCCACAATTAAAAGGTACACTAACTAAACTTGGTTTAGTAATTAAGTGGTACTCTTGATTCTTACAAGTTTTTAATATTTGTAAGTCTTTTCGGCTTGGTATCACAATTATGTAATTGTTGTTTATCATTTCAATTATTCGTTGTTCTGGTACAGCCATTGTTAATTGACAATTTTGGGTCTCCACTCCTTGGATTAAGTTGATTGAACATTCATTTGTGATGGGTTGAAGATCGTTGTGGCAAATAAAGATGTTTTCAACCATCGGACATTCTTCAGGTAAATATTCTTGCATATGATGGCCCAGTACAAGGTAGGGTTGTTTAGGAATTATAATGGTATTATTTATAGGAATGGGAAATAAATGGTATAATTTATAGGTATCTTGATTGAAGATTGGAAAATGTATTATAGCTATTTTATTGTTTATAAATTTAATTTGTAAATTTGCAACTTGATAATAGTTGTTTAAATTTTCAAAATTTATTATTTTATTTTTCCCATATAGTATTGTCAAATTAGATATAATTCTTGACATATCTTTTGCAGAAATAACAGTACTATGTAGAACATTTAGTTGTGCAAAGCTTATTGCATCTTCTAAATTGTCTAAGAATGTTATTATATTTTGACAATTTAATATAATTTGATTTATAGTATTCTGAGCTTGCAAGAATGCAGTTATGTCATTAATTGATTTCTTTTATATTTGGATTTTAATGTTTCAATATGTTTTAATTATATTTTGATTATTTATGAGTACTGAAATCGTCTCATTATAATTTTGAATAAGTTGTTTAGTTAATGACATATGTAAATTCACTTCACTTTGAAAGGAATTTTGACTATTCTGCAATTCATTTATTGTTTTATCATGAGTTTTTCGCCATCTTCAGCGTCTAGTGTTCCAAATAGCCACTTCGATACTTTTCCGCCTAAATTTATTAAACCTCTTTTTGGTTCTTGTATGTGGTTGAACATTATTTAATTTTGTTTTAGCTTCTATTATAAGATATTTGGTATGATTCATCATAGCTTTTAAATTTGGCAGATGTGTATATCGACTTATATTCATTTTATTTAAATTATGATTTATTTGATTATAAAATATTTCAATATTTTGTAATTGATTTATTATTGGTAAAACTTCAATGTAATGAATGAATGTGTGTTTTGTTTCAATAATCTTTGTATTACCTAATAGGAATGGTAATAAAGGAGTTTGAATTGGAGTTATCGTAATGTCATTGTCATTCGTCACTGTCAGACAGGTTTGTGTTCGCAGCATGACTAGTAGAAGCAACAGCAGTATTGTCTTCATTTTGTCCCTGCGAATAAGAAAACTTTTTAGGTTTCTTTAATCGTGATTTGCGACAACTTTATTATCTTTAGTTATTATTTTCTTTCCTATATCGTCTTTATAGATATTTTCTCATAACGTGGTTGATCTTTAGATCTTTCTGCTTTTGGATTTTTCGTATAAGCAGATTTTTCTATATTATATTCAATGGGTTCTTCACGATTTTCATTGTTTTTATCGATAATCTTCGTTTTAGTTTCTAGATTTCTTTTATAAATGTTTTCAAATAATTTTTAATCTTCACGTCGATCATCAATATATTTGTTGACAATTATTTCATCTGTTAAATCAAAAGGATCTAAAGCATTAAGCTTTCCATTTATTATATCAAAGGGTTTTTGTTTCGTAACACTGTGTACAGATAAGTTATATCCTAGGATTGCATATTGCATTAACTGTTTAGGTTTTGCATTTGGATCTTTAATTTTTAGGGCTCTGTAATGTTCTATAATTGTTGAATGGAATCTTTCAACAGGGCTATTACTGTTGGGATTTCCTGGAGTCGTAAAGTGTATAGCTATATTGTGTAGCTTACAAAATTCTAACAATAATGTTGATTTGAATTCTGTACCATTATCGCAAGTTATTTGGTAAGGAAGACCATGATGATTTATAAATGTTAAATTATCCATTACAGTTGTTGCTGTACAAATTGGTTCTAATACATAAGCTTGTCCATACCTTGAGAAAACATCAATTAGTGTTAAAAATTTCACATTGTGAATTTGGAATGTGTCTAAATGAATTAATTCTAAAGGCTCAGTTGGCGTTGGGCTTAAATTAAATTTATTTAGGTGGATTTCTATCATATTTTTGTTTGTTGACAAGTGTCACAATTTATTATAAATTCAGTTAAATCTTCCTTCATTTTAGGCCACACATGTTATTTAATTCCTAATAAGGCTTCATTGATTCCTCGATGACATGTCTTGTTATGATGATACTTAATTATATCTTTTTGTCTTGTTTCATCACAGACATCATAGAGATATGATTTTGAAATTACAAGTTTGTATGCATTGTCTAAATACACTTGGTAGTATAGTACTTACTTCAAGATACAGATTTTCTTTTGCATCTTTAGTATAAATAGCATATAATTTCTTTGGATCTACATAATCTTTAAACACTATTTCTTGTAACAATTAATTGTTAGAATTACAGTATGTCTTGTTTTTATTCCAAATGGTTTGGTAGTTATTACATGATAGTGTCCATTCGGTTTTAATGTAAATATTATCTGATTTGAATAATTATTTATACAATTTTCTGTTATAGGTATATCTAATATTGGATCTTCTTGTGCAGAATGAACGGTTTCATTATCTGATGGTATTTTAACATCAGGTTGTTTAACTTGAATATCTGATAAAATTTGTATTTTGGATGGTTTAAGTAATTCATCCAATTGTTCCTTTTCCTCTTGTGTAATTAAATTTTCTTGTTCTCTTTATATATATTTTAATTTAACTTTCTGTATTTTTTTTTTTTTTTTTTTTTAAATATTCTAATATTGTTCTTTTAGAATAACAAAAGGAATTTGGTATTTGTAGTACTGTTGTTATATATTAATAATATTATATTGATTATATATATTAATTATATAGATTATATACGATTTATATAGATTGTATTGTAATACTTTTATCTAAAAATTTTATTTCTTCCTTTTCTTATGGTCAGTTCGTAAATAGTTTTCTTTATCAGAACTTGGATTCTGTTTGATCTTTTTATTGGGTATATTATTAGTCTGATTCATAAAATTTTTTAAGACAATTTTAAATGGGACAGTTTTTATTGGTTCTTTGATTTTAATGTTATCTCTTTATTTGTATGATTAAAAACTTTAGCAGTAGCATAACCATTTTCTTGCTTTAGATAATGTTTCAAATATAAAGTTTATTAATATTCTGTTTTTGGAATTCATACTTGTGAATTTTTTGACTTCAACTGATTTTATTTTAGCTACTTCATGGGCATTAATAGAAATTTTATAATTTTCTTTTGAGGTTCTCTAAAGTATATAGGAAGTTCCAAATTATTACTTATTAATTTTTTATTAACAAAATCTATGTGAGCTTTAAATTTTAATAGTTCTTTTTTTTTTTTTTATTTTAAATTATAAAGATATAATTTATATTTCCTATGAATTTAAATTGTGAAAGCATGGTATATCAGCTTTAAATAAAACAGTTTTTTCTCCTGTTCCAGTTTTTAAATTTGATGGTGAATGGTAAATTCTGGCTTGCAAAATATTCTTGTGTTTTTTGAGAATTTAAAATTGAATTATAACATCCTGTATCAATTAAAAGTTTTAACGGGGTTTACTTATTTTATATACGGTAAGCTATTATTTATTTCCCGTATGCATTTCTATATGATGTAGGCTGATGTAGGCTGACATCTTGAAAATTTTCATTCTCATTGGTCGTTTTTGGAATAGTAATCGTATTCATTACTTTCTGTTAACTCGGCAAATGACTCAGAATAAGTACTCTCTTTGTATTCATTAGTCATCTGAGAATTTTCATTATCATGACCTTCATTATCACGACCTAAGCTATAATTAAGTTGAGATGAATCATTTAGATTCTCGTCTATCTGGTGTAATTCTTCTGATATAAAATTTCTCGGACCACTTGGTTTAAAAGAAATTTGGTTTTTATATTTTTTTTTTTTTTTTTTTTTTTTTTTTTTTTTTTTTTTTTTTTTTTTTTTAATGGCGCTTACCAGTTGGTTTTAAAACGTCTATATTTTTTGGTTTTCCAAAAACTTCTGCATTTGTTGGGAAACGTCTTGGGGGTACAGGTCTTGTCTGTATATTTATAGGTCCTGTAGGAAATGCTGGTTTCGTTTGAGCATTTTGAACGTTTGTGTTATTGTCATTATAATTATAAGAATTATTAGTTGTGAAATTATTAAATGAAGCATTTTGATGCAAAGTTTTATATGAATTTTGGAAATAATGGAAGTTTTGTTCTTCTGTAACTAAAGATAAAGCTTCTTCAAGACAAGTTGGTGCTTTTATTCTTATTATATTCTGTAAATTGAATGATAATCCTCTTATAAAAGTTCTTAATGTTGCTTGTTCGTATTGTCTTAAATATATTAATTTTGTCTGTTCGTCCATTTGTTGTATAGTGAAAGAGTTAATTTTTTGAACTAGATTACTTCTTAATATTTGTAATCGTTTTCCAAAATCTAAAGGATTTTCGTTTTTATTGGGCATGGCTAATAATAAGTCTTGTTCTAAACATTCGAGATTTCTTTTGTCGCCAAAGCAATCTATTAGTGCTTTTTTAATTTGTTCCCATGTTTTGAGTTCTAAGCGGTTTCCTACTAGAATTTGTGCTCTTTGGGTTAGTTTAATTCGTACTATTCGAATCAAATAGCTTTTTAACGCTTCGTCGTTTGTTACGCCGTACGTTTCGAATAGAAAATCAATTGTTGATATAAAACTTGTTAAGCAATGTGGATTTCCGTCGTATGGTGGAATTGTATCAACGTACATTCGTAATAACATAAAAATTTGATTATTAGTCCGGATAAAAGTCATTTTTTGAATATTTTACAAAAAAAAATAATTAATTTTCAATTTCAATACTCTAACTATTTTTAATTCCAATACTGTTAAGAATAGTATTTTAATTGAGTTAATTAACAAATTGTATAATTAATTAAATAATTAATTAATTAATCTAAAATGTTTGCTCGTATTCACCTTCAATAATTATTATTCTTCCAGTCTCAGTAACAATTATTATGATTATATTTAATCTAATTGTTCTCATAATACTGAAAAAATGAGATTTTAATTAATTACGTTTAAATAAATTTAATTTTAAATTTTGCGCTTTTAAAATTATTTATTTAATTAAAACAAAAATATTTTAAATCTTAAGTTTCTTCTAAATCTAAATATCTTTTAATTAATTCAAAAGATTTAAAACAAAATATTTCTAAATCTACTCTTTTTCTTTCTTAAATGCTAGTTTCTTTAAATTCTTTGAAATCTTTTTGATTTTCTTTTTGTTTCTTTCTTTGAAAATTCTTTTGATTTCTTTTTGTTTCTTCTTACCCAATTTAATATTACTTCCAATCTCCTAATCAGGGAAATTAAAAGGATCTTGCAAAAGGAGTACTGGACTCACCTGAGTGATTTTTCTTCCTCTGCTGTTGAATCTTGCCTTCGGTTTCTGCGTTACCCAGACCTTCTTCTGATCAGCAACGGCTTCAAACTTGGTTGGTTGAAGGTGTGGTCAATACACTGATCCGCAACTGATCCGTTCCCGACTGCGCCAATTATATTTCTCCGAACGTTGAGCGTGTTTTTAAAATATAACTTTATTGGAGAAGGTAGGTAATACAGTACTAAAGTTTAACACAGGATCGTGAACAAGATTGATTCTATATAGGGATTACAAGCTTTTATATATAATTTAATGTTAACATAAGCATAAAACTATTCTAGAATATGGGTGGCTTCGTTGGCAGCTTCCATTCATGGGATGCCCATAACTAGTATGTTATCATCTATTTACTGATAATACATTACATAAGTATATAATAGGTAAATAACATGCATAAGGCACTATGATACAACTACCTGTATCATGATAACACACTAATATGACAAAAAATATATGCTAATTTAAATTCCTTTAATGATCTAATGAAACACTATCTAGCCTCAATGCATGCCATTTCAAAGGCAAAAAAAACTGTTATACCAAATAAATATAAGCTGAATAAAACATAAAACAAGCCAACGTGCATAAACAACCAAAAAATGCATCAAAAAACAATTTTATCAGATCATACCCCTGATATATTATGTATTTTATATATCGCACATCCTGTTCAAAAAGTTTAACTCAAAATAGAGAATATAGAGAACATTGTCAGAAGAAGTAAAGAAAATTTAAGTTAAGGCAATATGCTACTTTTTGCATATTAACGGCCAAATAATATAATGTTAATTTAATAAAATTTTACTGGTATCCTTCTGAGGTATAAATCAGATTGAAAGGACATTGTTTTTTTAATAATTGTTTGTATTGTAAACATTTTTGAAGACAATACAGTTTTGAACGGGCTATGCGATATAAACAAGGATCTTACTATTATTTGAGGTTAGAAAGTATTTAAATAATATAAAACATAATCAAAATCATTTTTCATCATAAATTATAGAGGTATTTACGTGTTTTGATATTATTATCAGGAAATAATACGTTTAGTCTCTGGTTTAGTTAAACAGGTACGCTGCCAGGCAAGTTCTATCGGCGGGTCTTTTCAAAAATTGAAATCTAAAAATACAAAAAATACGTTTACATCTTAGTTGTATTTACGAATAAAGTATTTGTGTATAATTTCTGACTTACCAGTTAACTGAATAATCGCATTAAATACATCCAAATGGTAATTTAATATTGTAAAAGCAAAATTGTTTTAAGTCACTTGCCAGGACAGCCCGGCCAGCTTCTTTGTTGGCAAAATGGCCGCGGTATCATGATTTAAGCAATGTGAGTGACAAAGAAAGCCAATGCCTGGCAGATGTTGCTTTCTTTGTCGTTGGTCCTGGCACGTTTAAATTTGACTGTTGCCTGTTTTCCCATACAAGTGACATCCCCGTGCTTTTGTTACTTCCAAGAAGAACGCATAGAAAAACGCGTCTAAATGTTAATTACATTGCATAAAGTTGTTGTTAGAGACTAATCGGTATTAAAATACAGCATAAATAGCCAGAAATCGTAGTTAATGACTTTTTCAATCGACTCTCCGCTTCAAAATATAGTTAGTTATTGGATTTTCAGGTTATTCGGAAAAATGTTGAGGACGAAATAGGTAATCTTATAACCTTCAATATCACCTAAGAGGACGAAAATTAACAAAGTTACAAAAAAAACAAATTTAAAAAATTCTTGTAGATAATAATAATAAATTTACTGAATTCACTAAATCTGTTAGCTACATAATTTTGATCTCTATGATCTCTCAATTCAATCAATCAAAAAAATGAATCAGTTCCCAAAATAAAAACATAGAAAACATAGCAAATCCCATCAAAAACAGAATGTAAAAAATACCAAGTCTCGCAAAGCAGTTCTTCCAATACATAAAGTTTTGAGATTTTATGTAAAACCAAGTCAGGGCAACGCAATCTGTGCCATTGCCGAAACACCGGTTCCCCATTAGAACACCGAAGATAAGCGACGTAAGGCGATGCTAGTTGATGAACGGGTGACCGGTTCGAAACTTTGCATCGTGCTGTTGTCCAAGGAAAAGTGTAAAATCATTGATGCACACTGCTCATTCACGCACGCCGGTTCGAGGCCGGACGAGATCGGATATCTCGTGAGTAAGAGTTAATTTAGACACTTCCTAAGTCGGTAGAAAAGTAGGTCCTGTCCAGTTTAGCCATTGCAGCAGAAAGGAGATGTTAACTTGAACCTCACACAAAACCAAGTCAATTTATTTTATTTAGTTTCTTTAAGCACCTTATTCAACTATTTTGTTACAAATTGTCAGTATCAATATTGAACATCTTTATTTCTGTAATGACTTGGCAATTGCACTATATGATAAAAGAGCACTGTTTGGATTTACTTGGTAATCGAAATGGTAGAATATTCCTTTTTTAATTATGGTGTGTGTCAATATCAAAATTAAAGAAATTTGATAAGTGATAATTCATAAAACTATGAGGTGGGGTATAGTTAGGGTTGCCATATTTAGCCTAGGGTTGCCTAATTTAGCCAGCTATAGTTAGGTTGCCATCGTCCTTGAAAGGACAGTCCTTTTTTGTAACAAATTGTCCTTGCCTTTTTTCGACGAAAAAGCCGTATTTACGAATTTTCCCTGAGAAAATTATCTACAGCAACCAACAATATTCCTTTCTGTCCAAATTTTATTAGACACGTTATAAAATAAAATAAATGTTTTTTTTCAAACCACAAAAGTATTAATTTTTGCAACGTGATTGCAACATTTGAAATTGTTTAAAATTTATTTGTAACTTTTGAAAAAAAAAAAAAGCATGTCTTATTCCCGTTTAATCTCAATGATAGTTTAGGCTTTATATTTAACCGTATTTTGATCTTAAAAAAAAAGAGTTTTTTTTTCAAAAATTTGAAAGTGGCGATTTATAATCGGCGGTTCACAATCAACAGCTTACCCCCCAATCTCCCACCCCCGGTCCATTTTCATAGTCCAATGTCCCTTTTTTCTACATTTTTACTTTTGGGTAAAAAAGGTGGCAACCCTAGCTATAGTATGTCATCAAGAAGTTAAAATTAATATTATTGCTTTATCCACAACGAAGTTACAGGGTCAAAAGTGCCGCTAATACCTTCAAGAAAAGGATGGTACGGCTGTGCTCGATTTGTGCCAGATATTGCGGATATAACTTCTGGATTTAAAACCATCTCTGCTAAAGCAGCTACCCAACAGATACCAGAGAATAATAATGTGATTTTACAATAACAGTGACACTACATATATCATAAACACTATTCCATAGATCTGTTAACTGGGCCCATAAGCAAAAACATTGTTTTAATGCAAAATTATGAAAAAATAAATGTTATCTCTTCTTCAAAACCGAATATCTCTAAAATTAAAGCTATCGAAATAAACCAAAAAATTAACTATCGAGAAAAAGGCACAAATAGATAATAAAGAGGATAAAGTGATTTTTAAATTGTTTGCTTTGTTTTTACATACTCCACAAAGTGTTTGAAACTTTCACCAAAATACCAACATTTTGTTTTCCCTCGTATAATTGACACATAGAAACTTTTATTTTAATTTAGAAAGAGATATTAAAAACCAAATAATTTAGCTACAAATTGTTTAAAAAATCATCAACATTGGTCCACTAGAGCACAATATACAGGGGTGGTCCGAATTATATTGAGGGAACTTCGGCAGCATATTGCTGAGAAAACAAGCAAAAAGTTATATCACAACGTATAAATGTATGTCTTCTAATGCTTAGTTTCGGAGATTTTTTTTTTTTTATTTTTTATTTAATTCTTTTCCAAATATCTCGAAAGTACGTGATGTGAATATTTGGATGAAAATTATGGGATGGATAGCTTGGATTGTAGTTCTGGATTTGATAATAGTGACTAATCAGGAAAGTTATTTACATGTGTTTTAACTGTTTTGAATTTTACCTGTATAAACTATTGAGTAAAAAATATACATTTGCGACTTTTTTTACATGTGGCAATTTCTTTGCAAAATCGCTACGAGTATGGTTCTCGTTGGAATCGAAATTTTCAATACCTGTCATCATTGACATAAATTAAACATGTTGACTAAATAGTAATTACACTGAAAGACTGAAATCATAAATTTGAAATCTTTTTGTTTTCAAAATTCAAAAGAAATTACTTATGATTAATTTAAAAAAAAACAAAATTTATTATTTCAGTCAAATAACTATACTCAACGTGCCCTTATTTTTTGTCAATAATGACATGTATTGACTATTTCCATTCTAAATATCTTGAGAACGGTTGCTCATAGGGATTTTTACCAACAGACATTTTTTACATAAAAAGTCATGAAAATGTACATTTTTTAGTCAGTGGTTTTATACAGTTACGGTCGAAAAGTTATAACTCTTCAAAACAGTTAAAACACATGTAGGTGGCGCCCCCTACAAATAGGAGTAATTTTGACATCAAAATCAAATTTCTCGTGTCACAAAACTCCCAGACATCAATTTTCATCCAAATATTGACGTTACTTCAGAAATTATTCGGAAAAAATCGAAATAAAAATGAAACTTCTACACTATGTATCTCCGAAACTAAGCATATAGGACATATATTTATACGAACTTTTTTACTTATTTTTATCTGCAGAATATGCTGTCGAAGTTTCCGGAATACAATTCGGGCCACCTTGTATAAAACTTTAAAATCCATCAAAATTTTATGGTGCCCTATTTTCGTGGCGGTGAGTGTAGTTTGTTGATATCACTAATAAAACAAATTATTACGCATATTGTATTTTTTGCTAATACAGTATACATCGTCGTTAGTCGATGATCTAAATTAAATTCAGCAGTTTAATCCCCCTGTAGCTATTATAAATGATTCACATATCGTCCCATTGCTGCCAAAAGTCACTAACTAACATTTTTCCGAACAACCAAATTCAATCACTAACTATGTTTTGAAGCGGAGAATCGATCGCAAATGTCATTAACTACGATTTCTGGCTATTTATGTTTTATTTTAATACCGAATAGTTACTAACTATTACATCTTTATGCAATGCAATTCATCTTTAGACGCATTTTTCTCGGAAGTAATAAAAAGTAAGTTAGTGACTTTTGGCAGCAATGGGACGATATGTCTTAAGAAAACATAGATCGCCTCACTTTACACAAACAATTAATGCTCTCATTGAAGTACCCTAACTTAAGCTTAAAAAAATAAACTTAAACACTAGATAACCTACTTTATCTCCCTATGAAGGTCATATACAAGTATCTACTTGACAAGATATATTACAACATAACACACAATTATTATGACACGTAATAAATTGCATCAGTAATAATCGTTGCCGTAACTAAGGGCATATCGGTGATAATAATGTAATATTAATATTATTTCCATATAATGTATATATTAAGTTTGCTGAGTTTAAGAGTTTATTAAGAGGTTTTACAACAGCCTTAATAGAAGAACCTAACCAAAAATATGGAATATCATTATTTAGTTTTTGTGTTATATATAAAAAAAAATGGTAATTATTGAATTTTTTATTCTTAGTTATTATCAGTCATACAGTTGCACATAAGTTAATAACTGTTTTCTGTTACATACTACATTAATTTAAAGTATAAAAATTTCTTAAAAATAGTTGAACATAAAGCCACCTAAATATGGAATAGGTACCCAAATATGGCCCACTAGCTCCTAGAATTAAGAACTTGGGAATTTTATTTAATTACAAACCTAAACTATGTACTAGGATGTATTTCAGGAAAATATTAAAACTTCTACAGGATGGCCCAAAAAAGTCTGAGTGGATCGGGATGATTTTTTAAATGGAACACCCTGTAAAGGAAGCCAAAAATGCTATAATATACAAAGTGTTTCATTTAAAAAAATCATCTTGATTCACTCACACTTTTTTAGCCATCCCATAGAAGTTAAAATACTTTCCTGAAATAGATCTTAGTACATGGTTTAGGTTTGGACTTAAAAAATGACCAAGATCTTTTTTATTCGAGGAGCTACAGATGTCTAATGCACTATTGCCGGACCCTGTATATCCTATTTTTATATTAAACCCATTCAGACGAGAAAGGACCCTAAAACAATCAAGCAAACATGTAATCAATGCGTTGTCATAATATACAATATTATTTGCAATCACCTATTAAGAAATACTTACTTTATGAGTACCCTAAAAACCTTTCTCATACCTCTGAAAGAAGACACTTTTACGTCGTCACAAAAAGCCCATCCAAAGTTTGAATGACAAGGCAAAATCTGCACCAGATGGACAGAGTTTAACATGCAATAATGGAAAGAGATTAAAAATCGCCATTACTATGGGCGTATTTATTTCCGAGAAATGGCGGTATTACATACTAAGGATACTATATTCCATATTTGCTTACTTTCCTTCTATCATATAACTGGGATATAATATTAATACAACATTATTTATCGGCTGAAAAATATTTTAAGTTCCATTTTTTATGGAACAATTAATGATATAATTGAAGTACCGTACTATAATTAACGTTCAGAATTAGATAACATATTTTATCATATTTTGAATGTCAAGTACAAGAATGTACTTGACAAAATTTATTATAACATAACAATCTACGTAATATCAAAGTCTATTATTATATTAAGTTTTATATAATATTAGGATTTATGAGTGGGGTCAGTTTATTTGCCCGTGAAAGAGAAGGTTCCTTGGTTTGCACGGGTGCTCGACCGCCGCTCGACTCAGGAAAGATGGTAAAATTCTTGGACTTAAAAAAAAAGAGAATTAAATTCTCTATTGAATGAGTATACATTCATTCAATTCGGTTCAGTAAGTTGGCTACAATCGAAAGTTGAAGAATATCGATCCACATTTTTCTTCAATATCAAACCCTTAGTTATCAAAACCGTATATATCAAAACCACCTTGATGAAGATGTAAACGAAACATCGTATCCAACCATATAGTTCAAAAGATTAGTTATACAATTTTGAAAGAAAAGTGGTACCTACCAACATGGATGGGGCCCTGGAATAACAGACAATCGGCCCAAATCCACAAAAACAAAATGACCATAACGAAGAAACATATTTTATTTATTAATATATAAGTAAGGGTGTTTTTCGCTCGTGCGAAAAAACTCTTTTTCCTAAGGTTTTTTAAAAAAAATGAAATTGTCTTAATGAAATTTTCACAAAGATCAATTTTACCGGGTTCTACTGCTTTATTTCTCAGGCTCAGTTTGGTTCTACTGCTTTATTTCCATTATCGATAACGATAATTTGATCTTGAATAGGATACGATTTTGAGTTACGATTTTGAGAAACTTTAATACTTCCTGAAATATTCAGTTCAGCTGACTCAATCCTCTGTGAAATACATTACTTTTAGTTTTTCAGATACATACTTTCTTACACATTGTAGAAAGAAGTTCTCTCTTTTCTGGTAGAGCAGGAGCCTCGTCGTGTATACGTGTTTTTAATTGAATGAACCCCGGTCGCCATTAAAACTGCTGCATTTTTTAGGTCATTATATTAGTTCTTATCACTTTTCCTGTATACCTTTCTACATTTAGCATAGATTGTATGATAATACCATGACTGAAACGAAAAAAACCTAGACCTAGGCAGTAGATATAAATGTGTTCTGAGGTAATGCTATGTTACAGTCCATAATAAGAATATTTGGATTTTCCAGACATATTAATATTTTATTATCTAATCTAGTTTAAACCTTATTTAACTCTTCTCTTCTGTCTCAATAATTTTTAGTAAATTAATTTTAGCAACATTTTAAACAACAGTTTGGGGGGGGACTTGGCTTTTAGTTCTCAAGCATAGAGATAACCATCACAAGTTTTCTGTCAACCGCAGAGTTCGCGTTAAATTCGTCAATTTTTTTACAGAGGGGAGCTCGTGTCGCAGCGTTTTCAAAAAAATATTGCACGGAGGCCCCCAGTTGTCAATCTACGTTACCGTATTCCTAGTATACACTTAGATCGAGACTATTTAAACTTACCTAATGCTATTCATTCTTTTTTCTGCTGCCAGTCAGTCATATTTATTAGTTATTAATAAAAGAATAGTGGTAAAACTACAGGGTGATTCTGAAATAAATGCAAATATTTTCAGGTGTGGTATATTTCGACCTCAAGAATACGTCTATGAGGTTTCTTTTGCAAAAAAGATCGTGCATTTTCTTTGAAATTTTCCTGTATATTTAGAAAACTTTTTAGAACTTTCTGTTCACCGCAAATTTTCCCATTTTCTTAATCTCTGATATTACGGCACGAAAAGAGATGCAAATACCGAAAAATTGAGTTGGCTCAATTTTTTTTATAAATACATATTTTTTTTTAATTTTCAAACTTTAATAACTCGGTTGGACTTACTTGAAACACGGTAAAGAGAATATATTATGTTTCTTTTATTGAGATCTACCAGACCTGAAAATATTTGCACTTATAAAGTCACATTTCACTTTGTATAGTAAACATTTTCAAACCGAACAAACAACAGATGCTTATTAAAATTATAAGTGTCTCAGAGAAAAACATCTTACAATAGTTATTTTACAAATTGGTGTTTATGTAGCTACTGACGATTATATACTGATGCAAATTGATTAATTATGTTACACTTCTAATGATCTAATAAAACATAAAATGGCAGTAAAAAAGTCTATATTGATTATTTTATATTCTAAAAGGAATAATTTTGCGCTTGAATAGCGTTACCGTTTTAGTTGGCGTTAACAAGTAACGGAACGCTAAAATTATGTTATGTCAAAACTTGGTGGCTCATTAAATGACAGACCCATTTGTTTTATATCGGTGTCCAATCTATTTCTAGTACATGATATTCGTCTATGACAAACAGTTCACATGGAAAATTATTTTTAGAATTTCTTAACTGCCAAAACCTAATGCCTCTTGATTATGAAACTTTTTGAACATACGGTATGTGTATAAATGTTAAAAAGCGTCTGAAAATTCAACAGCCTCTGCCATCTATCGCTCAATGCTTAAAGCACTGCAATGAAGGGGGCTGCTAAGTGGTCGAGATTGATCGATATATTGCATTTACAGAATTCTAACGTTTAAACTGTGTTACGTATAATAGCTTTCTTGAATACTTTAAATCATTTAGTAGGGATAGACGAAGACTAGATGGCGCTTGTGGAGATTCAAATTCTCCATTATTTTTTTTAAATGATAAACTTCTGTATTAGTATTAACCAAAGACATTATAAAGATAGACCGAACATCTCATTCATAAATACTCGTTGGTAGTGTATCAAACATTCCAATGTGTCAAACAAGGACAGAAGAGACAGAGAAATCTAAAATTTCCGACCCCGGCAACTAGGCGCATTTGGATTGTTCTAATGGCCAGTGGCGTATCGTTTTTTGGAACGAATTTAATTAGTAAAGTAAAAGTAAAGTAATTAGTAAAATTTTTACTCCATATTAATATACTACATTAACACTTTCAGATGACTTTTGTTATAAGGTCTAATATAATAATATAATTAATATCCCAGATATACTTGTGTTGAAACGTTAGTAGTTTTCGAAAATCGCTCCAACGTCGATTTTCAATTTAAACTTTCAGCACAGTTTAAAGAATATAAATATTTTCAGTTACTTCTATATAAACTTTCAGTTACTTGAATATTTAAAGGTGACTCAAGATGCCGAAACAGTTCTATATTAGATTTAAATGGTTGGTAACTTTTCTTTCATTTTTTAGAATATGGAGGCAATGGTAAAGCACATTTTAGACATTTTTGTAAACATAGGTGGCCGGAACATATTTTCAAAATATAGTTATAGATTTGACATTAAATTTCCATTCCAGAAATACCTAGGGTTGCCACCTGTCCTTTTTTGAAAAGGACAGTCCTTTTTTGGAATAACTTGTCCTTTTGACTTTTTTTGACTTAAAAAGTCATTTTTGTTTACGTATTTTCCCTGAGAAAATTACCTACAGCAAACAGAAATATTATTTTCTTTTCTATAAATAAATTTTTCTTGTTTAGAATAGGCAACATTATTTAGAACTTCCCGTTTAATCTCAAATGATAGTTTAGGTTTTAGTTTTACCTTTTTTGATCTTAAAAAGAACTTTTCAAAATTAGTAATTAGTAACGATTTAGTTAGTTCGCAATCGATAGTACAATGTTCTTTTTCTAATTTGCACAACGGTGGCAACTTTAGAAATACCCTCTCTTAAAGCCCTCCCAAAATTCTATATTCAAATAATTTTTAAAACTGTTTACTGTAAACAACATAAAATTAAACAATTACTTCCTGTGAAGTACTGTGTAATAGTTGTTTAATCTTATATTATTAATAACTTCCTATACCTAAAATCAATATTTAATAAGAAAATTGTGTTTTTTTGAAAATATAAGACAAGATTTGACTTTCGTCCGCGACGGACCGTCCGTCGTGTTTTTTTAAGATAGCCGTCGGACGAACTCCGTCGGACGGAGCATACGCGCCCATGTGAAATTGTTCATATAAACTCATGGTACTTGCTCGAAGTTGCGGACGCTCCGTCGCGGACGCTCCGCTCCATCTGAGCAATAAAATGTAAAAAAGGTCGGGTAAACACCTTTGTTTATTTGTTGAGCAAAATTCCTTTAGAATACCGTATACCATAATGATCAAAATATGACGCAATTTTAAGAGATCAAAAAAATGTCACTCTTTCTGGCTTATAATAAAGCTTCAAATGCAACGTTTATATCAATCCTCCAAATCAAATTTGTTATGATCTACAACAGTTAGTAATTGAGACGAATTATAATTCAACTACCGGCTACTACGTTCTTGATTTAATAGATCAAAATTCAACAAATATACCTAATTAGAAATTATTGTGAGAGGCTCCCTTGTGGGACGCCTATGTACAATTACGGCGGAAAAAACAATACCTAGGTACCTGTGAAAAGACGAATTCGGGTAATTTGAGCATATTTTTCCACACACTTGTCACTGTCGTACCATAATGAAAATTCGCAGATTCAAAAGTACGTTAAACAAAAACAAAAACTACTGAAAAACACTGAAAAGTTCACTTCGGTCTTGATTCCGACTTCAAACACATCGTAAGCTAAACGTAGTACGCTATAACGGACCAAGGGCCGTCGCGAGGGTTGGTGGGACGGACGGCTCATTTCATTCTGGAAGACTAGCAGCGACGTTGCCAATAGTTCTAGACGTTTCAGCACATTAATAAACTGTCCTTTAATAGTAATGCATATAATATATCCTCTGGTTAATAACCATATTATTACGCATGCTTCTTTAAAAATAAACTATTAATTTAATTAAGAAATTGAGATTTATTGATATCCGGTGAAGATTTTAAAGTCACCTTTTCTGCAAATCAAATTAAGTAGATAGGCGCAAATTTGATATGTGGCAATGTCGCCTTCTCTATCTCAGTTGGTTTTTACAGTACGTCGTCAACCTCCGATTGTTTGATCGGGTTAAAATGCAAAATGTTATATCTGTTCTTACTAAATCTATGGTATTAACAAAGAATATTTTAATGTATTAAATAATTTTTAACTCTAAGTATGAAGCATTAAAGTCGTTTTTTCGATCAATCAGTGTCAGTTTAGAAATTTTCTTAGAATATTTTTAGTGAATTTCATTGTTAAATTGAAAAATTTAAAATTTCAACATGTACAAATCTTTAATTATATTTTAACAAAATAATGTAACAAAAATCACTAGTAAAACTAAAATCAAACTGAGGATAAAATAGCGGTCTTTTGAAATAAAATATGACAATGTGCGCTCTCTTCGAGGTGATACACGAACTAAATGCGAGAATGGGAAAGCAGATCTCTTCTGAGCAGTAGATCGCGGGTAAAATTGTTTCCTGCACTAAAAATGTATGGATTTTTTCGTTCGGCTGTTGTATCGCATTCGTAATAGAGGTGGCGCTGCAATCAGTATACAAGGATTAAAATATTAGATCTATACAGGGTGTAAATGAATAAGTGGCAAAAAAGCTCAAGAAGTATTTTTTTAAAGCAAGTTCTTTTTTCGTATCGCATTAAATATTTTTCGATTCAGGGGTTCAATTTTGAGTCTCAAACTGCATTTTTCGGTAGAATGCTTATATCAATTTAAGCTTAAGTGAAATAGCTGTTTAACACCCTGTAGTCACACTACAGGGTGTTAAACAGCTATTTCACTTGCAACTAGAGCTCCGACAATTTGTGTAATTTGAAAATTAACGTTTTTGGTTCCTTTTTTAATTTGTTGCGGAACAAATTACTGTATTGGAAAATATTTTATTGGATTCATTTTGTCTCGTGTCATTCATACGAATTTTTTTTTCTGAAAATTAATTGAGAACGTGAGGTTTTTTTAGTCTCTTCATATTCCTATTCCTTTTAGTTATATCATTAGAAATTTTGATAATGATTTTGAATGACATGCTGAAGAAAATCTGTGAAAACTGTTCAATAACTAAATTATAAAATATATTAAATGAGGATTGATTCTTAGTAGATGCGTCACTCAAAACTGTGCTGTAAAACTGGATGACCGACAAAATGTCCTCTAAATATTTGGTTTAAGGATCATAAAAACATACACAGAAAGGTGAAGCAATGAAGACACGCAGTGCAGATCATAAAGTAGTTAGAAGTTCGGGTTATTTACAAGAAACCTCAATGGAAAAGGCGTAAATACTTAAATAAAGAGTTTAACATCAATCTAAATTGCGCAAACTGGCCTGCACAGTCAGTATATGTGCTAAAGAACTGAGTGTCTGTGGGGCATTTAATGAACCAGTTGTTGAAAACATATTATATGATCTAAAAGAAAAGATCTCTGGTAGGACCAAATTTCTGCAATTCTCTTATGGACTGTTGAGGTAAATATCTCTTATGGGAACAAGTGGCAACGTAAAGGCGAAAATAAGGGTCTCCTTAATGACCACTGTGTCACTAATAAGTAATAAGGGATCGACTGAACTTAGCAGTTATAAGTCTAGTGAAGTTAGTCAAAGAGTGTGGCAACACTCGCCTTTCGAAATGGTACAGTACGTCTGTTCGTTCTGTAGCTACGGGGTATGCGTCAGAGGGGAAACGATATTCTCTCGATGTTTTTCGTAAAAAAATAGACAACGCGTCCCATCAATAAAAATTCAACAAATTTGCAAGTAGCCAATAAAATGAGTGGGCGGAGCGATTTGCGGTGACGTACTTGTTAAGTCGACGTATAAAATAAATTGCTGTTTATTTAAATATTTTTTGTCCGCATTCCTTTCATAGACACAGATCCAGCAGACGTACTGTATATATTTGTCTGTCTATCTCTTTTTAACTATTTCTTGCTCCAAAAATGTTTAGCGCTTCTTCAAATGTAGAACATTTGCTACAGCAGCGCCATCTTAATTGTTCCCTCTTTGATGACCTCTTTTCAATACACGAAAATAATTTTCCTTATCTCTACCCTCCTTTAATTCTCTTTCCATTCTATCTATGGAGGGTCGTGTTTATTGATTGGAACGGCTTCCATCTGTTGTAGTATCTTCTTTGCACTGTAGATGGCGCTACAATATATTTTAAAGAAATTTATTTACCTTTTATTTTTATATATTATTGATTCTATTTTCTATTTGTAGAGTAGTATTAGGCAAGGGCGTGAGACAATGAGATACCATCTCTCCCAAGTTATTTACACTGGCACTGGTAATAGAAAACTAGCACTGGTATTCAAGAAATTAGAATGGCAAAATAGAGGTCTAAACATCGATGAACCAGTTGGGGTACACCTTAGCCATCTTAGATTCGCAGACGATATTGTCTTGCTGAGAAATGAGCGATTTTTCAAGGATAAAAAGGTGCCGATCAACCTAAAGAAAAAGGCTTACGACAGCTGCATCCTACTTGTGCTTACATATGGCTTAGACAGTATGGCAATTACCCAAAAATCAGCAGCAAACCTGCGAGTAGCACGAAGAGCCATGTTAGGAGACACCATGAGGGAAAGAATCATGTTAGGAGTCACCATGAGGGAAAAAATGCGAAACACCAACATACGTCAAAAAACAAAACTAATAGATATTGTTAAAAGAGTGGCAAGTCTGAAGTGGGAATGGATCGGACACATGGCAAGACAGGATCCAGACCGATGGCCTAAAAAAGTCATTCTATGGAGATCTAGGGGAACAACAAGAAGTATGGGCCGACCAAAAAAGAGATGGGTCATGGAAAAACCTAGAAGAGGCCCGCAACCTAGGATGCCGGCAACACTGGATGGAACCAGGCTGAGAAGGAAGAAGAGAGAGTAGTATCTATGAGGGACAAATCAGAAAAAAAATATGGCTTTATTATTGATAATTTAAACCTGAAAATATCGTGGTGGCATTTTATTCTTGGTCTCCGTGTTTTCTCTCTCCCAAGTTGCGTGTCTCGCGTTGATTGTAAAAAGGCGAACTGAGCGGAGGGACTTTTTATCAGAACTAAAAAATTAATTACCCCCCGTAGATATCGCTTGTCGTAAATCCCTAAGTAAAAGGTTTTAGGCCGTGTTAATTATTATACCAACATATTGGCTACCTGCTGTATATCTGCGTGAGAAGAAATATCACTCAGCCGTTTGTACGTGTTCGGATAACGATTTTCTTTTTATAAATTAGAATAAAGGCCGTAAATATTCGAAAAGAAAGCTTTTAGTTTATTGGCGTTACGTAACGAGCGGAGCGACGGCGGTTCGGTGCAGGCAAAAGTTTGAAGATAGATCCAGCTTCAGAGATAAAAGAGAAAAAATATGGAATCGAAATATGTTTTACAGTTTCTGTGATACATAAAAATTTATTGTCTAATTAATTTTTCTTTTGTAAAATAAATAGATAAATTTTCAATACATTGTTTAATATACACAGATATTTTTTTCCAACACAGATATTTGTACCGTTCTAGGTAATTTAGGATCGCCATTTGGGATTGCGGCTATGAATTTCGAACGGTTATTAAACTGATTTTAGAATCAAATTTATATAGCAAAAATTTTTAATTATTAATATAGGTTAGATAAACCGGATGTTCCTCAAAAGTTACTCACCCCTATAATTTTATTATATTTTCCGATAAAAAACGAGATTTTAGAACATTAGTATATAATATATGCGTCATATGACATAAATCAGGATTGAAAACAATTAAAATCAATTGTTTTCGGTCACTTCCTGTTTTACCGGAAATGACTAAAACTTTTGATTTTTAAACGGCACCATCGGCATTTTTTTACTTTATTGGATAGTAAATGACACTCTGAATAGAATGACGGCGCGTATTTTCGTATTTTCGAAAATCGTATTTTCAATTTCAATCTATAATTTTACTAATTACTCTTACTTTTAATCAAGGAATCTTTGAAAAATAAATTGTCTAATGTTTTTTGTGTCTTGTCCTGGTCAGTTAAGAGATCCTGGTCAGTTAAGCCTAAATTGTATCCTAACTCATATATAATTCTAAACAATACAGTGGTGAGTATAGTTGCGAGCAGTGTGGAAATAGTTTTGTTGCAGTTTTACGTATATAAATAAATTATACAATTCTTGCCGTGAACTGCTATGAAAAATTCTTAGTCCACGTTGTGTTTGTCATTTCGGGAAATCAACCAACCTATCACGACCGGTTTCTGGGCTTTTACCCTTCATCAGGTGAGTCTTGGTCGATTTCCTGAGAAATCAATAATTTGATTCACTTTTACAAAATTTGTATTACAATGAGTGTCTGTCCATCTGTTCATCAGTTCGTCTATCCGTCTGAGGACCTCTATCCACCTGACAAGTTTGGTTCCAGTCGACTCATCATCATCATTCTCATCATTATTTTCAGCTTATTCAACCATTTCCAGTCATGGTGTAGCCTCTTTCGCATATTTAGATACTCTCTTTTTAGTTGGGCCCATTATTGTCTATTCTTGGCTATGCGGGCCCAAGTTATCCCTGCTAATTTCCTTATATCATTGTCCCATCTCAAATTTGGTCTTCCTCTAGGTCTCTTGATTCCTCGTGGGTACCATTCTGTAATTTTTGTGGTCCATCTGTTGTCTGTCCTTGCCAGGTATCCTGCCCATTGCCACGTGAGAGATTTCATATCGCGTCTCCCATAATTAAGAGAGGCGACCCATAATTAAGAAAAATTCTGATGATTTAGTCCATTTAGACATATCTGTTCTAAACGTCATTCTCTAGCCCGTTTCCAATTATGCCGAAATTGACCCACATTTTTCTTCAATATCAAATCCTTAGTCCCACCCTGATGAAGACGTAAACGAAACGTCGTATCCAACTTTGCAGGGAAGGACCGTGTGCACAGTTGCTCACATAGCCTACCCACCAAATTTGGTCGCGATCGTACGACATCAACTTTTGACATGACTTCCGTCAATGTCATAGTGACACGTGTCAAGCTGACCTTGATCCAATTTATCGACATACCAAATTTCATTTAAATCAGACGAATTTGTCTAAGCCGTATACTGTCCTTGCCACTCTTCCTCTCGTATGTCGTGTCGTGTCACGACCTTGAATTTTTACTCCCAGCGCGCATAAAGAAGTTTTACTTCAATAAGGTCCTTTAATTTGCAGCCTTAATATATCCTCGGTAGATCGTTCATCTATTCGAAGTGAATTAAAAGTTATCCAATTCATAAATTAACAATACAAAAGCGTGAATTTATGAATGAATAAAGGACGCGCTATTCACAGAATCGTCTATAAATTACTGCAGCAAATTACCTTTTCAGCAAGGACAAAACAAATAAATTTCGAAAAAGTAACGAGCGGTAATTATCTTCACCGAATAATAAATGTCAACGATGTCCGTTTCTTATGCAGCCCACCTTACTTTATTAGACGCACTTGACCGCCTGGATAATAACGCAATATGCGAAATGGCAAGAAGGTATTAGAATTTGCATCGGTTAGTATATACAGGGTGGTCCGAACTGTATTCCGGAAACTTCAGCAGCATATTCTGCAGAAAAAAATAAGTAAAAGAGTTCGTATAAATGCATGTCCTAAAATGCTTAGTTTCGGAGATACAGAGTGTAGAAGTTCCATTTTTATTTCCATTTTTTCCAAATAATTTCTGAAGTAACGTTAATATTTATATGAAAATTGGTATCTGGGAGATTTTTGACATGAGAAATTTGATTTTGATGTCAATATGACTCCTATTTGTAGGGGGCGCCACCTACATTTGTTTTAAATGTTTTTAAGAGTAATAACTTTTCGTCCGTACCTGGATATAAAACTACTGGGTGAAAAAATATAAATTTCCGTGATTTTTTACGTAAAAATATCTTTTGGTAAAAATGGCTACGAGCAACCGTTCTCGAGATATTTAATATGGAGGTAGTCAATGCATGTCATTATTGACAAAAAATAAACATATGCTGAGTAGATAGTTGAAATAGATGACTGAAATAGTAAATTTGTGAACTTTTTATTTTTTTAAATTAATCATAAATTTTTCTTTGAAAAAATGATAATAAAAAAGTTTCTGTTGAACTTTTGACACAAAAACATTTCAAATTTATGATTTCAGTTTAATAACTATTTAGTCAACATGTTTAATTTATGTCAATGACGATTGGTATTGATAATTTCAGTTCCAAATATCTCGAGAACCATTACTCGTAGCGATTTTTACCAAGAGATCTTTTTTACGTATACGGATACGGACGAAAAGTTATTACTCTTCAAACCAGTTAAAAAATATGTAGGTGGCGCCCTCTACAAGTAAAAGTCATATTGACATCAAAATCAAATTTCTCATGTGAAAAAACTCCCAGACACCATTTTCCATCCAAATATTGACGTTACTTTAGAAATTATTTGGAAAAAATGAAAATAAAAATGAAACTTCTACACCCTGTATCTCCGAAACTAAGCATTTTAGGACATACATTTACACGAACTTTTTTACTTATTTTTATCTGCAGAATATACTGCTGAAGTTTCCGGAATACAGTTCGGACCACCCTGTATTTTGCTTCTCTCTTCTCACCATATACTGAATGGATAATTTTTCAATTACCCTGCATCATTTAAGTAGAGGATTCAATAAAAATGGATATATTAGAAAAAAATTAAATTATTTTTTAAATTCATATTTTTCTTGGTAGGGGTCGATTGAAAGACGAAGAATAGTATAATCTATGCAGTTTCTTGAATAGGTGGGACTCTCAGTGCGGGGGTGATTAGTGTTTTTATAATTTAGGGGTAAGTATATTATATTAATTATGTTTATAATATGTACATTCTGTAAATATAAAACCAGAAAACACAACCTCCATTTATTATAAATATTTGCATATTAATTTCAGCGATTTTTTTTATGTAAACATAATTGTTCCATGATCTCTCTACATCAACATATATCCACAGTATTATTTATTCTTTCAGACTGTGTTTCGCAGAATAAATTTAATAGAGAACCGGAGTAGCGGACTTTATACATCCATAGTTTCTAAGTTGGTAAGTATACTGTTTTGTTTTGTTGATTAGATACCTTTTTCTTGCATGTTTTTTTATTTTGTATCTAATGGCAATTTTGTTCCTATTTTGGTTAGGCGCAGAATTCTAGTAAGGTTCTTCTAGACAAGAAGAGATGACAGTGAGTATCTTACATACATAAGTTCTGTTTTGTGACTTCTTATTAACCTTTATAATATATATTATAATTATAAACACGTGTTCTATTATATTTATTAATATTCACTAACACTTTGTGAATTTCAGTGGCGGCTCGTGGGTAAAAATTTAGGTGAAGAGATTTTTTTTAAATTGCGCCCCAGGCGAAAATTTTTTTGGCGCATTCACCATTTTGTCAACATTTTTTAAAATATTTGAAAATTTTTTGCTGCATTCATCATTTTGTTAATATTTTTTTTTGTTATTATTTATACACTAATACCTATAATATTTTCGTTTTAGTTCATTAAGTAAAAAGAGATACAACCAGTTTTCGATAAACACATTATTTTGCATTCCAGTGAAAATATAATTAAATTTAAATTAAATATAATACACATTATATACAGTGTCCACCATTAAGTTGGATCCATATCGACGTTTTTTTTTATATTAGAGTTTTAAAAAATATTTTTGTGGCAATCACTTCTGCTTTGAAAACAACTTAAAATGCACCAAGCCAAAGTTGACAGCTAACATCTGGGAGCTGTCAATTACAAAATATTTAAAAGACATTTTTAAAAATTGGTTAAATTATTATTATTTTAAAAAAAGTGACTAACAAAATTATGTTTCAACTTTGAACAAAAGGAAGACGAAGAAAACTGTCCAAAACCAAAAAGTCATTCACATCGGTCACCGATAATAAACTTCGGGGCGGGGGGATTTACATCAGTCGCTAGGCTGACGTCACGTTACCATGGAAACCGTGCAGCCGCTTGGCTCAAAAATAGAAACATTTTCACTTGCACTTCTGGCTTGTGCGGGCCTATAATGCTGCTTTTTCGGCCGGAATTAATGATGCGGTGGACCTATTATTATGCAGAGGTCAAAAAAATAAAATAACTTTTTTTTTTAAATTCACATATCACATTAAATTCACAATCACATTTTTAATTTCACAAAGAATATTGGTGAATTTTGGTAGAACGTCGAGCCACTACCTTTTTGCAACTGTACTGAACCATAACCTTAAATCTTAAATTTTCACTTCATTGTTCTGTTCAATCAGAGAGTTCAGTGCTGTTTTTGTTTTTATAAAAAAAAAACTTAATTAAAATGGGACATAAGAAAGAACTTTATCCACTCCCTCGTTTATTTAGAATATAGAGGGCGGCACAAGCTAGACTCTAGGATGACTAAATTAGGCAATCTTGCGACTAGTATACTACCTGTTAAGGCTGAACTGCGACTTTATTAGTCCAGTATGCGACTACTCGAACTACTCCATCTTAATTTCCAAAACAACAAAGTGAAAGCCGCCATGTTGAATAAGACAATGTTTCGTTCCTAAAATAGCAATTCCTGCTTTTTGAATACATTAATTTGAAATATTTGGCCCTAAACAACACGCGGAAACAATTTTTTCGACTGCGAATAAATTATTCTCATTTTACTAAAAAAAAATTCAAGAAATTTTTTAAAACTTCTTTAATTTTAAGGCCCATTAGTATTTTTCAAAGTAGAAACAATACATTTATCAATAAAGTTGTTTGCGTTTAACTTTTTTGCCTTGGGTAACGAGTTACAGAGTCGGTTAAAGTGTTTCAATAATTATGATCTTCAAATATCCTCCACACTTAAATACTTTTGTCTAGTTTTCCTTTACTGCCATCTGGCCTATGTCTCTAACTAAATCATAAAAATAATATTTTTACTATAATTATCCCAATTTAGGATAAAACGCGACTTAGACGCCATATTATTATAGTTTTGTATTTCTGTGAATTAGGATTTTAAACAACGTTGCAGTTTGTACTAAATTAGGCTGCTAGCCAACGTCGTTTCGACCCAAAAATTATTCTCCAAACTAGTGCAGACTAGGGTTGGCACGACGTTTGGTCGCGTGACACAAGGTTGTCCCGACGTCCAAATGCTGCTTGGGTGTAATCCCAATAGTGAGACACCTCTCGCGTTAGGCCATTGATAATAATATGGTCGAGGACCGCGGTTCGGATTACATGTAAATAAAGTAGGTCCCGTTCAGATTAGACTTAACAGCAAAAAAGACAAGTTAAACTACTTTTTTTCTTATTTTTTAATGTATCAGTACTACCAGTTTATTGAAATTATGCCTGAATTTGAACAAATTCAGCAGGAAAATGCTTTGAACGTAGCAGTAACAGCAGAAGCGACGTTTCAAATCGCATTTGTAGGAGTGTGGTGATACTTATTGGTCACCGTGCACTTTGAAACGGGCAGCCCGCCCTGCGACCTCGACAAATGAACAATACCGTTGTTAGCAGGACGAGGCTCCGCCCCCCGTTGTCTGCAAACTCTATTGTTCTGCCGGGCTTGCGCCCTGCCAAACAATGAGTTTTCAGCGGGCATTGTCTGCCAGCTCGCAGAGCGTCCCAATCCGACGCTTCAGGGCGGCGACGTTTAACTTCCAATTGAACACTACAATGCCCGCGATTTTCCCATGCACGGCGCCGCCGGTTTCCCACGCGGAAACGGAAGAGGGGGAGGGAAATTCCGGGGCACACTCGGCGATATCGCCAAGATCTGAGTTTATATCAAACTGATCGCGTTGATACATTGTTTACCTTTAATTTCCAGTCCTATAATAATAGTTCTCAGTGATTTAACCTTCTGTTAGGCGCGTCTTCTTTTACTAGACAGGGTGGCGCCTCTCATACGACGCGGAGGCTTTAGGAAGAACGGTAGTTTATATTGAAATAACATTTTGGAAGCATATATAGGTTAATTCAGAGCACTTTTTAAATACCCAAGTAGCATCTATCTGACTTCGAACTAAATCTGACCTGAAGCGACGTCAGACTTTGTGCAAATTTAGGTCGAGTGCTGGTGATACGACTGGTGACGTCGCTTTCCTATTAAAAGTGACGTCGTTGGATCCGAGTCGGTAAATCCAACGATCTGTCGACGTACAAAATAACAACGTACCATTTTTATTAATTTCCCAACGTCATTCCAACGTTGGCTTGCACGACGTACCTATACTTGAACTAGCCCGACGTCTACCTGTTGTCCGAATAGGATACGTCTCACTGGTAATCCCTAAAGTAACGTCCAATTATATTTTGTTGTATTTTATGTTCATATTTTTAACCTAATTTACGTATCTCTATTTACGTCCGTAAATACAACCCATTAAGTAGCATTTGCGGCCTAATAAACATCATGAACATAACCTAATAAAAAGTTTTTGTAAACAAACTTAATTTTTTTTATTATGCCTAAAAAAAACACTAAAAAGGCATTTAAACATTCATCTACATTTTACAGAAAGAGGTCGAGGCTTTTGCAAAATAATAATAGTAGTAGTGATGTTTTCCTCCGCCCACGAATGCTTTTTATCCGGAAGAGATGCTGCATTACACTAGTGCATCTTAATTTCATTTTTTAGCTTAGGAAACCAGCAGACCCCATCCTCCTCCCACATGTGAGGTACTGGTTCCAATTCTTTTAAATTTTGTATATACTATCTTAAAAAAGTGGCTGCCCATTGCTTTAAAGAGAAAACAAAAACAAAAATATAGTTGCACAAATCCACAAATCACTGATACGCAAAGTGAGGTTACGTGGTGCACGTTGGAATTATATACGTCATAATACGATTGCCGGTCGTCCGGTTTGATGACATCGGTCGTGTGAGACGACTAGGCCTTAAGGCTGATTCATGGTACACCGGGCCGTACCCGAGCCGGGCACGTTCCGTAAAGTAGACACCGAGCCACGTCCGGGCCTTCAATATATGCTACACCGAGTTGACAACGGGGATCATGTCCGTGCCGATTATATTCTAGAAAACAGTGTTGCCGCAGTGGTACATTTGTACCAAATTTGATACTTTTAATTCTATTTGGTACAGTGGTACTACATTTTCAAATCCAGGATGATTTGGTACAATAATTATTTCCCACGCGCACCGAAAATGAATAGATATTTAATAATTATTGTCGTTGATATTGCATTAAACGCGCTTACCGATACCATTTGGAGAAAATTCGCATTAATTAACGACGTATTATAAACGTTGTAATGTCTATAGCGTTGCCTATATTAAATAACCCGAAGAAAAAACTTGAAAATTTACTGTTTCTAACATGCTTCTATATTTGCGTTTTTTTTAATAAAATTTAAGTTTTCCAAGTATTGTGTGTAGTATTAGAATTACTTAGATTTCTTCAACCTATACATACTTATAATTGGGTTTTCTGAATTTCTATTTCATGTTTTTCGTCTCGATTTGTGTCTTTCTCCAGGAAGTTTTTTTATGTAGAAATTTATGAAGAAATTCACAGCGACCAAACCGGTTAAAGTCATATGCAGATGTATTTTGTTGTGCTTTAAAAAATTGTACCAAAGTGGTACATTTTTAGTTTATAATGTGGTACGCGCTAAAAGTTGGGTGCGGCAACACTGCTAGAAAACAGCCGCTATAGGCCCGTAGATGAACGAAGTATTTAGCCCGGGCGACTCATTTATGTTTGCCGCAACGGGGCCGGACCGTAGCGGATCCGAGGAAAAATGTACACCAACATTTCTCGGACGGGGCACGGACGCGTTCCGGCGAAGCTCGGCCCGTGCTTGGCTTAGCATGAATGCATAAGTATAAATAACATTTCACAATGTTTGGCCGTGCCTTCACCGTCGCACGGCCCCGGCCCGTCACGGTGTACCATGAATCAGCCTTTTAATGTTGGAGACCCGGACGGAATTGGTATATTGGTAGTTCATATTAAGTCGGACACAGAAATCCGCCATTCTTAACAGGTATCCGATTGTCAGCCATTTTAAAATCGTTTTTCGTTTTTAAAATTTATATTCACATTCCGATTTCTAGTAGAATAATATTGATAAGGTTGAGTTTGGGGAACCACAGTACAGTTTTATGATTAAACCAGCTAGAAAATAAAAAATATTTTGCGAGTTACTTTTTATAGATATATTTATTTCATAAATCTACCTACTTTTGAAGGCGCTCGTTGTTTTCCGGAGTATTTTAATCAGATATATCAAAAAAGTGACTTCCGTTGACAAAACTGATGTCTGGATTAATGATTCAGAATTATTATAATATGAAATTAGATAGGCACTTATAGTTCTATTCGAGGAGTGATTATGAATCCATTTGAAAATAGGTAGTTTGGTTAGTTTTTTATGTATTCTTGGTAGCGAATATGAAACCAAACGTAACGTAAGTGCTTAGCGATGAATTTTAAGTGACTAAAATCCAACGTAATATGACGTATATAATATTGGTAATTGATAGAATTACATTCCCTATTAGGTCAGATACCGACATCGAGGCGACCCGAATCTGTATTCCCCATTTAGGTGCAAATAAGGGACGTCAAGCGGTCGAATCGACGTTGGTACCCGACGTCGGGTTTATTGAACGCGACGTATACCCGACGTTAGATAACGTCCAAATGCTACTTGGGTATATAGAGTTCTACTACCCCAAAAAAAGTTACACTTAAAGTTACCATACCTGTTGGTATGGTCGGCTAAAAATTGTTAGAGAACCCTTGTTTATAGAGTATTTTTATAGAGTCTGCAAATATGTGAAATATGCAAGCTGTGCTTCAAATCCAGGTGAGGGTTTTTACCGGTACTCTTGATTTAGAGATATAAATGTGAAAAATACTTAGCATTGAAATTTTTTTATCTAATAATCAGTTTATTATGAGATGATACTTCTTTGCAAATAGTAAAAATATATGTTAATACTCAAGTTTTAATTCTGACGAATGATTGAGAAAATATAAGTTCCAACCTAACTTACTTCAAATTCCGTTCAAATTCCAACCTAACTTACTTTCTGATAAGAGCAAAATAAAACACTAAATCACCACAATACACCAAAACACTTTTACTTTTGCACTAGACACGTGTTTCGCTAGTCATGTTAGCCTACTCAGCAGATGATTAAAACTAATATTTTGAGTGTTTTATATGACACAGATATCAAAAAATACCTTGGTATTTTGACACAGAGACAGAAATACAGAAAATTAGTATTTTTTTGTAAAATGCCACTGCCTGCGTTGAATGCAAACGGAAGTAGAATGGCTAGTCTCATTCTGCCTCATCAAAATCCAAGATGGCAGCCGTTTTGCGTCGGAAAATTTTAAGAATACAAAAAATAATACTTTAATTGCTAATATTACAATGTTGGGAACATATATCATAATATCTACTTAACTATTCATTAAAGTCTTATTAATTAACACTTCTACAATGAATCTAATCCCTTAAAAGCTTTTTGTCGTCCAAACATGCCCGACAAAGTTGTCACCGACAATTTTGATAAACTGGAAATAAAAATCAAATTTAATGTCGATGTCGTGCCTTGTAACCTGTTTACACATTTGGTGGCTTTGTTATATAATTTAGACAAACTGCACGAAGAAACAATATTTACTTTCTTATACTTAATTTATTATAGAAACCTGACACAGCTACAGTCTGTCCAACGAAAAAATTCTTGACAATTATAGATGTCTTTGTCATTTTAATTTCACAGCAGTTTATTTTATTTTACAAAGAAATAAGTTGGTACAACTGGAACGCGTAGCAAAAAAATAATAATTTCAAATTTGAGTGACAAGTGATTACTTCAAAATGTTATGAAAAAAAAACTGTATAAAATTGAAAAAATCTAACGGAGTTATTTTATAAAAAAAATTACGGTAGGTATGTGTGAATACAAAACAAACAAGGGTATATTTTAAAGAAAACCACTACATATCAAAAAATATATAAAAAAAAACTATTTTTTACTTTCAAGTTGAAGCAACTTCCTGCATTTATTAGTACATTTCTCAATATAACTTATGTACAGGATGAGCCAAATTGGACGTTTTTAAAGGGAAACGCCCTTTTCTATAAGAGATAGACGAAAACTAATATCGGTATCTGGAGCTCAATTTTTATCAAAAATATGATAGTGAAAACCGCACATCGATATCTGTGTTTTTCAAAAATGTGCATTTTTAACAAATCGTTGTAACTTTTTTGTTATGGAAAATTTATTATTTTTATGAAAACATTTCCAAAGCATCATTTTAAGTAGAATTTGATGGTTTAAGTATAATTTTTTTAAAATTAATATTTTAAGAATTATCAACAGAAAATTTGATTTTTTAAATGGGACACCCTGTATACTGCACACTTGATATTTTGCTCGATTCCTCTTCGAGATATAGAGTTTATTAAAATTCGCCCACTTTAAATAAGTAGGCTTTGAACAGCGCCGGCGCCGGCTGTAATGCAAAAAAATCTAGCCGGTGAGCAGCAATTAAAACGAAAATAATATTTGCAATGAGAGATGCAGAATTTTATAACAATTTAAACTATATCTTACCAACATCAATACATTTAAACTATATCTAATAATAATAAAAATAAATAGCAAACCGAGACATGAGATTTTGCTACAGGTGTTCGACATATCGACCGTCTTCTGTTATGCACAGACGGGGCCGTTATTGAATATTTCTCGCGGAATTCATTAACTCAGTGGGGGTGAAAGATACCCACGCATAATGCTAAGTACTTCTAATTCTTATCTAGATTATACGGGCAATTTAAAATAAGAACCTTTATGCTTCCGCAAAGATATCCATAGGATTAGACCCAAAAGTACTAAGTCTGGCTGCCTCGACGGCCAAGAACGGCTGGGATCATGGTTAGCTACCTATTTAATAATTATTCTCGAAATTGGCTGCAAAAATTTGCCGATAACTTTAGCGTTCTGAGACGGTGCCGCGTCTTGCTGGAAAAATATGTTGTCGAGTTTCATTAGGGGCAGATCATCAATAAGGGATCCAAAGCCTACTAGTTAAAAGTGGTAAACTTTTAAAAATTCTGTATTTCGAAGGGGATTATAACAAAATATCAAGTGTGGTATATTTTTGGAAAGGTAATTTTAAGTTNNNTTGATGCTTACCGTTCAGTTACGTATTACTTTAACCATAGAACTTTTATTTAATTTGGCTTTGTTATATAATTTAGACAAACTGCACGAAGAAACAATATTTACTTTCTTATACTTAATTTATTATAGAAACCTGACACAGCTACAGTCTGTCCAACGAAAAAAAAAAAAAAAAAAAAAAAAAAAAAAAAATATTTTAATTTCACAATAGTTTATTTTATTTTACAAAAATAAGTTAGTACAACTGGAACACATAGCAGTAAATTAATATATAATACTTAAAAAAAATAAAAAAATGTATATTCAAAATGTTATGAAAAAAAAGCTGTATAAAATTGAAAAAATCTAACGGAGTTATTTTATAAAAAAAATTACGGTATGTGTGAATACAAAACAAACAAGGGTGTATTTTAAAGAAAACCACTACATATCAAAAAATATATAAAAAAAAATATTTCTTACTTTCAAGTTGAAGCAACTTCCTGCATTTATTAGTACATTTCTCAATATAACTTATGTACAGGATGAGCCAAATTGGACGTTTTTAAAGGGAAACACCCTTTTCTATAAGAGGTAGACGAAAACTAATATCGGTATCTGGAGCTCAATTTTTATCAAAAATATGATAGTGAAAACCGCACATCGATATCTGTTTTTCAAAAATGTGCATTTTTAACAAATCGTTGTATCTTTTTTGTTATGGAAAATTTATTATTTTTATGAAAACATTTCCAAAGCATCATTTTACGTAGAATTTGATGGTTTAAGTATAATTTTTTTAAAATTAATATTTTAAGAATTATCAACAGAAAATTTGATTTCTTAAATGGGACACCCTGTATACTGCACACTTGATATTTTGCTCGCTTCCTCTTCGAGATATAGAGTTTATTAAAATTCGCCCACTTTAAATAAGTAGGCTTTGAACAGCGCCGGCGCCGGCTGTAATGCAAAAAAATCTAGCCGGTGAGCAGCAATTAAAACGAAAATAATAATGCAATGAGGGATGCAGAATTTTATAACAATTTAAACTATATCTTACCAACATCAATACATTTAAACTATATCTAATAATAATAAAAATAAATAGCAAACCGAGACATGAGATTTTGCTACAGGTGTTCGACATATCGACCGTCTTCTGTTATGCACAGACGGGGCCGTTATTGAATATTTCTCGCGGAATTCATTAACTCAGTGGGGGTGAAAGATACCCACGCATAATGCTAAGTACTTCTAATTCTTATCTAGATTATACGGGCAATTTAAAATAAGAACCTTTATGCTTCCGCAAAGATATCCATAGGATTAGACCCAAAAGTACTAAGTCTGGCTGCCTCGACGGCCAAGAACGGCTGGGATCATGGTTAGCTACCTATTTAATAATTATTCTCGAAATTGGCTGCAAAAATTTGCCGATAACTTTAGCGTTCTGAGACGGTGCCGCGTCTTGCTGGAAAAATATGTTGTCGAGTTTCATTAGGGGCAGATCATCAATAAGGGATCCAAAGCCTACTAGTTAAAAGTGGTAAACTTTTAAAAATTCTGTATTTCGAAGGGGATTATAACAAAATATCAAGTGTGCTATATTTTTGGAAAGGTAATTTTAAGTTAATTATTAAATTAAAAATATACAGGGTGTCCCAAATAAAAAGTCAATTTTTCTGTTGATAACTCTTAAATTATTAATTTAAAAAAATATACTTAAACCATTAAATTCTATGTAAAAAGGTGCTTTGGAAATGTTTTTATAGAAATACAAAATTTTTCATAGCAAAAAAGTTAAAGCAATTTTTTAAAAATGTACATTTTTGAAAAACACCCCGTAACTCCGAAACGGTAACAGATATTGATGTGCGGTTTTCACCATCATATTTTTGATAAAAATTGAGCTTACAACCAAATAGACACCGATATTCCGATATTAGTTTTCGTCTATCTCCTACAGAAAAGGGCAATTCCATTTTAAAGCGTCCAGTTTGACCCACCCTGTATAAATTTGCAAAGGAATAAATAAAACACAACATAAATAAAATATTTTATTAATAATAACATATAGGTACTGAATTTACTTTAAAATTGGTTAATTAACTTTAGTCTTAATTTCTTTAAACCAGTAGTTCTTTTGACATTATATTTATCTCTGCAGTACTAAAATTTATTATTTACCTATCGTGTGATGTTAGTTTACAGATACTCCATTTTTTGGTGCAATATAAGATGGAATTGGAAAATTGGAAAAAATCACGATTTTTAAAAAAAAATCAGATTTTTTTGATTTAAATCACATTTTTTTGATTTTAATTCAAAACACTATTTAAATCGAATTTCCAAATGACTAGGACTTATTTCCAATTAAAGTCCCATCCTAAATGGCTAAATCTTTGTAACACTGCCCGATACCGATAACATTAACAATTCTACGGCGTGTGTCATTTTTCCACATCGGTCACCAATATATTCCGCAAAAAAGTCGCTCGCTTCAGATCAAACGGATTTTTTTTCAAACGTCTCAAAAGTATTGATTTTTGTCATTTTAACGCCTAGGTATAAAAGTAAAGGACTGTTACGCCTAAGCACAAAAGCACACAAAAGTACAAAAATATATTATTAAACTGATATTAAGTGTCAAATTCAACGAGAGTACAAATAATTGTTGCTCGATTACTGCTTATATTATTTGCAATGTTTGAAATTGATTAAAAAATTATTTAATGTTTAAAAAAAACGTTCTATTCAGAGTAAAAAAGTACTTTTTGTGCCCCACTCTAGTCGGAATAGATGGTCCTTAAAAGGTATAGGCGAGATAGGCTAGATGGTCCTTCAAAGGTTTGAATCGTCAAAAAAAGTATAATTTTTACTCCTAATAAAACAATACACTGTTGTTCGGAAATAGTCTTAAGTTGAGAATGATGTATTATCTAATACCAAAGTGTAAAGTACTTACTGCAGATCAAAATTTCGGTAGGAATTTGGAAACATACAACCGTTTCAAAAAAAAAAAACAACATATTTTCTGACGATTCTAGATTCTCGGGAATGAAGATATAGTCTCTATATATTAGAAGAACCTAGTTTTGCACTAGACTTTGCAAATGATATGTATTCGAACAGAGAATTTTTGTCATTTATACATAAATTTTAAAATAAATCCCTGCGTTTAGCGGACTAATGGATTTACACGAAATTACTTCAAAAACACTTAAATTGATGAATAGATATTTTTATATAGTTTTATAACATTTACAATTATTTTTAGGTTTATTATTTGTTATATCTGTTATAGATATATTTTTTATAGTTTTCTAGGACACATTTTTACAACTTTTACAGCTATTTTTGATCTATTATAAAGTTTCAATATTTTTTTTTTTGATTTAAATCACATGATTAAAATTAAAAAAATCACTTGATTTAAATCGCGATTTAAATCATGATTTAAATCATTTGATTTAAATCATGCCAACCCTGATAAGATATGGTATACAAACTTTATTTCTGGTTAATAAAAATCTCTGGCAAACTGTGTCTCTGGGCATCGAATATGAACTATGGTCTGGGTCAACACTTAATGTTTCCTTCAGTGTTCCTCCACTTAATTTTAAAAAACACGAAATACACATAATAACACAGTTTAAAATGCAAAATGTAAAATATTATTGCATTTCTATTTGACATAATTTGACACAAAATTATAACCTATAATTAGGAAGAAGTTTGACAACTCTCAAAAATCTTAAGTCGAGTTCATACGCATCGGTGTCCGTTTATCGTTCCTTCGAACTAATAATATTGAAATATGATCTGTCATTTTTGAAATAAACCAATAAAACTGGTTAAAAACAACAAGAGACGACACCATCCATATTTAACTTAAAAATATTAGAAAACTTTTTATTGGTGAAATAAATGGATTGGTATGGACGTCATCTGCTTTTTTTCGAAATCTTAACTTATGTAAACAAAGCAAGAGTAATGATGTATAAAACAACTCCAGAGTTTGAAACTGGCAATGGAGTACGATAGGGAGACGCGATATCCCCAAAACTGTTTACAACACTAGATGAAAATATTTTGACATCCCGTATATTATTTTTAGTTGATTTAAATCATGGTTACCAAACTACCAAAATTTTAAAAAAATATATTTATAACAAACTATTAACGAGACAATTAACTTTCACTTATCGAACCAATTCTCGGTGCAATCCGTCTCCGCCCGGCGTCAAGATGCTGGAGGCTGTGCTATGAGTAGATAGCTGACCCGAGGCCAACAGGTGCACCGGGTTTATTGACTCCTCTGTCCAGTGGGGACTATACATACACACGCAAGCACCGAACATAGCCAAGTCCACGTCCAGCGGCAGCAGCGGCAAACAGCACTAGTTCCCATCACTACGATCAATGGGTGCGCGAAGATGGGTACGACGGTACTCATTTTTTCGCTAGCGAAATTTTTAGGCGGTACGGTTAAATTGGACCTTTCTAGATGAAAGAGAGAAATGATACAGCATATCTGGTGCAAATGAGCGTAATATAAACATAAGAAGCAATATGCTCCAATATATTCAATTAATCCAATCACTTAGATGTTTTCTATCAAAAAATTAGAGAGTCGAAAGTTTTGACGCAATTAGTATCTGTCTGATAAGTACATGACAAAATTACAGTATACCCTGCTGGCCATCCAATTTATGTGGTCTGGATTTGAATGAGTGTGATAGAGAATAATATAAATGACCTGATAATATAATTGACAGACAGAGAGACAAAATCAAAGACGGTATATAGTGTTGCCAGTTTTTTACGTTTGTAGGAAAATGTGTGTAGAAAAATATAAGCTATTTTAAAAACTTTCATGTATACTACTGAAATGATAATATTATATCTAAACTAAATATAATCTTACAGCTCTAGTAAAATGAGTAAGTATAGTCAAAAATAAAGTTTCAACCCTAGATGCAATATTTATCGTAAACGCCTACTTGTGCGGTTTGAAATTTTGATGCAAAATCCGGCAATACCGCATAGAAGAAATGTGACGACCCAATTTTTATCTCTTTTTAATACATTTGATTTTCCATTAAGCTGTCTACATCACTGTCTTACGCGTTAAAATCCAGACCGCACCGTTTCGGTGACCCAATCGGTATTTGATATAGGAAGTGCTCGCCATCTTGGATTTTATGTTTTTTGTGATTTGCATATTTCGACAAAAAATCTTATTTGGACACCGATGTATACAGGGTGTTCAAAAAATATATTTAATATTAAATAAACTTAAATTTTATTATAATTTATCTACTTATTTTATAAATAAAAATATTATTCTGATTGAAGTTTTTTTTTAACTTGTGTTAGTTATCTGCTTTTATATACACTCTATATCAATAATTGTTTGGCATATGCAGAATGTACAAAGCTTTTTGTACCATTTAGGACCATACGTATGACTAAAAATGCATATTTTTCGAAAAAACGTCGTATTTTCCTTAAAACCAAAAAAAAAAATTAAAAAACCGATCAAATTGTTTTTTCTAATGTCAATACAGATTCGTCGTACTTGGTAAAAATTTCGATTTTTTAAAAATTATAAATTTGCGGTAAAAAAGATTCTTGATCAAATTTTCACACTCTTATAAAACACCCTGTATACGAGAATTCGCTAAATATATTTTCGAAAACCACATCAGCATCTTAATCACAATATATTCATCTAAAATCTGGTCTAAACCGCATCCCAAAATCTTTTTTAGTTCAAGAGATATTCAACTATAAATTTACCCTAAAATTTTGCTTGTCCCAATAATTATGTCCGGCAATTTATTTGACGAAATTGTCCATAAAAGTACATAAATTCGTGTAGAAAAATTTACTTTATCGTATACAGGATATTTTTTATGGCGTCACCAAAATCGTAATATTTAAAAAATGTTGTATCTCATTTTTTTTAAATGCAACACCTTGTATATTATTTTTCTTTCAGATGTAGAATTAAAAGGTGAACATTTTTTGACAAGACAAAACAGACAAAGATCATATTAGGTGGCTTTGAAAAAAATTTACTGTTGAAAGAGCCATATGTAATATAATACTGCGAATATCTGCGACAGCGGTAAAAATTTAGAAACACTTTAAATTAATAAAAAAATGTTCACTTTTTAATTCTGATTCTGACAGAAAAATAATATACAGAATGTCACATTTAAAAAAGTTGAGATATACCATTTTAAATATTGCGATCTTGGTGACACCATAAAAAATACCCAATATAGAATAATGTATATAGAATGATGTAAAATAATAAAAAAAAATCAAACTAACTTTACCATAACTTTTTTTGTGATACCCTGTATATAACAAAATATTTTAAGATACACCCCTTTATAAACCTTGAAACATATGAATAAAACTTTTTCACATCTTCGACAACAACGACGATATTGGACTTCCTCGTACTAATGGGCCACCCTGTATATTTACGGTGGTTTAAAGCTAGGTGTGGCACTTTTCTTCCCTCAAATATAAACTCAATATTTTGTCTATAATATTTTGAATATTTTTATATTACGACCCCTTATAATAAAAAATAAATAAAAAAAAAACATAAAAAAATACAGTCCACTAAATTTATAAGAGATTATGCTATTATAAAATTCTTTCAATTAAAAAATATGAATAATTTGTGGAGACTTTAGATGTACAACAAAATATTTACTCTAAAAATGTTTCCAAAACCAGTTTATATAAATTATCTCGTAAATTATTATTGGAATGAAAATTTTATGGAAAATCCCCTGACCAAAAAATATTTTCAGGCGCATATTTGAGATAACCTGTATATCTAAAAACTATTTTTTAAATCTGCACACATGCTGAAAAAAGTAATAACATTTAATTAATTACATAATATCTCAGCTTCTAAAATAAACAAATATAATTAAATGTTAATTGATAATTACTATCAGCTTGCCGATTTACATCCAATGGAAATCTAAAAAGACTCAAAGAACAATTTTTTGAATTATTTCCACAATTAATAGCAGCGCACAGTAAGGCACTCATTTTTTGTCAATCCGTCCATGTGCTCGGACGCAACGCTCGAACCTCACAGCTCGACGGACCGAATTCAACTGAAAGGCTTTGCAACCTGCCAGCTTGCAAAAACTGGCAGAAAATATTTGCGAGAGTGCAACTACTCTTTTCCTTAAACTATGATAATATCATCAGAGGTAAGCTTTTTCTATTTATTGTGTGGGATAACAGTGCTACTACCAAACACACAAGAAACGAGCCTTTGCAATACCCTTTGGGTGGCATATAATAAATATCTAGGCTAAAATAACATTTAGGTCAAATTTTGAAATTTTCAATTAAAAATTTAATATCTTAAAAACGTGACAACATCGGTAGTAGATTAAAATTATAAGAACAAAAATTACAGAAAAAATTCGGTGGCTCTCAAAATTTTATCAAAAAAGGCATTTCTTTTTAATTTTGAAACGTAAATAACTCGGTTTTTTGGACTTATTTGAAAAACGGTAGAGAGAAAATATGTTTCTTTTATCAAGATCTACCAGCCCTGAAAATATTTGCACTTATTTAAGACTCACCCTGTATAATAAATTCTATTTTACTATATTCTTAGTCTCTTGAAAAAAGTGGTCACAAAAATGGGAAGCATAAGGGTTCACCAAATGACCACAGTGGCGCTAATTACGCATAAATTTAAAAAAAAAATCAAAGTAACCATAGATAAGAGAATAAAAGTAACATCACCAAACATTACCCAAAAAAACTTTGTTTTTATTTTTTAGGGCATGAAACAATTATTTTATACAGGGTGTCCCAGAAATGAGGGCAAATATTTTAACTGGAAGTATAGTTCAACCTCAGAAACACGCCTATAAGGTTTTTTTGCGAAAAAAAAATGTTAAAAATTTTATATTTTTCTTGACATTTCCGGAAAATTTTGAAAAACTTTTGAGTGCCACTGTTCACTCTCCGGAAATTCGTTTAGCGTGCATAGAGAGAATTTCGGAGAGAATGCAATGTTGCCACTTCCTACCATACCCACATTCTAAATGTTTAAAAATTCACAGAAATAATTTAAATGGGCTACAACATAGTTGTAATCATAATCATAATTTTTGTCTTAAGCATAAGCACAGTCACAATCACAATTTTAATATGCGTTTATACAACATAGTCGCATAACTTGGAATGTAAATACAGCTGATAAAGTAACCTAATTTTTTTTTCTATTTCATAATCATTTTAGTGTATCCTATAAGTGTATTTTTGTTTAAATTTTATTACTCACGTTTTTTAAACACGAAAATTATCATAATTATTAAACATAAAAATGAAAAAAAAAAATAAATAATGCCCCCTAATCGATTTTTGTCGTAATCACAATCAAAAAAGTTAAAAATTACGAACTTCAAGGTTATTAAATTATGCTTATGATTACGACTGCGATGTATAAACGGTGGAATCTAAAATAATGCTTTTAACTTTTATGATTGTGACTAAAATTGTGATTATGATTACGATTATGTTGTATAAACCCCCCGTAAGTTTCTATAAAAAATACGAAAACTAAATTTATTCATATTAGTCGACATTGCTAATACTAATTTTAGGAAAATGCGCAATGTTTTAAGTACTTTTTACAGTTGAGTAGGCTGAAAAAATAAATTATAAGAGCTTCTTTTTTCGCCCTCTTAGGATTTTTTTTTCAATCGTTTCAATCAACAATTATAATCTTATATATATATATATATATATATATATATATATATATATATATATATATATATATATATATATATATATATATATATATATATATATATATATATATATATATATATATATATATATATATATATATATATATATATATATATATCAGTATCTTTATCCAACATATACCATTACACATACACCCCAAATATCTAATAATCTGAACATCACAAATCTATCACTTGCAAAATATTATTTAAAATGTTTCACATTAAACACTAAACTCACAAATACAACAAAAAGTGTTAAAAACTTGCTTTAATAACTACTTAAAACCTCTACTGAACTCTCCCACAAAAGAAAATTAATTATTTTACACCAAAAGTGCCAAAACTTTACGCGATACACGAATACACGTACAACATACGTTGATTTTGGTTTGTTTACATTCTTTAAATGATTTTGGGAACCCCCGAGAAATCGTAAATACCGTTAAGAGCAATAGGGACCTCTACCGCTCCCGTCTAATACGACTTGCCTTGAGCGCCACAGTGCCGATTGTCCGTTCACAAAAAAAGCTTGATCCGATATTCTATAGATGTCGCTGGTGTATTGATTTGAGTTTTATTTTGGTTAATAAATACGATGATCAGCGTTCATCAGTTAATAAATACGATGATCAAATCGTTCTAATAGTATTGAGCTTTTAAAACTCGAGAAAGTTATCCATATAGTTATTTTGGGAACCCCCGAAAAATCGTAAATACCGTTAAGCGCGCTAGGGCCCTCTACCGCTCCCGTCTAATACGACTTGCCTAGCACGCCACAGTACCGATTGTCCGTTCACAAAAAAAGCTTAATGCGTTATTCTATAGATGTCGCTGGTTTATCGATTTGAGCAATGACTAAAGAATATAAGGACATGTAACGCCCCTGTACGGGCTGTAGTAGAATTTGTGACGTTAGACGCCATTCGTTTGATGCCAAACAGTGAGTCATCATCCAGTCACCAGCGACAATTTTAGCGATTTTTAATAGTTTGTTGTGTGTAGTGAACTTTGTATAAACTTTGTTACAATGGTGAATTGTGTAGCTTTCAAGTGTAAAAGCCACAGCGACAAGAAAGAGCCAGGAGTTACGTTTCATACGTAAATAAACAGTCCACTCCAACTTTTTAGCGTTTTCTTATTGAATTCGATAATTATTCTTCAATTTCAATTAACATCTGTATGTACTTGATATGTGCTATACGTCGATACTAGTTTTGTATCTTTTGTTAACATTTTAGTACGTTTTTTTCGTAATTAGTTAGGATGATACACCATAGGCGTAGTCAAAACAATTATCAAAAAATATAAATATTGCTTCAAACAGCTAGGTTAAGAAAAATAAGTGCCACGGCACTGTTTGATGCCAGCGTCACAATTTGCTGTCGGGTGTTATTTGTCCTTGGATTCTTTAGTCATTGGATTTGAGTTTAATTTTGGTTTGGTTAATAAATAAGATTTGTGATCAGCACGTTCGACTATCAGAAATAGTTCTAAGAGTATCAAGCTTTTAAAACTTTAGAATCTTATCTGAGATTATGTTTAAAATGTTCGTTAGTGCATATTTTTGTGTCGGTAATCGGTATCGGTATCGGTAAATCGCGATGGCCGGGCCTATACAAATCCGAAGAAGGTGCAGGGGCGTAGATAGGTGTATGCTATGGGAGTGGTACTATGATTAAGTCGCAAAAAAATCACCCTCGGAATTTTTTTGTCGAACTAAAACGACGGCGATTTTTCTGTCTTCAAAAAGATATAAAAACATAACACAAAAATTAAAATATAGATTTGTAAATAACAGAAACAAAAATGAAACAAGGACGTTTATTAGTTAATTTTCTATAAACTATAAATAAAAAACTCTAACCTATCAAAAAAAAACTATAAAAACTATAAACTATAAATAAAACTACAAAACAAAATCAAGTTTTCTAGTACGCTGTTTGGAAAACCTATCAATAACAGCATCAACATTTATTTCAATATCTTTATGGATATTAATTATAGTTAACCCCACTAATCTGTCCTGGCCAATAAGAACACTTTGTGTGCTTTTAATTAGGTCAAACATATTATCAAAGATAAATCAACATAATTAAAAGCATACAAAGTGTTCTTATATGTCGGATATTAATTAAAAAAAATCCTTTCATAGTCAATGACTATTTCAATTCTCGTATCTCGTCAAGCGTCAGGGGGGGGGTACTGTCCCCCAGTACCCCCCCCTCATCTACGCCCTTGAGAAGGTGGATATGCTTCTAAACTCTACCTAAAGTGTGAATTTTGCATTCTTCCTCCTGGCAGGTGAAGGGGCTGCGGAAGCTAAAAGGCTTTATTCCGAAGAGTATTCGAATAGACAGATCACGAATGCTCGAACCTTTGTGAGTATATTGAAAGTAAAAGAATTTCGGATTTCCATTGTCTTTATTTATTTTGATTAACCCAACATTTCGGTCAGATGGATCGCTTACCGTTATCAAGTGTAAACTCTGTGAGCTGTGAGTATGGTTAAGTATCTGAGGGATTTTGGAAGTTTGGATCCTCAGGTGGGCATCAAAGTTCAAGTGTTGTTAAGAATTGTAGTGAAGTTAAGTGTAGTGTTAGGGGCAGTTTTAGGACTGGTAAAATGGAAAAAAAGAAAGCTTTGCACTTATATCGATCTTCTATTGGGATATTTTGTAATGTTTGATAAGTTTTTTTCTTTTAATTTAATTTGGGAAATGTGGGAAGTATGGCTACTGACGATCATCCACTTAGTGTTATGGAATTTTTCAAGTAGTTTTTAAGACTTTCTAGTTGCGACAACAGCGGGCGGCGAATAAGGCGAGATCCGGGAAATTGCCGATTTCCCCCGGCGGCACTCAAAATGTGGCAATTTATTTTTAAAACTTTCAAAGTGAAATAACTCGGTTATTTTCAATTTATTTTAAAAATGGTAAAGAGAAAATATATTTCTTTTGACCAGATCTACCACCCCTTAAAATATTTGCACTCATTTCTGGGACACCCTGTATATTAGAGGCCCAGTCTATTGCTACTGAATAAAAATCGATAATTTATTTCATGGGACCTGAAAATAAAACTTGTATTTTTTTGAGACCCGCGCCTTCACGTCCAATATTTATCTCTTTTGAATCATTTCCCGTTGTGCTGTGTGTTTCCCGTGTAAAAATTTTCGGCTGATATTTTAAATTTTAGGTTTTTGCGATAGCGGCGCCATCTTAAGTCTTCCCTTTTTATGGCGATTTTTTAATGCACGAATATATTTATCCTTACCTCTACACTCCATAGTCTGAGTTTAAAATACCTACTGTAAAGTTTCTATAAAAATGACACATTGTTCAATGAAAAACACGGTCGCATATTGGAGGCGCTCGAACGCACACCCTTGTCAATCAGTCAGACAACGGCCATCAATGGACATCGGATATGGTAAATCTGTTGGCGAGTGGCGGGCCAGTCCTGCCCGTGGTAACTGCAGGCGCCAGTCCGGTCTCTCAAGTCGTATTCTCCATATACAGTAGATAAATTGCGTCGAGTTTTGATTTACATCCCGCATTCTTCGGGTAACAAACGCGTTTTCATTTTTCATGCTTTCCTCGGAAGAAGACGCGACAGAGCCGCTGCCAGCCGCACCTTCGGTTTTCTTGCAGGGACGGACCGCACAAACTGCTTATTTTCCAGGGGTCAATAAAAAAATAATTTTTGTAGACCGGTGTAATCAAATTTCTATTAAGCTGATGCCCGTTAAGCTCTCAGTCGTCTTCAGTTCTTTTCCGCTTTGGACTTACTCATATAAATTCAGAAGGTGTTCTCGTTGAGGGGCGGAAGAATAGAAGCGGAGCATGTAAAAAACGCGTTTTATCCGAGCTAATACAATAAACGCTGGAATAATGACGCGACAATGGAGCATAGAAAAGGGCCTCGGTGCCGCGTCCGTCCTTCGGATTTGTGTGAATTGTGTTCGGAAGATGTTTGCCCATTGTCGACGCACCGATTTTATTATCATACCCGGCCGGGCCGTCTCACAATGCCTTCTTTTCTCGCTGTATGTGTCCGCGTTTACAATATAATCTAATAATCGGTACGAATTGTTTGGGGAGAACAGATTTGGGAATGGGTTGCTTAAAGCTCTAGATAAGCAAGAAATATTACGTTTATTTTTATATTAGAAAAAAAGGAGAAAGAATTTATTGGGCAAGCCCACAGTTACTGTAGGCTTGCCCAATAAATTCTTTTTTATTACAGTACCCACGATAACATCTTTTGTTTTTTTACATTAGAATATAATACAGGGTGGCCCATCGAAAACGTTCCGCAAGGCATAACGGCCAGGATATTTTTTTTTCAGAAAATTCAAAAACACGTCAATTTTGTTTGTGAGGGGGACAACTTTTGCCCCAAAAATGATTGCAAAATCTTCAACCCTCTAAGCGGGGGTGTCATCCCCCAACTTTTTTCAAATGGGAAGGGGGGTCAAGTGGTACCGCAATGAAAAGGGCTTTTTATTTTCTATACTTTCTCGCTTCGTTTTTGAAAATCGGTCGAGTCATTGAGAAAATATGAAGGATTGAAATTTGAAAAGTTGATTTAAACATTTATCAGAGTAAATGATAACGATAAATTCCTTCGACCAATTTGCTGTTTTTTCTTATTATTTCTAGATGTTTACGCATTTTTTCACTTGCCACAAGGTTGAACGATCAGGTGCGGCAGTTGCTAGATAGCTGTTCTGTGACTTGTGCGTTGAAGTTCTTCTCAATATCGTTAAACTGACCCACAATAGAATTTCCAAAAATACCAGCCCACACGTTCAATTTCTGAGGGTTGTGCACCTCGTGAAAAACCCTGGGGTTGTCGAGGAAAAATATTAGTAGATGGTTTAGTTTTTAATTTTTGAATAAAATAGTATTCTTTAATTTGCAGGCTTATATATGCCGATTCTATAGCCGAAAAAGATACTTTTTAGGGCGTAGGAATGTTATTTTTAATGTAAAATAACTTATTGAAATTTCCTCAATCAAGTAATAATTTAATCATATGTTACGTTCAGTTAACGATCAGGTGCGGCAGTTGCTAGATAGCTGTTCTGTGACTTGTGCGTTGAAGTTCTTCTCAATATCGTTAAACTGACCCACAATAGAATTTCCAAAAATACCAGCCCACACTTCAATTTCTGAGGGTTGTGCACCTCGTGAAAAACCCTGGGGTTGTCGAGGAAAAATATTAGTAGATGGTTTAGTTTTTAATTTTTGAATAAAATAGTATTCTTTAATTTGCAGGCTTATATATGCCGATTCTATAGCCGAAAAAGATACTTTTTAGGGCGTAGGAATGTTATTTTTAATGTAAAATAACTTATTGAAATTTCCTCAATCAAGTAATAATTTAATCATATGTTACGTTCAGTTAACGATCAGGTGCGGCAGTTGCTAGATAGCTGTTCTGTGACTTGTGCGTTGAAGTTCTTCTCAATATCGTTAAACTGACCCACAATAGAATTTCCAAAAATACCAGCCCACACGTTCAATTTCTGAGGGTTGTGCACCTCGTGAAAAAACCTGGGGTTGTCGAGGAAAAATATTAGTAGATGGTTTAGTTTTTATTTTTTGAATAAAATAGTATTCTTTAATTTGCAGGCTTATATATGCCGATTCTATAGCCGAAAAAAGATACTTTTTAGGGCGTAGGAATGTTATTTTAATGTAAAATAACTTATTGAAATTTCCTCAATCAAGTAATAATTTAATCATATGTTACGTTCAGTTAACGATCAGGTGCGGCAGTTGCTAGATAGCTGTTCTGTGACTTGTGCGTTGAAGTTCTTCTCAATATCGTTAAACTGACCCACAATAGAATTTCCAAAAATACCAGCCCACACGTTCAATTTCTGAGGGTTGTGCACCTCGTGAAAAACCCTGGGGTTGTCGAGGAAAAATATTAGTAGATGGTTTAGTTTTTAATTTTTGAATAAAATAGTATTCTTTAATTTGCAGGCTTATATATGCCGATTCTATAGCCGAAAAAGATACTTTTTAGGGCGTAGGAATGTTATTTTTAATGTAAAATAACTTATTGAAATTTCCTCAATCAAGTAATAATTTAATCATGTGTTACATATACAGGGTGTTTCAAAACAAATGCGAAAAACTTCAGGGGGTGATTCCTTGTTCAAAATAAAGGGTAGTTTGCTTTATAAACGTTGGGACAAAAGTCAACCATTAGGGAGATATCGCGGTACAAAGATGGCGGAAAAATAATGTTCTTATTTTTTATCTTGGAAACGAAAAGAGATAGACTAATGAAATTTTATGGAAGCATTACTGTTATGAAAACACACTTTCTGGTAATTTTTTCACTTTTTTAAAACGAATGGAAGGGGTTGAAATAAACTACCCCTATCATTCTTGTTAACGAAATTTAAAGAAAAATCTTATCAAACACATGCAAAAAAATTAATTTGGATAGTTTAGTTTGTTTAGAAACTTTTTTATCTCTTGTATTTTTTATAAAACTCACCGATTTGAAATTAAAAATAAAATGTAAAAACATTACATGTCAGGACAAAAAACATTTTTAGATAAAGAATCTAGTGGGCAGTTGTAATTTTTTAGGAAAAAATCTAGTCGGTCGCTGTCACTTTTAGGATGTTTCTAATATTGTGTTATTTGACATTACCCTACTGCAATACGTTATTATCTAGATTATTATTATTATCATTATTATCACTAGATTCTTAATCTAAAAATATTTTTAGTCCTGACATGTAATGCTTTACATTTTATTTTTTAATTTCAAATCGGTGAGTTTTATAAAAAAATACAAGAGATAATAAAGTTTCTAAACAAACTAAACTATCCAAATTAATTTTTTTGTATGTGTTTGATAAGATTTTTCTTTAAATTTCGTTAACAAGAATGATAGGGGTAGTTTATTTCAACCCCTTCCACTGATTTTAAAAAAGTGAAAAAATTACCAGAAAGTGTGTTTTCATAACAGTAATGCTTCAATAAAATTTCATTGGTCTATCTCTTTTCGTTTTCAAGATAAAAAATAAGAACATTATTTTTCCGCCATCTTTGTACTGCGATATCTCCCTAATGGTTGACTTTTGACCCAACGTTTATGAAGCAAACTACCCTTTATTTTGAACAAGGAATCACCCCCTGAAGTGTTTCGCATTTGTTTTGAAACACCCTGTATATGGTGAGTAATTTGATTCCTAAAATCTCATTTTACGACTGTAAATAAGACTGTAAAGTTACTTAAATAATACATAAATCATATCGTATAGTTTTGTCGTATATATTCTTGCCTTTAATACATATGTCTCATTGCCTTGTTCCGAATGCTTACCGATTCCGAATACGTTAAACGTACCGGGCCCCACATAACGCACAGTAGCGCTTCATAATATGCCATTCAATAGATGCACTAAAACAGCATTCCGCCATCTTGCCATGATAAATTACCTTTGAGTTGCCAAGAAAATCTAATATTTTAGCATTAATATTTATATGCATTGAACGAGTAGCTGTATCGCCAGACCGAATACATATATATCAAGCCGTTGCCCCGTCTTATTATTTATTGTTGTTTAAATGGATAAAATCGCATTGACAATCCTCTAGTTGATTGGTCAGTTTTCTCGTTACATATTAGTTATTCCTTGTCTTTTATTCTTCTTCCTAGTCAGTGACTACTGAGCGCTTTGTGCATTCTTCTATTATTTTAAATACAAAGCTTTACAGAGCAACATCAAACATGAAAGCTAAAGTATTCAAACGTTCTGTCCTGTGTGCTAATTTATATTACACGAATAAAGAGCAACGCAAAATCTATTCTCTATAGAATGATAATGTTAAACAAGTTTAGTTGGCAATCAGGTTTTTAAGTTGCCAGTCAAATTTCTAGTCTTTCAATCATTTCTAGTCTAATAATCAGTAGTCTGGTGCATCAAAATTAGGAGATGAAAAAAGAAGAATGTAAGGTGCAAACGGGAGGTTAAGGCATACATTTTTAATTTATGCTTAGAGTCGTCCAGGATTGTGCGCTTCGTGCAACCAATATTACTATTGGATGACTATAAAATGGTTCCACTGGTGAAGGCTATAGGCCACGTGTCTGTCGTTATTACTTTTAGCGGGCTATGCTGACATATATTCTTTTTTTGTAATGTAGTAAATTTGATATAATAAAATATGAAATAGCGTAGCAACATCATGATTGCTTCACGACGCAATTCAAGCTTAATGAAGCTTAGCTTGTGAAATGAAATATTTTTTAAACTCTCGTTGACACTTTTACTTTGGTATGTCTACCTTTTTAATAAGGACACATATTGATTGAAAATGCATAGTATTTTTAGCGTATTTGAAAGATGACAAAATGTTAAAATCATATATTTCCCAATATAGGTAAAGTATCGGACCTAACACGAAGGTCATATAGACCGATAAGCCTGTCCTCCTTCCTACTTAAAACGCTAGAAACACTCTTGGATAGGTACATAAGAGACGAAGGGCTAATCCCTGAGCAATCGCCAATAACGGATACCAACCTGGTAAATCCACGGATGCTGGGTTGGATGACTTAAATAGAGACTTAGATATCAAAGTCGAGGACAAAGAAAGATTGCTTTTTTAGATATTAAGGGAGCATTCTATTGAATGTAGTCGGTAAGCTTCTACTGACTCATTAGTAATTGCAATGAGGTGAAAAGGTACGCTTGCTGTGGTATACAGATGGATAAAGGCCGCCTTAGAAAACAGGATAGTAATTTCCACTCTAGGGCAAGCTACCATTAAAGCAGTAGTGGGTGGAGGTACACAGGGAGGAGTGTTATCTCTTCTACTTTGGGCAACCCTGTTAGAGGACTTCCTAGACGAATTGTCCACACAAGACTTTTATTGTCTAGAAATAGCAGACGACATTATAATTTTGGACAGGGCAAGTTGGCTGGGATGATATCAGGAAGAATGCAGACGTTCCTAAACAAAGTAGAGATGTGGTGTAAACAAGAGAGAGACTGATAGTTAATGCCCAGAAAACACAAATTATCAACTTTACAAAAAACATATCATCGAAAGGCCTAAAATCACCGGTGCTGACAGAAACAGATATTTTATTTGCCAAAGAAACAAAGTACCTTGGGGTATTTTTGACCAATGCTCACATGGCATAGTCACATAGCGAAGATAACACAGAAGACTTCCATCTTTTTAGGTGGGCGCAGAAGGATGTGTAGAAAAAACTGGGAACTTAATCCCAAAATGACTATTAACATAATAATAATAGCTCCCGTATATAGCGTTTAACGCCTTGGGAGTAGCAAGGTACAGCTTGCTATACTAGAGCCGTTAGGTATACAAGGAAGGTAATGTGGCTAGCACTACGCTTCAATCGCCTATTATTACCTCAGGATTGTGAATCCCAAGTACTCATTTAAGGCTGAGTCGACCTAGATACCCAAACTATTTTTATTTTAATAAAAATAGTCGGCTGATGAAATGCCGGGTGTGGGAATCGAACCCACACCTTGAGATTGGTAGACGAGAGCCTGTACCTCTACGCTACCGGGCACCCATTAACATAACCCTCTAAATATGATTATACACAAGGATAGTAAGGCCAATGATAATCTACTGATCGGTGGTGTGGTGAACAAAGACATTGCAAGTTAGCGCGATAGGCAGTGGCGTGTCGTATAGAGGGCCAGGGGGGGCGAACGCCCCCTCCGCCCCTAAGCGCTTAGCGCCTCTGGCGCCCTTTGAAAAAAAAATAGGAAAACTAAATTTAACGCAAAAACAAACGGTGCCCTACCGTGCCCTTAGCTCTTCAAGATAACAAAATGACGTATATATTCAAAGATATTTAAACTCGGTTTGGTTTAAATATCTTTGTATATATTTCTCACATTTTATTTTTGTTTTTTAATGTTTACTTATATTTAATAATTTAAATCTCTAATGAAGGCGTATACGTACGAAAGTTTTCATATGGGTTTGAAACTACGCTACCGCTAGACCATTCTCTCTAAATAAAAATACAATGGCCAGACATAACGTTGCGCCGGCGCCGCCAAAGAAGAAGATGAAAGCAGTCGCGATGGAAATAAATTCCGGGAATCACCGACCGAAATATAATCGATTATAATGAAGTGCTGAATAAAATTAATATATTGTTCAATCAATTGCAAAAGATTAATATCAACTTATGTACAGCTGCTCATATGATTACTGCGGTAACTAAAGATCTGAAATCATTAAGAAGTGAAAAATATTCTGAAAATTTTAAAAAACAGGCTACTATTTTGGCAAATAAATGAGTAACATCAACATCATTTTCCACAAAAAGACAAAGAACAATAAAAAAAATTCATGATGAAATCCAGAATGCTTACCTACATCAAAATTCTGAAGATAATTTCAAGATATCAGTGTTTTATGGTAGTTTAGACATTTTAACTGGTACTCTAGAGAATCGGTTTGAAGACATCCTTAATATATGTCAAACATTTAATTGTTTAATGGATATGGACGTCAATGATGACAATTTAAAATATCTTATAGATTTGCAAATATTGTACCAAGCGGATGTTAAACCTTCTTTACTTGAGGGATATAAACATTTTTTAGTTAGAAGAAATTAATGCTGATGACAACAAACTTGCACCTGACGAATATTTATCATTTTTAATTTCCATTGACCTAGAGTCTTCATATCCATCTTTATGTGCATTACTGAGGATTTTTTACACTATAGCCACCAACAGTGCTGGTGCAGAACGATCTTTCAGTAGATTAGGAAGAATCACATAGGTGCACCAGCACACAAGATAGAACCAATTATTTATCACTTCTCAGTATTGAAGCAGACACAGCCCAGGATCTAAATATAGACGAAATAATTGATTCTTTTAAATCGGTTAATACAAGACGCTTGTATATTTGAAATAACTATTTTGTATACTAACTTTTTTAATAAACAAATTTCTATAATTAAAAAAAAACTTTTCATGTAATCTTATTATTTAAAAAAAAATTGTAATTTATTTGATCCTTTATTGATCATTGCGCCCCTTAAGGTCATCGCCCTCTCCGCCCTTTTATCCACGACACGCTACTGGCGATAGGGCTGTTAAGTTCCACTCAAAGGTTTGCACGTTTGGGGGCCATGTAATCCACTCCCACAAATGCGATGGAAGTCTTGTTGAACTTCCGTCTCCATTTTCACAAAGAGCAACCTGGACCTTCGTGGAGGTCAATTCTGGACTAGTGTGGAATTGTGTGCGTGCACTAAATATTTTGGGTAAGCGTAGCAATGTTATGCTAGCCTGGGTACCAGTGTCAAAAGGATAACAAAAAGGTATATGAAAGCTAAGAAAGACTCATCAATGCCATTCATATCCCTATAACCTTTCATTGCAAAAGCAGTCACGAGAATGGCCACGGAACGATGGGTGGCCAACAAATCTCTAGAATGGTGGAGAAACTCACCAGGGCGGAGCTAGGCAAAAAAGTTCATAGTGAACATTTGCCAAAATCCACCCAGACCTGATAAGCAAAGGCAGAAAAGGACAGTTACAGCTGTAGTGGATCTACTAACAGGGCATTGTAAGCTGAATCGGTATTTAAATTTAATGGGATTTGAGATTGCCGGACGAACCCATGTGCAGGTTCTGTCCCGGCAAATGTGCGATTCTCGGTAATAGGCAATGACAGAGAGCTACATAGAGGGTTCAGTCTCCAAGTTGCTAGACTTTGTTAAGAGAATAGGACTGAAAAATATGGATCAGAAGAGGACCACAATAGATCTGGAAAGGTCGCAGTGGATCAGGCCAATAGCCACCTCGAAGAATCTAGTCTAGTCTAATCTAATCTCAGCAAGTAACCGTTATTGCAAAACTTTTTAAAGGATAATATTAATAAAGAACGTGAGTAACAATGAAAGCCCTAAACGAGAAAATCTTAATCAAAATTGATGGTTTTGATTCAAAAGGACTACAGTACCACAATTGCCGTTACGTCCTATTACATATTGCTCTGCGTTGAAAAATAGCTTCTTATAACTACTCCTAATAGGACTGTCCTTAAACAAGTTAAGCTACCCCATAAAAGAAACAAATGGAACTATAAATATACTTCAAACTGCCTTGCAACAAATAGAACAATTTCTTAAAATCCCTGGTTGAAACTAAAGTAAAAACTTTATGTCTCGCTAATATGTTGTCTTCTTCTTCATTACCTTTCGTCGTTAATTGCCTGCCTTCCAACAAAGGTGCCCTTTTGTCTCAGCAAGTGACCGATCCTGCTTCTTCTCGCTGCGCGAAGAAGCGAGACTAGCAGTCGATTCGCTCGCTCGCAACATTATTTACATAAAATTAACTGAATTATGAGAGGAGGCCTCTTTTAACAAAATGCGCAGCGGCGGGGAGTCCGCCAATTAATTTTTATTTATTGATTAGGGCCGAGTATTCTTTTACTGTCTCGTTTACGCGTAATTTCGAAAAGAGAGGAGTTATGGCGGATAGGGGAATAATTGCTCGATAACGGGAGGAAGCCGGGCTGCGACAGTACTTTGAGCTAACTAGTTCGGATTGGCGATTCGTTTTTATGGAATACTTTTATTAAATATGTATTTTAAACAAGATTCTATCATTCTATCATCAACAGAAGAATAACATAGTCCTGAAGAATTGCAAACACAAATTAACGATTTGCGGCCAGCAATAAAGTAGGTCGCAAAATAAATTTAGCAAAATCTAAAGTAATATACAACTAACTGATGAGAGAAAAGACATTCTAATAAATAACACAACCCTGGAAATAGTAGAATATATACAGGGTGAGTCTTAAATAAGTGTAAATATTTTTAGGGGTAGTATATTTCGACCCCAGAAACACCACTGTTTTTTTTTCACGAAAAAAAAATTCGAAAATTTGATTTTTTTTTAATTTATAGTTAAAAACATAATCTCCTCATAATATGGCAACATAGATAGTAGAGTAAATTTACAATAAAGAAAATCCAGAAAAGATCTGGTGATTCTCAAAATTTAAGCAAAAAAATACTTTTTTGTCATACGCTCCCAAAAACAGCTATTTTACGGACTCATTTCAGTCCGTAAAATGTTTCTTTTTCGGCCTAGGCCGTAAAGGTCGTCATGGCAACCTTTATGGACTAAAATGTCTAAATTGTTGATGAATTTGTGTGATTTTGTGACAAATTTCGAATGACATGTCAAAATGCGATGAAATAAACAAACTCGTTACTAAGATATGAATTTATAAGCCAACTTTTTCAAACATTATAATTTCAAATATGGAAAATTTGCAAATATGCGTTCTAAAAAACTGTAAAAAGCGTATGACAAAAAATAGTGTATGTAACACGTACCTAAATTATGTTTTTTAGGACTCATCTACTATTTCGGACTCGGCTAACGCCTCGTCCGCAAACAGTAATGATTCGTCCTAAAAAACATCATTTTAGGTACTAGTTACATAAATAGCTATTTTAGGAATTTTCAAAGTAAAATAACTCGGCAAAATAAAAACACTAAATCACCACAATACACCAAAACACTTTTACTTTTACACTGGATGCGCGTTTCGCTAACCATGTTAGCATCATCAGCAGATGATTATAAACTAAAGTACAATCTACAAGGTGAGCGTTTATATACTCGCTCAGTGGGCCCCGAGTGGGCGTGGCAAAATCTAGCCAACCGAGTCAGAGCCAACTGAGCGTAACAGTTAGATTTCCGCCACTAGAGTAGTAGGAACAAAGAACTTGAAGGAATTGGACCGTTGACTCTGTTCATACTATCTTTACATTTATTAATTCTGATGCTTTCATATGCATCTAATTGCCTATAATTTGAGACTTGTTTAATTAATTTTAAATTATTAAGATCTATACAATGTTCATTATCAACAATATGTTCGGCAACGCAAGATTTATCCGGTCTACCATATCTTATCTGAGCTAAATGTTCTTTAAATCTAGTTAATATTGATCTTCTAGTTTGCCCAACATATTTCTGATTACAATCTTTACAAGAAATTTCATAAATACCCGACCTTTCCAGTGGAGGTGTTTTATCTTTTGGATTACCTAATAATTGTTGTAATTTATTATTAGCACTATACACAAGTTTATAATTGACATTCTTAAAAATTCCTTTTAGACCACGGGATAACTCTCTATCAAACGGTATCGAAAAATATTTAGACGTATCTTTCTCCACTTGAAAAGTCGAATTTTCAGAAATCATTAACCTATACCTACGTTTTCTAATTAATTTATCAACTAGTGAAGGAGAATATCCATTACACTCAGCTTCATTCCTAATGTAAATCCTAATGTAATCTCTTTCATTCCTAATGTAATCTCTTTCTATTTCATATCTTTCATTGGAAAGTGGGAAACTAAGTAATCTATGAACTAAGAAATTTAAACTAGCCATTTTATGTTCAACACTATGATGTGATTCATTAGGAATATATCTGCGTGTGGTCGTATTTTTCCTATAGATATCAAATTCCAGGCAATTATTAGTATTTCTAATAACTAATATATCTAGAAATGGTAATCTGTCGTTGTTCTCAATTTCATGCGTAAATTTAATGGAAGGAAAACGATTATTTAACTTAGAAATAAAATTATCTATGGTGTCTGAATGTGTATCAAAAACAGCAAAAATATCATCCACATACCTAAACCATACTCTTGGAAAATACTCAAACTGATTCTTAGCCTCCACTTCAAACCTGCTCATGAATAAATTAGCCAAAAATGGAGACAATGGATTACCCATTGCTGTACCTTCCCGCTGTTCAAAAAAGTTGTTATTAAATTGAAAACAATTTTGTTTCATACATAACGATGTAAGCTCAATATATTCACTCACAGTTTTGTTGTCGAGACCATTTGCGTTCAGTAATTCCTTTAAGTAGCCTAAAGTATGTGGAATTGGAACACTTGGGAACAACGAAGATACATCAAAGGAGACCAAAATTTCACCTTCATCCAATGTTATATCTTTAATTTTGTTAATGAATTCAATATTATTTTTATCTGAGAAAGAAGGTTCATGATCAGGTAAATTTTCGAACTCCCTTGATAACCATTTTGCCAAATTATAAGTCGGAGAACCTACAGCCGAAACAATTGGGCGCATAGACTTGTCCGGTTTATGAATTTTTGGCAAAGCATACAATTTTGGTAATGAGGGATTGGATACTCCTCTTTAAAGAAAGATCAATAAGGGTGTTACATTCTTTTAAAGTTTTTTTAACGTCTGCTACCATCTTCGGCAAGGGATTCTTTTTCAAATTTATGTAGGGACCATTATCGATTAAGTTGTTAACCTTATCGTAATAGTCTTTTTTATCTAATATAACAACTTTATTTCCCTTATCAGCTTTTAGATAGAAACAATCTTTGTTACGCAAACTCTTGACAATATTGTGCTCTTTGTTAGATTTTAATGAATTACTTGAAACAATATTTTTTGATAACTGATTTCTACAAGCCTCTCTTGTAAATACTTTAGAAGCCTCGGGCAAGTGCTGAATAGCAGTTTCAACACCAACGACGATTTCCTCCAAAGCGCTACCAGAGTTGGGCAATGCATACTTTAAACCTTTGTTTAATAAACTGAGCTCTTGTTTATCAAAAGTCTGCGAAGAAAGATTTTCCACTATGTTTATGTCTCTTTGGAAAACATGTTTGTTTTTAGAGCTTTTTAATTTTTTAAACTTATTATTCAAAATGGACATTTTCTTAACAAATTTTGAATTGATAACCACAAATATATTTCTCTGAAAGAGACACCAACATTCATACTCTACATTAGTTAGCTTATAAGTAAGTTTTTTGTAAAGTCCATAGGCTTCAATTTCAAGCATACTTCGTTTACTATACAGAAATTTGATTTCTAAATCAAGCCATTTTTGTTTTGCAATTTTCTCTACCTTATCACTAACGTTACTTTTCGGAATATCAACTTTAATAAAACTAGGATAAATTGAATTGGCTTTGCATGATTTAAGAAACCAAATATCTGCTCCTAATAACCTAATCTTAGTACTAAACTTACGATAAAGATTCAGTTCCGTTGACCGTGAAGCCATCGAAGATTACCATTTCTAGATATATTAGTTATTAGAAATACTAATAATTGCCTGGAATTTGATATCTATAGGAAAAATACGACCACACGCAGATATATTCCTAATGAATCACATCATAGTGTTGAACATAAAATGGCTAGTTTAAATTTCTTAGTTCATAGATTACTTAGTTTCCCACTTTCCAACGAAAGATATGAAATAGAAAGAGATTACATTAGGAATGTAGCTGAGTGTAATGGATATTCTCCTTCACTAGTTGATAAATTAATTAGAAAACGTAGGTATAGGTTAATGATTTCTGAAAATTCGACTTTTCAAGTGGAGAAAGATACGTCTAAATATTTTTCGATACCGTTTGATAGAGAGTTATCCCGTGGTCTAAAAGGAATTTTTAAACCAAACCAAACCAACGACGATTTCCTCCAAAGCGCTACCAGAGTTGGGCAATGCATACTTTAAACCTTTGTTTAATAAACTGAGCTCTTGTTTATCAAAAGTCTGCGAAGAAAGATTTTCCACTATGTTTATGTCTCTTTGGAAAACATGTTTGTTTTTAGAGCTTTTTAATTTTTTAAACTTATTATTCAAAATGGACATTTTCTTAACAAATTTTGAATTGATAACCACAAATATATTTCTCTGAAAGAGACACCAACATTCATACTCTACATTAGTTAGCTTATAAGTAAGTTTTTTGTAAAGTCCATAGGCTTCAATTTCAAGCATACTTCGTTTACTATACAGAAATTTGATTTCTAAATCAAGCCATTTTTGTTTTGCAATTTTCTCTACCTTATCAATAACGTTACTTTTCGGAATATCAACTTTAATAAAACTAGGATAAATTGAATTGGCTTTGCATGATTTAAGAAACCAAATATCTGCTCCTAATAACCTAATCTTAGTACTAAACTTACGATAAAGATTCAGTTCCGTTGACCGTGAAGCCATCGAAGATTACCATTTCTAGATATATTAGTTATTAGAAATACTAATAATTGCCTGAATTTGATATCTATAGGAAAAATACGACCACACGCAGATATATTCCTAATGAATCACATCATAGTGTTGAACATAAAATGGCTAGTTTAAATTTCTTAGTTCATAGATTATTTAGTTTCCCACTTTCCAACGAAAGATATGAAATAGAAAGAGATTACATTAGGAATGTAGCTGAGTATAATGGATATTCTCCTTCACGAGTTGATCAATTAATTAGAAAACGTAGGTATAGGTTAATGATTTCTGAAAATTCGACTTTTCAAGTGGAGAAAGATACGTCTGAATATTTTTCGATACCGTTTGATAGAGAGTTATCCCGTGGTCTAAAAGGAATTTTTAAGAATGTCAATTATAAACTTGTGTATAGTGCTAATAATAAATTACAACAATTATTAGGTAATCCAAAGAATAAAACACCTCCACTGGAAAGGTCGGGTATTTATGAAATTTCTTGTAAAGATTGTAATCAGAAATATGTTGAGGAAACTAGAAGATCAATATTAACTAGATTTAAAGAACATTTAGCTCAGATAAGATATGGTAGACCGGATAAATCTTCCGTTGTCGAACATATTGTTGATAAAGAACATTGTATAGGTCTTAATAATTTAAAATTAATTAAACAACTCTCAAATTACAGGCAATTAGATGCATATGAAAGCATCAGAATTAATAAATGTAAAGATAGTATGAACAGAGACAACGGTCCAATTCCTTCAAGTTCTTTGTTCCTACTACTCTAGTGGCGGAAATCTAACTGTTACGCTCAGTTGGCTCTGACTCGGTTGGCTAGATTTTGCCACGCCCACTCGGGGCCCACTGAGCGAGTATATAAACGCTCACCTTGTAGATTGTACTTTAGTTTATAATCATCTGCTGATGATGCTAACATGGTTAGCGAAAAGCGCGTCCAGTGTAAAAGTAAAAGTGTTTTGGTGTATTGTGGTGATTTAGTGTTTTTATTTTGCTGTGTAACACCAAAGGTTCCAACCCTCAACTGTAATAAAATAACTCGGTTATCTTGGACTTATTTGAAAAATGGTAAAGAGAAAATATGTTTCTTTTATCGAGATCTACCAGCCCTGAAAATATTTGCACTTATTTAAGACTTACCCTGTATATTTGGAACGACTAATACACACAAAAGGATTATGTTAGCAAGGTGAACATCTGAAAGAAACACAACCTTATTGAAACTTAGAATGCCTCTTTATCTAAAGAAGAAAATATTGGATCAATGTGCACTTACCAGTCATGATTTATGAATGCGAATCTTGGATGCTTAAATTCGACACCATAAGGAAACCGCAGGTCACACAACGCTCGATGGAACGAAATATGCTAGGAGTAACAAAGAAAGGCTTTAAAAAATAGAGCGGATACGAAAAAAAACAGGTCATAGATGTTAACACAGAATCAGATCCATCATTTGGCAATGAACAGGATACCTGGCAAGAAAAGGAGGACAACAGATTGACCACAAAAATTACAACATAGCACCCACGACGAATTAAGAGACCTAGAAGATGACGAAACCTGAGATGGAACGATGATAATAGGAAATTATCAGTGATAACTTGGACCCACATAGCCAATAATAGACAACAATGTTGTATCAGATGCTGGATAGAGTTTTCCAGACTAAAAAATTTTAATAGTTTCTGAAATATAAGAAAAATTAAAATTCCATTAAAAAATAATTTCATGCTTTTATTTCTTGCAAAGCAAGTATTGAAAACATTAGTTTTTGACAATGAAAAATACTTAGTTGAGTATAAGCAAAAATGGATGGTAGAGTGGTGAATTGATCTAGTCTCCCCTACCTAAATAGTAAAATCGTTATGTCACTTAAGTTGTTACAAATAATATTGTAATTGGATTCAATGAAGTACCAGCTCTTAACTGCACTACTTTATTGACACGTTAAAGTATATTAATTTGCCTTAACTGGTACGATTACTTCATTCTCTAGAATTTATTGTGTAAAAATAGTTCTCTGAGTAGATATTTAGAAAACTACTTTATGGAGAAACAGAAGAAATCGGAGAAACAAATGTATAATATAAAAATGGCTTAATTTTTTTGAGATACAAAAATAAAATACTGAAAATTGTCCAAACTAGAATCTCTCCTCAGATTCAATAACAGTAAGAAAAAATGTACTACTTGATTGTAACTGAACTTTAATTTTTAATATATTTTTATGCTGTTACAATAGGGTCGGGCAATAGTGTGTCGGGCATCTGTAGCTTCAGAACAAAAAACTTGGGAATTTTGTTTATGTGCAAACTTAAAGTGTGTAGTAGGATGTATTTCAGGAAAATATATTAACTTTTATAGGTTTTATAACATTCTAAATATTATTGTATTTTTGGCTTTCTTTCAGATCACTTCACATAATCCTAAGATAATAATATGAGTAAATATATTTCCATAGCTTCAGAGATATTAATATATAATATAAAGGATTCTACAGCTCTGGCTGCCTTCCTTCCATCAACCGGGTCCTCCATTCGTCTCGATCATCCCATGTTCCCTCTCGTAGTCCTCTCCGATGCATAGACTCGTCCACTTCATCTCGCCATGATCTTCTTGGCCGCCCTCGCTTTCTTCTTCCAATCGGGCTCCACTCTGTCACTCTGTTAATCCATCTATTTTCCGCCCTTCTAACATGACCGTACCATACCAATCTTTTCGTTTCTATGTACTTTAAGACGTCGGTCTTTCTCCCCATTCTTCTTCTTATTTCCTCATTCGTGACTCGGTCTCTTCTGGTTAGTCCACAGCATCTTCTCCAATACATCATTTCGGTGGCCAGAATTTTTCTTTGGTTGTTTTTGTTTATGACCCATACTTCTGCTGCATATGTCATGATACTCTGAATAATTGTTTCATATATCAATGTTTTAGTCTTTTTCCTGATATTTCTATCCCAGATAACGGAGTGCAGTTGTTGTATACAGGATCTTGTCTGTCCAAGTCTGACATTTATATCTTCTTCCGTAGTTGCGTTTTTCGATAGTGTAAATCCCAGGTATTTAAAGTTATTGGTTCCCTTTATTTCCAGGTGGTCTTCTATTTGTAAATCAGCTGTATCTTCCTCTGTTGTCATGTACATGGTTTTCTTCAGGTTTATTTCTAGTCCTACTTTTTCATACTCTTCATTTAGCTTCCTGAGCATATAACTTAGATCTTCCTCATCCTGGGCCATCACCACCTGGTCATCTGCAAAGCAGAGCGTGTAAAGATGTTCATTTCTTAGAGGGATTCCCATACCTTCACATTTGCGTTTCCAGGTTGTCAGTGCATGTTCCAGAAATATTTTAAATAATGTTGGCGATGTTGGACATCCCTGGAGCAGCCCCTTCGATGTTGTTAAGCTGTTTACTATCTTGTTCCCTACTTTTATGTGTATTTTGTTGTTCCTATATAAAGTCTTCATTGCATTTGTGAGTGTTATCGGTATGTCCAGTCTTTCCATCGCTTTCCATAGTTCTTTCCTGGGTACAGTGTCATAGGCCTTCTTTAAATCGATGAATGCTAAGTGTACTGGTTTGTTCTTTGCTTTTTTTTTCTCCAATAATTGTTGGATCGTGTAAATATGATCTATGCATGATCTCCCTGCTGTAAAACCTGCTTGTTCTTCTCCGATTTTTCCTTGTATGTTCTGTTCTAATTTGTCTCTCAGTACTCTACCATATAGCCTCCCCATGGTTGCTATGACACTGATCCCTCGATAGTTATCGCACTGTCTTCTATCTCCTTTTTTGAAAATCGATGTTAGCTGTGCTTCCTTCCATTCGTCTGGTATGTTATGTCCATTTATTGCTTTCCCAAACATTCCATGTATGATTCTGAATAATTTTTCTGTGCCGCATTTTATGAGCTCTGGTGCGATGTCCCCTGGTCCTCCTGCTTTTTTGTTTTTTATTGTTTTAATTGCCTTTCGTATATCTTCTATTGTTATAGGTATATGTTGTGCTCTAGGTTGTCCCTCTTCTTCTTGTCTTTCCTCTATAAACTTTTGTCTTGTTTCCGTGAGTAAATCTTTGTAGTGATCTTTCCACTTCTCAGGTTCAATGTATGATATGTATGATCTTTCTTTCCTATCGGATCTCAATTCCTTAATCACTCTCCATGCTTCTGATCTTCTAGCTCCACCGATATATTGGTCCAAGTTCTGGCAGGTTTTTTCCCAATTTTCGTTTTTCTCTCTGTTTACCATCCCTTTAACGTCTCTGTTTTTTTCTCTATATTTTTTGTAGTCATCTTCATTCCTGGTACTCAGCCATTTATTGTACAGTTGTTTTTTACATTATATATATAGAAGATATTAATAAACAAGCTTATACATACGTGCCCACTTGCATAAAAATTTGGACCGATATACCTATGTATTTCTTTCTAAATCTTGCAATGTCCGTATACAGTGTGACTCTTCAAAGTGGAATAAATTCATTATATCAAACATAAAACTTAAACATAATGCTTGAACATGTCAATTATTATTTTAAGTTGCTCATTTTTTTACAGAAAGCAAATATTCTAATCTAAAAAAAATCGTTAGTAAATTGGCCAGATTTGGAATAAGCTCCTTCTAAATACTGCAAGTAGGTCTGTCCATTTACATTATGATTGATGTTACCATTGATTAATATTAATAACATTTGGTCACCAATAATGCCCGCCCAAATGTTCAAATAATTTCTCTAGCCATTGAGTATCGAGGTGTGTCTCACATGGGTAAAAAATGTACATATACTGCCAAAATATAATTTTACTGCCAAGTGACTGCCAATACAGGCAAGGGATTTTTAATCAATCGGTCCCGCAGTACAGATGTGGCATTCCGTATCCGCCGCGCCGGCGCACAGTGTAACGAAATCGGGAAATGCCGGACATTAGTCCAAAAAACAAAAAAAAAATAATTCATCAAGTTTTTTCTATAGATGGATAAAGGAGATCCCAGAGCCCCACCATGTGAGATATTTCTTGAGTTGACCTCTTAGTCGGGGAGTTATGGCGGGTTAAAGTTATGGTTTCCTTAATTTACCAAATCTGTACAAAAATTTCATGCAATGAAATTTATTATTTTCAGAAGTTTCCTTGTGTTGTTCAATTCCAACAATTTTTTCCGTAAAGAGAGGTCTTTTACCAACAACAAGCCTGAAAAAAACGTCCCAATTTATTTCAAGTCTAGTTTCTACAGGTTTATTATGACTTTCAAAAAAACGCTTACATTCGCGCAAGGTTATAATACAAAATATCATAGAGTGAACCTTCTAGTATACTGTTACATATAAATTTCATCCACCTAGATCCGAACCTGGAAGAAAAAAATAAATTTCTTCGCCAATAATTACATTTTCCATTGATTCGACCGTAGTTTTTATCCGTAATTTTTCGTGCTATAATTTCTTTATTGACAAAGCTATACGCTTGCTATGAACATACTGAATGCTATTTTAGGGGCAAGGAACCATCCTCACATTGGGGTGGGGGACAGTTTACAACAATTCAGAAAATCTCAACATGGGAGAAAAATTACTCAAGAGAATATTTTTTCAAACCGGCAAAATTTTCTTTTAACACTCCACCCTCAATGCTGCATCATTGTTGGTGCCAAACTATTAAAGATACATCGCACAACTTATTGATATATTCAGATCCTCTACTTTCACATCTGCGACCAAAGCACTCTAAAAATAAAAAAGTAGACTTGTTTCTGGAAGCGAAAGAGCTCTTGTATATGGATGGAGAAGAAATTGAGAATGATTTTTAAACATGTTTTATGTAAGTGCCTTACATATTATGTTCTTTTGGAATAATATACACCCCACATCAATTATCGCATCACTTATTAATTTGGAAAACTGCAAAGTATTCTTAAATTCTCTTGGTTAACAATAATCTCAAAAATTATTTGTATTAATAACAACTTGTTAAGGAATGGAAAGTATATCATAACTCAGGCAGACCTTAGATTTAAGTGTTTCACATAAAAATGTTTGAAGCGTTTCAAGAATAAATACTACGAAAAATATAAGTGTTGCGAAATTTTTTGTGAGGTGTGTATTATGGTTTCATTTGTTGAAGTTGAATACGTTTTTTTCGCATATTATCATATTATTTAATACTGTTGAATGATATTTCTGTCGTGATCTTTGAGTTTTGCAGTCTTATCTAATTTATCCCTGATTATTTGAATATTTAGGAATGTTGATTGAGTTTTGACATATTAGCGGGAGATAAATGATTGTTCGACAGTAATTTGATAACGTTTTTGGTCCATGAGAGCTATAAACTCTTCTTAAATAAAAAAATATGCCTGTAAAGTCCTTTTATAAAACTTCGTATTTTTTTGACCTTCCATTACGTCTTTTTTTACTCTTTTCGCCCTGTAGCAAAAATTCCTAGTCGTATTATTTAATTTCTGTCAAAAAATGTCAGCAAGAATAGTGATAACTGAAGAAAAATGCCAATGTCCCACTATTTTAGTTTTCGTTACACTGTGCGGCGCCGACCCTTTAGATTAAAGTACAGATATTTTGGTAATCACAAACGCGCATATTTGATCTTTCATCAGGTTAGAACTCGCAATAATCGGGACTGCGACCTGTCCGATATTTCCCCGCGGTAGTCCACTAACGCAAGAATATTAGTGAGAGGTAAAGACCGCGGCGGAAGAAATTTTTCAAAAATCGCTTGCTTGTATGGGCGGCTAAGACTGCAAAGAAGACGGCCTATGTCTGGCATATAAGTATAGTCGACTTGATTTTCATTCCTCGTTGAGTATCTTCTTCTTATCACGCTCTCTGCTGACGAAGGTTGGCGATCCAAATGGCAATTGTGGCTCTGAAAACTGCAGCCCGGAAGATTTCTGCAGACGAGCGTTGAAACCATCTCCTTAAATCTTTTAGCCATGAGTTCTGGCGTCATCCTACTGATCTTTTCCCTTGCACTTTGCCCTTTATTATGAGGCGCAGTATTTCGTATCTATCACCTCTCATCACATGACCCAGGTATTGCATTTTTTCCTTGATGGTGTTAAATATCTATTTTGTTTCTGCATGCGCTGAAGTACTTCCTCGTTGGTGATCCTTTGTACCCATGAGATTCGCAGCATCCATCTGTACACATACATTTCGAAGGCTTCTATTCTCTTTTCGGTCTGTGAATTTAGTGTCCAGCTCTCACATCCATAGAGTGACGTAGAGAAAACGTAGCATCTGGCCATTCGAGTTCTGAGTTCCGCACTGAGGTCTCGTATCATCGTTGAGTATAGTCTCGCCCAAACGTTGAAGCCATTTCTCTGGCCATTGAGTATAACTATATTCTTTAGGATGTCATAAACTAAAAATTAATAAATATTTTTAGTCGCATATTTTAAAGAAAGAGAACAAAGCTTTCTCACGCTACAACCAGAACAGAACAGGAAACACAATCAATTAGTCTGTTAATATTCGTCCGATGTCATTTAACTAATCTTAAAAAATAAAAAAGAACCTATACAGGTTCCCGCCTTTTGTCTCTTTCCATAACCAGTTACAAAGTATTAATAAATACTTCTCGGCAATTATCGAGAAACGGAATAATAGGCGGACATTTTTCAATGAAACCAGATTTTCTAGTCTATTGTGAGGCGATGTGTTTCCTCCGCAGCGCAGGTTATAGACCTGATGAACAATTATTAATGTTGTTTATTAAAAACGCTATATAGATAAATTTCTGGTTTACAGACGAGTTTTTGTTACTAACGCGAAAGAAAGTTGCTGCGACCGGGTAATTGTGAGGTACTTAGATTTATGTTGTACGTAAGCATTAATTATTCGGAAAAATATTACGTATTCGCCACAAAGAATGTTAATATCCAATTTATATTTATAAGAAGTAAAAACAAAAAGGACTCGACCATATAGGAAGGAGGTAATATCAGAATTCATAAACAAGCATTATCATTACTAATTTGTTCTTTAGGCCTGATAAAAAGCGATTTGGTTAAAATGTTGGAAACGTGTTGTGTTATCTAGAGGCGAGTTTTTGTCGCGGTATAGATGTCGAGAGCGGTTCCGTTACGATAAATCGTAAAAGGCAGCTAGCTATATTTTACTCGATATTTATTTTTAATAATACATTAATTTCAGTTTTTCTCTTGCGCTTTGCAAGAGAAAAACCTACTTCTCAAATACAACTGCATCAGCACTTAACATAATTCAAAGGCCAAACGAGATTATATCAATGCATTTACAACAATGGTAACTTCTTCCACAATAATTTTAACACCTTTTTAATAAGAGATTTTTAGATACTAAGTCGAATGATAATACGACTTGAATTTACACCATAGAGGCGGGTTGAGACGGTCCAAGTGTACTTGGACCAGTACATTTGAATGCTGGATAACTGCATCTACTTATAATAATGCCTGTGATAATGATGCGCGTGTCTCACTTGTATGATGCTTCTAGCGAATTAACTGTTTCATCCAAGTTAAGTTGGAAGGCTTTGTTAAATCCAAGTAAATAAGCTGGCTGCCAACTTACTTGGATGTTACGAAGCCTTCCAAACTCGAGTTGGATAAAACCGAGAACAAGTGAGATGCTCACAGCATCCATGTACCTATACTCAAATGGTAGAATATGGTTGACTTACACAACAATAATCACCATAGCCACCTCGTAATTATGAAGAATACCATCATAAAGATAGTTAATTCTGACAAACACAGCGTAGAATTAAATTTCTATATCAGCAGTTAAGTGGCAAGAATCCTTATATAATTTTATTATATACCTATACTGCAAGAAATTTATTTTCTATTTTATAATTTGGCTTGCCTGAAAAAAAGCCTTTTACCATCTTTTTACTATCGATAGTTGCGCCTCGGTGGTACGAAAGTACTACCATTGCACGCAGGCCGCTATCTCCCGTTCGGGACTTAATATCTAACTGACACTTTCTGACAAGTCGGAATTAACTATCTCTGCGCTGTGGTTGTCATTTTGTGGATCTGCCCAAGCTCACCTGATGATGGAGTAGGGCTCCGAAACCGGTAGTGAGAGCAGGTTGATCCGCATTATGACAGACACAGCGTAGAATTAAATTTCTATATTAGCAGTTAAGTGGCAAGAATCCTTATATAATTTTATTATATACCTCTACTGCAAGAAATTTGTTTTCTATTTAAAATTACATATATATTAATATAATAATAACAATAATAATGCCTAAAAGTTTATTTTTTTTATTAAACAGTTCCTCTTGTAAATAAAAACCCTGGACATCGTATTGTGTAGACGACAAATTATACATCCACCTGCCAAACAAGCAAATTAATTTCAATTTTCACGCACCGCCGACATCGACAATTAAATATCCATTCAATTTCCAGGTACCCCCATGCGGAGGTCGGCCTTTGCAAAAATGGGGGATTTACGGAAACTGGTAAACGTTGTGCCGCAACGGCGGATGAGATCGACGACGATGAGAAAAGGAGGTAAAAGGCGAACCGGCAATCATAAGGCCGGTAAAACAATGGAGCGCGAATACAGAATCGCGATGGGAGTGTTTATTAATACCGGGGTCAGGGAAGCTAGCCGGAGCATTGTGCAGTGGGTCAAATGTGCCGGTAAAAAATTCAACTACAGAGCGATCAACATTGATGTTAATAATTACCAATACAGCGCTAAACAGCCTCCACATTATCCCCGAAATATTTGGCGAAATATTTTTGGAAATATTTCTTGAAACATTTCGCAAAACGAATGTTCTTTTTTGTTTATTTTTTATTGTTAACCCAGATTAACAATAAAAAACAAACAACCAATTACGGAGCGTCTCGATCTATTTCAGGAAACATGGGAACTAATTTTTATAACACGGGCTTATATTTATCATACTATTTTGTGAAATAGCACGAAGCAACCAAGGTCAAACGTTGTTGTGGCTTCAGAAAAATAAGTAAACATGGAAAAACTGATATGAAAACAGTTATTGATGGTAAATTAAATTGGCTATTCCTCGATGGTTACACAAGAATATTTAGTTTTAATCAGTGTCTAATATCATTAATCACAATATAGTAAAAAAATATATGAAACAGTGACTAACTAGCGGCCTACCATTTATCGGCTGTATATATAATCCACTGTATTGCCTCTGATGAACAAAATATACACAAAATTATTTAAAATATTGTCTAATTATTTATTATTTCTGGTTATGGTAATGTAACATTTATACTTTAGTCTGTAGCAAAGTCAGTAGCAAGTAATTGTCTAAATCCCTGCATAATAATTACTAGTTGAATGCATTTATATCAACACCAAGCTGGGTGCTAGTAAAAGTATCGTTTACAGATTTCTCTTAAGGACTATAAAAGAACATTGCTTTTAAACAATGTCCGGGACCATACTTTTGTTGACATCGGGTCAATTAATACTTTTACCAAGCGGATTCACAACCTAACTTAACCAATCAACCAATTTTACTCTGAAATTAATCAATTAAGACCGTAAACAAACATACCATATAAATTTTATATAGTAATTCGTTATAATAAAATTAAATCATAAAAATATTGTAATTATATTCCTGCAGTTTAAGTGTAAAGTTTTGTTCCTAAATATCTACTATACGCATAATAAACGCGTGTTTAAATGTTAATTTTGTGGAATATAGAATAGATGTAATTAACGAAATATCATTGTAACAACAGCTATTTTAGAACGTCTAGGTTTACTTATTTCAGTGAGATTTATGAAAAAAAATCCTTTGCCTCGGATACAGATACCGCCATGTTTTGGAAATAGCTCAAAACAAAATAAAATTGAAAGAGGCAACAAAAAAAAAACACCTTAATAAATAATAATAACAATACCGAGATGTGAGGGCGGTAGAGGACTAACCAGGAAAAAACAGGAAAAAAATAGCTTATGTAAATATTTCAATAGACAAAACCATCCATTAATTAGAGCAATAATCCAAATAGATAAGCCGTTATCACCACTATCACTTTCAGATGTTAAAGACGACCAAAATTAAAAAAAAGTAGCAAAAGAAGAACCATTTCTTTATCTAACACAGGGATATTTATTTACTGAAACTGAAGGGGCACTGGCAGCAATACAGGACCAAGTAATTCCAACTAAAAACTATAGGAAGTTCATATTAAAAGAGAACTGACCTGATACATTATGCCGCATGAGGTGCAAACAGGAGGAAACAATCCAGCACATAGTGTCAAGTTGGAACCATTTGGGTCCTACGGAATACCTCAACCGATACAATGAAGTAGCCAACATCATCCACCAAGAACTGGGGCTGAAACACAAAATAGTCCAAAATAGATGCATACTATAAATACTAGCCTAAAGTAATAATCCAAAAGGATTCTGCTAGGCTTTATTGGGATATGAGCATAATTACGGATCAACTAGTACCCAATAGTAGACCTGATATCATGCTTTTGGTTTGATTTGGTTTGGTTTGAAAATAAAGAACTACCATTATAGACGTATCAATTCCTGTAGATGATAACATAGGCAGGGTGTACAAAGGAAAGATGGATAAATATGAGGCTCTAAGCGTTGAGTTGAAGAGAGTTTGGAATCTAAAAACCGTAAAAATTTTGCCAATAATTATTACTGCCAACGGTTTAATACATAAAAACTTACCTGATATCCTGAGGCGTTTGGGATTACGGAGATCAGTCCTTGTTCTATTGCAAAAAACTGCAATTCTGGGCAATACAGCAATTGTGAGACGATTTCTATCCAAGCGATGTGGAAATGTGATAGCCTTGGTTAAACCCCGGCTAGCGTATATGAAAAACCTGTGGAATTATATAAATAAAAATAAGACATCATATAATAAATAAGTATGGTCATAAAAATAAGACATTAAAATGAGAACGAAAATAAACAAATATAATAATACTAATACCTTTTATAGTAAGTCTTCTCAGAGAAGCAATGGCCCAGCTACGTCGAAACACCGGTTTTCAATAAATCACCGAATTTAAGCGACATTAGATAATGCGAGTGGAAAGACGGGTGACCGTCTGGAAATTCTGTCCTTCTTTTGTTCCATGACAAGAGTGTAAAATCTATTGACACGCATTGGCCATTCACGCCGGCGCTGGAGCCGGTTCGAGGCCGGGTGAGTACGCATATCTCGTGACTAAAAGTCGATTTAGACACTCACCAAGTCGGTAGGCCATTGATAACAATTTGGACTCTGCGTAAACAATGTAGGTCCCGTACAGAGCCTTAGCAGCAACAAGGAGACGTTAACTTAAAATACTGTACTTTTCTATTAATATTTTCTGGGATGTTATCTAAACAGAAGATAAATACAATCATAATTGATTTTTTTGACCACTAATTTTTAGATACGACCCACTGCGTCCAGTGTGTATTAATAATGCGGAATGTCCAAGTAAGAGAGTCTCGCGCATCCACTGATTGTGTTCTTGTAATTACATATTCGTGGGTTATAATTAACCGGCAGAGTGAGGAGTCAATGATCCATGCGAACCGTTGTCAGCCTTTTGAAAGCATCTAATGCTACACTCACTGAGAAGAAAGAGACAGAGGACTGGCGACGCATGCGAAAACACACCCCCTTTGTAATTAACTTTTCCGCTAGGAAAATTAAATGTTGGCGCTCGCTAAAAATCGCTAATCGTTTTTTCGAATTACTGTTATCACTGGTGTCGTGGTGGTCGGCATCTTGCTGAATGTGGAATAATATGAAAGAAAATTTTGATGGCTTAGAATTACACCTGTCATACTTGTAATTAAACGAAATGAAATCATATTTAGTTTTATTTCATATTTTATTTAAATTATTATCATATAAAACATAGCTAACAACTTTGGGTGCACATCAATGACACCACGCGTCGTCTTATGGAGTTTGCTGGTGGTCGTATTATGGTGTGCAACCAAAGTTATTTTAATTTCCCTTTAATAGTAATATTTGTTTTCGTCATTTAACCAATAGCAGTCATTTCTCAATACAGTGTGTTTTAACAGCTATGGTAGTTTAGATTTTTATGGAGAACCAGTCGTAAGGATTTTTCATTAAGTAAGGTATATTATTACATTTTTGGAAAGTACTTTTATATTTTATAGTTATTCTATTAGAAATATACCCCTATATTTACCTTTAGTGCCCGGTGGCGTAAAGTTACAGGCTCTCGTCTACCAATCTCAAGGTGTGGGTTCGAATCCCACACTCGGCATTTCTTCAGCCGACTATTTTTATTAAAACAAAAATAATTTGGGTACCTAGGTCGACTCAGCCTTAAATGAGTACTTGGGATTCACAACTGGTAATAATAGACGGTTGAAGCGTAGTGCTAGCCACATTACCTTCCTTGTATACCGAACGGCTCTAGCATGGCAAGCTGTACCTTGCTACTCCCAAGGCGTCAAACGCTATATACGGGAGCTATTATATTATTATTATATTTACCTTTAACAAATTTCGAGATAAAGGTAAAATAAATATATCACTGACAAAAGCATTATTTTCAAAAAGCATTTGTAAATTTATGAATTCAGGATACTGTTACTTGAAATATATGGAAATAGCTAAAGTATATTCGACCTCTCTAAAGTAACCCATTAGGTGTCATACATCTAGATAAAAAATATATTTACCTGTTTTTGCATTTCTTATGAAATTGCTCAAATCTTTGTTGTTTAAAATTAACCGTATGTATATTATTTTAAAAATGAATGTATAATTCATATCAAATAAACCTTTAGTCAAGTGATTAAGCTTGACCGGCACAGCGATGTTGAAGCGAATGAAAGAAGCAATAGCCTCTAAAAAAAATAAAAAAGACTTTTTTAATACAATCTAATAAAAATAAATGTATTGCTCATGCATCTGTAATGTTAGTAATGTATGGCAATCGCTTCTTTGATTTTAAAGAACATAACAAATAAACATAACATACGTAAAAATTAAAAATAATCAGCCAAATAAAAATAAAAAAATACTAAATCACCACAATACACCAAAACACTTTTACTTTTACACTGGACGCGCGTTTCGCTAACTATGTTAGCATCATCAGCAGATGATTAAAACTAAGTTTTAATAAGGTTTTGTGTATTGTATATGTTGTTTTGGTGTATTGTGGCAGTTTAGTGTTTTTATTTTGCTGTGTAACACCAAAGGTTCCAACCCCCCAACTGTAATAATAAAAATAATCATACAGAAAGTTTGGGTTTTTTTGGTTTTACCTTATTAAGTAATTCTTATCAGTTAGTAATTATTAATTTTGAAGTTTAACTTGATATAATGTCATTTTAACAGAACGTCAACGGTTTTTGTGGACGTATCTGTTTTTAAAAAACTAAAGTGTTCTCGAACAGTTGAATTTAAATATTTTAAATAGATTTTTTTCTTAATTCTTTGTATTCTTTTTGCTTCCGACGACGCGCGACGGAAAGGGATAAATTTTCCGAAACGTTAAGCATTTTTTTGTTTGTTAGGTAAATTTGTATATCTGTAAACTGAAACTAACTTCTGACAAGTAGTTTCTATTTGGATTAACGCAGAACTGTTTACCAAAAATAACTATTTTATTTTGTAGATTTTCTTGAAGTGCCAAAATACCCATATAGAATTTTTTGGAGATGAGAATTTCGTCTATATCGAGGTTTATATCTTGGATAAAACTTCATATTGTTTTCGGCCTCTCCGCGTAGTATCTGCATCATTCTTATCCTTTTACTAGAACACAAAAGAAGTAAGATTTTTCAGCAATGTTTTTAACACATCGATCAAACTTAAACAAGTTATTTACGTACTGGAATTTGAAAAAGGCATTTGCTGCATGCAAAATACGTACAAAAATCTTTAGTTGTGTCAATAATCATTACTGAGAGTGAAAACAGATAGATAAGAGATAGAGTCAGAGAAGATTGCTCGGGATACGTCGAAGTTGTGATCGTTTTAACTAAATAATGGTGGTGAGGAGAATTGTAAACTCAGTTAACAACGACAACCAAAAAGTAAGGAGACAACAAAGTAATGAGATTGTTGAATGTCCGGAGTGCGGAAGAGAGAAAAGTTCATGAAAGAAAACGCCTTGCGTAAGCATCTTCTGAGGCGTGTCAAATATTCGTCAGCGAGTAATGGCAGTAGTAATAATATATACAAATAGAATTTGCATTATCAAATAGTAATATCTACTGTAAAATTAAAACACGAGCAAATAACCATAGCAATTGGTCAAGATTATCTCTAATCGTACCTTTCTTCGACAATCGTTCAGTTTACAAACGATAAAAAAAACTAGAACGAACAAAGGCAGAAAAAAATAAGAACATCGTCTCGGTTCTAATTAGCCCAGAAGAATCGAAATGGTTCTTCGGTCGTAATAGCAGTACATCCGACGACGCACAGACAATCGTTAAGACAAAAGAAGTTAAAGCAAGTCTATTAGAATGAGTATATGGCAGACCGTAACGCCGAACGCTACCCATACAGAGCTATTTACTTATTCCTATTAGAGCCTAATAAATGATTATTGTTCAGAAAACAATTCCACGACAACTTTCACTCAACCTGCTGCGCTGTTTGCCGTCGGCTGGTCAAGCAATGAGGAACTGGACGTCTACATAGGTCTGTTCGGACCGAAAAAAGACGTCGTAATTTCCATTTTGTTATGTAAAGAAAGGAAAGAGATACGAAAATAAATAGAACACAATCGGTTGGCGTAATTAGCAAATGATCACGGTAATAGGTATCTGCATATAGACATGTTTATGTTCGTAAGTGATTTTCGATTCTAAAGAAAGCACACACAAAAAAATTATCAAAAATACTTACCTATATACCTGCATAAATATTATTGTAATTAGGTTCCGAAAATGCTGAATTATATTTTCATTTGGTTTAAAAATCTTTATTAAGTCTAAAAAAGCATCTACTCTATGCGGAGAACTCTTCGAAGCAGGCCAGGGACACGTTTCGTCGCCCAACTTTGTCCCATTTCAGTTTATTTCCAGTTGTCTTGACCCACTTCGGTTGGCCTCGACTTACTTTCGATTTTTAAAAGCGCCTGAAAACTACTCGTGAGGAGGGCGTGATGTTTTTTTGGCGTTTCCTGTTGCGTCGTCGAATTTGGTTTCGTTTTGAGCTATTTTCAAAATGTGGCGGTATCTGTACCCGAGGTAAAGGACTTTTTTTCATACATCTCAGTGAAATAAGTAAACCTAGACGGTTCTAAAATAGCTGTTGCTACGATGATATTTCGTTAATTACATCTCGTTTAGAGCGTACATCAGCGTAGAATTAAATTTCTATATTAGCAGTTAAGTGGCAAGAATCCTTATATAATTTTATTATATACCTCTACTGCAAGAAATTTGTTTTCTATTTTATAATTTGGCTTGCCTGAAAAAAAAAGCCTTTTACCATCCTTTTACTATCGATAGTTGCGCCTCGGTGGTACGAAAGTACTACCATTGCACGCAGGCCGCTATCTCCCGTTCGGGACTTAATATCTAACCGATACTTTCCGACAAGTCGGAATTAACTATCTCTGCGCTGTGGTTGTCATTTTGTGGATCTCCCAAGCTCACCTGATGATGGAGTAGGGCTCCGAAACCGGTAGTGAGAGCAGGTTGATCCGCATTATGACAGACACAGCGTAGAATTAAATTTCTATATTAGCAGTTAAGTGGCAAGAATCCTTATATAATTTTATTATATACCTCTACTGCAAGAAATTTGTTTTCTATTTAAAATTACAAATAGAACATATAATATGGACAATTGCAGAACACAAAAAAAGGCGTATCTTTCACAATAGGAAAATTGTAAGTAGATATAATTTTAAGAGTTATAAAATATTAAATATTTGACCTTTGACCAGTGTGTGAGATGATCAAAATTTTAAAATCAAAATTGATCACGATTAAAAATCAACAAAAAAAATCGTTTACCGCACATATAGGGCTCTCTCTCCAGTAAGTATGATTTCAGAACTATGCGAAATGCGGGAAAGAGTGAAAGCGACTTGATATTCAAAGGCAGATGATTGTATGTACATATTTTTGGCATTGTACAGTATTGAACCTTTAACTAGTTCTGAGCTCGGAGTTGGCAGATAAAGATCGTGCTCCGCATTCCTAAGTGGATATTTATGAGATGATCTTTCGGGAATAGCAGATATGCGCTTGCGGATTAAGCAAACGGATTCAAAAATGAATAATGAAGGAAGAGTCAGTATTTTGAAATTTTTAAAGAAATTCTGGCAGTGAGTTCTACTGGTCAGTCCCAATAAATAGCGAACTGCTCTCTTTTGAAGTCTGAAACTACGATCACATTTTGTTGCGCAGCAAGTACCCCAGAATGGAAGGGTATAACGAAGATTTGACTCAAAAAGGGCATACATTAGTTAACTCTCCCTTATCCAAATTATATCGGCAATTATTCGGCAATTTTTTTATCACTAACGATTTATTAAATCCTTATCTTCATTTACTATTTAAACAAGCAACTGCATTATTTTTTATTTCTCGATCCGTAGGGTCCGACACGACGTGTAATTGGACGAGAGCTCGTTATTTATGGAACCGCGGAGACTCGTACGAAATAATTGACAGTTCGGCTGCGGCGATTTGAGACGAAATTGCCATCGCCGCAAGTAACAAGACAACAACGGCCGAATTTAAAATTTAATAAATTCCTCTCGAGTTAACAATAACAAGATTGGATCAAATAAAATCGATAAACTACATTGTTCGAATAAGTTATGGCGCTGGTCCCATAACGGCTATGGCTCGTTTAAGGAAAATACGACCGACATGACCATAACAATGCTCATTGTTGAGACGACGACGAGAAAATGTAAATGGAATGACAGTCGATCCTGCTATTTAACTTGCTGCGACCGCTGCGTATTTCAGTGTGTGCCTCTGTGTACGAGTTTAGCTGCTACCGTTCCCCTTTTTTTGCTTGCCTTTATCTTTTCCAGCCTTTAGAAAGTAACAGAGTTACTTTTTTAATTATTTAATAAAACATTATCTTATTTCTTAAAAAAAACAACAACAGATTAACCTTAGTTCTTATAAACAACGTGGATAAGGAAAATCGCTTCATTTTTGTTGAAAACACGTTAGCGACATTCGACTGTCTGATTATTATCTTTATCTTTGAAATTGACTGACCAATCGTTCTGTCTTTCCCCATATAGCACGTCCAAATGAAATTAAGTTTCTACAAGGGAGACACATGAGAAACAACATATGTTAAAGTGAACCTAAGTGTTCATCTAGTTCTAACATATACATATGAGATACACGCAGGTTTATATTGATAGAATTGTGTGATACAGTGTTTACTAATTGTATACTGTATGCACTCAAGATTCTAAAGAGTTTTTTGTAACGTAACAAATAATTATTAAAATGACGAAATCTGACGTCGGTATATGCGACATACAATGTATAAGTCAAATGTATGTGTGATACTTCGTATCATAGTTATGCCTATAGTACACACCTTCTAAAAATGTGACGTATACACATAATATAAATATCTATATAGACACTTTGTAATAGTGTACTATTGTGTCTACATTCTAGCATGAAATGAAGGTGTGCGCACGCGCGGATAGCCTCAGCGTAGATACACCGACTAGGTGTATCTTATGTGTCCTCTCTCCTTTCTCCTTTCTAGGAGTGGTATGTGTTAGCACAGATTAGGTATCCTATAAGTATACAGATAAAAATCTTGTCCCTAATTCGTGGTACGAAAATTGTTTTTTATGACGATGTGCAAACGAGTCAAATTTCCTGTGCGCAAAAATAAACTCGCGTAAAATAACAATAAACAGCGTAATAGAGAGATATCGCTAAACCGAATAGCGTGCATGGACGTTAATAAGGCCAGGTGTTATTTCCTTTACGTGAGGTGGTATTAACTCTCTTCATTTATAATTATCGGATCGGAAAAAATTCTGATCGCGTCGCGTCCGCTATTTAAACTTAACCTAACTTTGAATTTAAAACTTTGAAATTGTTTTGTTTACTAGGTATTTTAAAACTAAAGGGCTAAGTGCTTATTTCCAATGCTTTATTGTTCAACGTCTACCAATGGGTTTAGGACAACAAGCAACAAATTCTCTTAGAAGGGCTAAGTCGTCATCTGCTGTAAACTTAAGACTCTTTATAGGTTCTTTAGTATTGGAAGAGGTGGAATCCCTATTTTGGGCCATATTTATTTAATTAAAACTAATCCCAGCTACTTAGATATCAAATTACCTAATAAAACTAAAGCAATAATTCAAAACAATTCAAACATAACCTAAAATAAAAAATCTCGCCGGCCGGCTCCGGTTGTCAAATACCCGCACATGCCCATTTAAGCAATTTTTAAACGTTATCAGAGGTTATTTAGAAAGAGCGCTTGGTGTAATTGATCCGCAAATTACGTCAGGAGGTAACGTTATTAGCGGGTGTTGCGTTGACTCGCGCATATCGTAACCATGATAAGGTACGCGTAAATACTGGATGACGCTATTCGGGTTACCGATATCTCTGTAATAACTGTGTCGGTCCGGCGCTATGCACAATTTTAGAGACCATAAGTGGGCGTGCTATGTGCGCAAACTAGTCACCTAACTAGTGCCCGATTCCGAAAATTGGAACCACGAAAAACAATAAAGAAAAAACAAAGATTATAATCTGTATAATCTGTGGTGTTAGCAGCCATTATTGTTTTATCATTCGGAAGCTCTATATAAATGTTCTGTTTGTGTGTAGTTTAAAAGAGATTTTAAGCTAAGTACAAGTTTTTAATTACCTTGTTACACCTTCCTAAGAGTATTATTAATATTTTAGCAGCGACTCTTCCCTTACTCGATACCTAATTTACCAAATTTTGACTCCAATGAATGAAAACTCCAAATATTCTTGTATAATGATAAAGAGGTTAGCTGAGTTAGCTCCGCAATATAATTTTTTAATTTGGTAATAATAAAAATCTAAATGGACCAGAGAAAGAAAGATTTAAACACTTCAAAGAACTTCTTACACTGATGATGATTCGGTAAGTTATTGATGGATCAATATACAGATATGTTTAATATTTAATAACCTATTTCATATAAAATTTAAGGATGAGATTGTTAATCTGGAAATAAAATACCACAAAGTCCAACAGAGTGCTCGATGAATGAGTATGCTAATAAACCAACTGCTTGGAGGGAAAAGAGGAGAAAAAATTCACATATTTTGCAACGTGCGCAACCATCATAGGCGTATTGAAAATACCAGATACAAGTCGGCGGTTGTCGGCAATCACCTGTTTTTTTTACATTTTATATTAATGTGTGACGTCATTTGGAAGAGCTCAATAGAAATATAAAGAACTAAACCTTGTTTGGAAAGCAATTTGACATTCGTGACGTCACCGCTCCGGCAGTCTATGGTGCGTCCACACCTGACGAGCCGAGCGCGAGACGAGAGCAAGGCAAGAGCAAGACAAGAGCGAGACGAGAGCGAGACATTTTCTATCCATTTTTTATGCCAACCTGCCACGAGACCAGCCGAGTGGGATCATAGTGAAAGAAAGCCAAACACATATTAAATTGTAATTGAATATAACAAACGATGGCCAAATAATAACGCATACAGTAATAAATTTTTGTATCTTTAATATGATATTCGGTCTTTAATAAAGAAAATAACATTGTTATTCGGGATATTAATTATTTATTGGATAATATTTACTAGTATATTAATTATTTAAAGAAAAAAAAACATTTTCAAATAGGCAAATTAATGCTTAAAGTGATTAACTTAACATAAATATACCGGGTGCGTCTGAAAAGTGGCTCACCCCAAAAAAGTGGCTCAAACCAAACCAAACCAAACTTTTTTAATTTTTCAGATAATACAAACTAGATTTGTTATGTTATAGGACATAAATTAGGATTGATTGGTTTTTGATTTTTTGATTAGAACTTTCGGTTTTTAAATGGCACCCTGGGTATTTCTTTACTTTATTCGATTCAACACTCTGAATGGATGTTGACATATGACATATCAAGTCAACTTTTGACATAATCTCTTAAAAAAAACGTATTTTAAATTTCAATCTAGATGGCTGTGCTAAAAACATTAATTTTTAATCAAGGAAAAATTGATTTGATTGTCTTATGTTTTTAGTGTTTTGTAGTCTTGTCCTGGCCAGTTAAAAGATTCCCAAATCATATTTTTAATAATATCTGAATATTTTTAAATGGATCGAGTGTGGCTCATTAGCATATTTAAAAACGGCATTTCTTGACGAATAATGTGGTACCACACACTTGGTATTTCGATTCAAATTATCGTTATGAACCGCATGTTATAATTTCAAATAAACCATATGCGAAAATGTCAAATGTTGACATATGATATGTCGTTGTTTTCAAAGTATCATTTTCTATAGAACAAAATAAAAAAATACCGAGAGTGCCAATTAAAAAACAAAAGTTGAAATAATTTCCGGAGAAACAGGAAGAATACGTCAATCAATCCTAATTTATATCATATACTAACATATCAAATCTCGTTTTTTATCTGAAAAAATAAAAAAATAGGGCTGAACCACTTTTGAGATGCTCCGGTATGTTTTGCTGATAAAAGTCGGGGGTTTAAAAAAACGATTTATCTTGTACTAGTGTGTACCAGCGACTTCGTTCGCTTCGAATTAATCATTTGTAATGTTGATGATAAAGCAAAGCAACAATTTCCGTTAACATACAAACTGGATAAATTTTCTCACATTTATGTCAGCATGAGAAAAAACAATATGGCGATATTATTATATAACTTGGTAATATTTGAGAGGTAGTTTCATCTCGTTGGAATTTGACTTTCGAAAAATTCGTTTGCCAAAAATAAGCTTTTTACGTCAAGCAGTTTAAGCAGAATCGTGGTTAAGAAATTATCCAACTTTTTGGAACACCCTGTGATGATTTTTTTAAATATTTCAAAATATCTAAAAAAACTAAATAAATTATCCTTGACCAAGCTGACAATAAAGACTAACCGTTTTTTAAATAACAAATATTGTAATATTTGAGGGGCTTTTTCACCCTCTTGGAATTTGAGATTCGAGAAACCCCTCCTTATCGAACCTCTACACCCCACAGTCAATCCGTTTGCCAAAAATCAACTTTAAACGTCAAGCAGTTTAAGCAGAATCGTGAATACTCAATGGTCATATTTTATGAAACACCCTGTATAAATCTCTAAAAAATCTTAAAATATGTAAAAGAACAAAATAAAATATACGTGTTTAAGAGTTTTTTCGAAAAACTCACCGGTTTTTAAATAAAAAATATTTTAATATTAGAGGGATAGTTTCACCCCCTTAGAATTCGAGTTTCGAAAAATCCCTTCTTATGGAACCTCTACACCCTAAAGTCAATCTGTTTTCCAAAAATCAGCTTTTTACTTCAAGAGCTTTAAGCAGGATCGTGATTAATCAATGACCAGATTTTTCGAAACAACCTGTATACATTTTTAAGAAATCTTAAAATATGTAAAAAAACAAAATAAAATATACCTACGTGTTTAAGCGTTTTTTCGGAAACTTGACCGTTTTTGAAATAAAAAATATTGTAATATTTGAGGGGTGGTTTCACCCTCTTGGAACTGGAATTTCGAAAAATCCCTTCTTATCGAACCTCTACACACTAAAATGTGTATGCCAAAATTGAGCTTCTTACGTTGAGTGGTTTGAGCAGGATCGTGATTAATCAGTGTGTCAGTCACTTAAGGATTTTATATTAGTATAGATAATACTTGTAGTATGCTTGTAATATAAATAACATAATGTCTTGTTTTTTGAAAATGTGGTACATACTTCAGAGGTTTTCATACTTTTACTGTATGTTACAGAAATAGTGTGCTGCGAAACAAGTGCCGCCACATTGATGATATTTTGTGCGATAGCTCACGTTGTGAAACAAAGATGTTCAAAAAATCTCCGATCATGGTAGGTATTGTAGGTCTCTAGAAACTTCTAATACACGCCTCCAGCCTGAGACACTCTGCGTGTCTAGATTAATTTAATTTGTTTATTTTTATTTTTATTCCTTTTTTAAAAATTAGTTGACTATATTGAAACACCTCTATTTGTTATCTGAATTTCTAGTAAAATGAGCAGGAGCAACACTTAATAATTAAAAGAAAAAGAGCACCTTCGACATGTTTACAATAATTGAAATTCCTTCATCGAAGCCATAATTTAAAAGGTTGAAACAATATTTCCAGGTGTATTCGCACACAACGGCTCCTTATAAAAATCCTGATTGCTTCTGCTTGCTACCAGTAATAATATATGCCGCCAACTTAAAGAAAAAAAAAGAGAAGGAGACGGTTTTTCCACCTCGAGTTATCTTTTATCTCTAAAACGGCTCAAAAAGCCTGCTTAGCCTTGCATCAGATAAGATCTTTAATTATCTTTTGTTACAATTTATTGCAAGGTGCACTGCAATTATATCCGAAATTAGTGTAGAGTTTTGCACCGTAGAAATTGGTAAAATTATTATTTATGTCTTAATTTTTAAATTAGAGTTGGGCCAATGTTTGATACGTATTAGCTCTCAAATTATTAACATTCGGTATAGTCTTTCTTTCGTAAAATACATTTTTAATTAGATTATTTTAGGTATAAATACACACTTCACACTCCTGCTTTCACGTTTTTTTTAATGTATTGATGTGTTTATACAGGGTGTCTCAATATAGTAACTTTTACCCTCATACTTTTACCTCAATTTGATTCGAAACGCTAAAAGTACTTGGAAGAAAATTATAATAAATCTAAAAAATATCAAGATTTTAACACCCTGTAGCCACGAAACATAGCAGAATCGGACCTATGTAAATATGAAAAATAAATCTTATTTTTAAGTGAGGAATCTCCCCACGAGACATCGCACATATTTTTTGAAACACCCTGTATAAAATAAAGTTTTTTCATATGTAACACACTGTATTTTCTTTATGAAAATAAAAGAAAGTAATAATAAATTTGAATAGAAAATAATTTCGAATATGATTAAGGAAAATGCCAAACCGCTCCGAAAATATGAAAAGCTTTGGAAAGCGTCCGCTGTAAGAACAGCGCCAAATAGTCTTTACATTGCAAAAATATTAGGGGCACTTTCCAATTTAAACTTGTTTCATTTATCTATAATATCAGGTTAATGATATATTTTTATACTATTGTGCTGTCATTGGTGTAAAAGTGTTTAACTTTTATGCCTCGGCGTTGAAATGACTTTTATATTGTCGCAAATAATAATCTTTCGTGATTATTTTTTCTTGATTTTGATACTTATTTTAGGCTATATAGAGTAAAATATTGATGTTTTTCAAAATTCAATATTCTTATTATAGAATTTATAATGCTTGATTCATCTTTTCAAATAAATATAATGATCCAAATTTTCTTGCAAATAAGCTGTTTACTCGTCAGACCAATCAAATTTTTTCTACAAAAAATATATTGAATAATACATAATTGACAATGGAACCAAGAGAACCAGCTAGTTGATGACAACAATGACAGATATTTTTCAGGCATCGTGTTCCGCAATAATAACATTTCAGACAAAACATAGAAATGGTACAGCAAACCATAATTAAGGTAAGAATCTTTATAATAGCCTTACAGCAAAATAAAACACTAAATCACCACAATACACCAAAATACTTTAACTTTTACACTGGACGCGCGTTTCCCTAACCGTGTTAGGATCATCAGAAGATGATTATAAACTAAAGTACAATCTACAAGTTGAGCGTTTATATACTCGCTCAGTAGGCACCGAGTGGACGTGGCAAAATCTAGCTACTAGATTAGTAGGAACAAAGAACTTGAAGGAATTGGACCGTTGTCTCTGTTCATATTATCTTTACATTCATTAATTCTGATGCTTTCATATGCATCTAATTGCCTGTAATTTGAGACTTGTTTAATTAATTTTCAATTATTAAGATCTATACAATGTTCTTTATCAACAATATTTTCGGCAACGCAAGATTTATCCGGTCTACCATATCTTATCTGAGCTAAATGTTCTTTAAATTTAGTTAATATTGATCTTCTAGTTTGCCCAACATATTTCTGATTACAATCTTTACAAGAGATTTCATAAATACCCGACCTTTCGAGTGGTAGTGTTTTATCCTTTGGATTACCTAATAATTTTATTGTTGTAATTTATTATTAGCACTATACACAAGTTTATAATTGACATTCTTAAAAAAAATTAATTAAAAATTAAATTCTCTTTTTAAGATTTTTTTGTAGTTTTCAACGGCCATTGTCATACTATTGTCAAATTCTCAAAAAATATTGGGGTTGTCATAGCGCCAATACGCTCATTTAAAAAGCCCGCGCTTCGATCCATTTAAAACAAGCCCTACTCAATAGATGGCGCCACTTCTGTAGGACATTTTTCAGTATAGCAGAGTCCATTCTTTTTCTATCTAGGTATATTCTTTGGACATAACTTAAGTTGTCAGCCTTATTTTCAATAACTTAATTTGAATAAAATTTTAATATTCAGTACTATTAGTAATTTATTGTTGTACATATAAGAAAAAATGAGCATGATAAAATGGTACTACGCGGGAAAGGTTAGACCATAGATAAAAGAAAATAATCTACTATTAAGATAGATATGAAACTTAATAGTAAAATTTTGGGTCAAAGCGCCCCTCCGTGTTCTTAGTAGGGACTACGTTTAACCCAGCGCCTTCGCCTTTTCTGCTGTAAATGTTTTTCATGTTTATATTTGAATTCAAAGGATTTATTTTTAAAGTTACACTGATATATTAGTATATCAGAGTAACTTTGATAAACATAAGAATATATATATATATATAAGATGTTAGTAGTGTATATATATATATATATATATATATATATATATATATATATATATATATATATATATATATATATATATATATATATATATATATATATATATATATATATATATATATATATATATATATATATATTATATATGTTGTATGTGTATATATATATGTGTATATATATATATATATATATATATATATATATATATATATATATATATATATATATATATATATATATATATTTTACAGTTTATTAAAAATAAAATTTGACTACAAGGTAGAAAGTAAATCACAATATTTGATAAAACTTAAATCAAATAACGCATACATGCCATATATTTTTTTTTCTAAGATACATACCTTATCGTCTTTTGGAAACACGTGCATTTTTGCAGTTTTGTTAGTTTCTTTGCAAGAGCAACACAACAAGAAAACACCATTTTTACAGTTAATAAATAATAAAACTATTTCTGACTATGATAGACAGAAAATTAAAAAACAAAATCGGTATTTGCAGACGCAGCCCCAAATTCAATAAAAATCAAAATTTTTCCTGCGAAAATCAGGCTTTTTTCACTGAAAAGGTATTTTTTGATTTATCAGCAATCATTCTCAAGTTGACAATATACAGGGTATTTACTAATTAGTCTAAAAAAATTGTGGTGTGAGTCCTCATGTGTTCTTAAGACAATTTTTATATAACCATTAGGTCTAAACTACTTCCTTTCTGGTCTACAGGGTGTTAAAAAATAAAAAAAATCGATTTTAACCACTGCTTTTTTAAAGAAAATATATTTTTTGTTGACTGGCCACCCATTTTCAACAAAATTGATCTTTTGAGTTTTTCTTGTTCATCAAACGGTTGTCGAGAAAGAAAGAAATAAATAAGTATATTTCTTTCTTTCTTTTTTAAGAGCCCGCCTTAATCAGTTTTTTAACGATTTTTTATTTTTTAGAGTAATTAGGAAACACCCTGTATATGCATATCACAGGCAACCAAATAAACTAGTAACCTCTAAAAATTATTTTTCCTACCACTAGCGACATACCGTATTTTTAGTTTGTACTAAATTATTTTATCAAAATTTCACCATATAAGTTTCCATGCAATGAGTTTGTAAACCTAAGGTATGTCAATTTTTGACTGGTGTTTGATTGTCACCTCTGTTCGGTTTTAATTTAAAAATAGATGCAATCTTTCTTAAATTATTCAAAATCGGCTGGTCCAAAATTGTTCAAATTTGGCATGTAAATCTATAAAAATCTATTTACAATTTCGCTGTAAAATCAATAGGGGGGCCAATAATTGAACAGTTCAAAATTTGCATGGGATTTTGTATGTTTATATATTATTTCCTTTCATTTATAAGATATAACACCTACCATAAATTGAAAATGAATGAAATGGAGGACACAATGAAAATGGATGAAAGTTATATAAATCAATATAATAAAATAAGTTAAGCATCAATAACAAATTGATAATATTATATGGATTAATACGTATCACCTCAAGAAAATTGATTAATCAAATTATACCATAATTGAATTGCATTAAATATAGTCTAACGCTGATATCGTCAACATTGTTAAACTTAATTAAGAGTTAAAAGTTGCGTGACTCCGAAGGGACATGCATACCTACTCTAAGAAAAAATAATCATTTACGATTACGATAAGCATCCAGTTCTAAATTGCCTGTTCACAATGCCTAACCAATAAACTTGCCTTCTATAGATATTGATCTTGTTATTTAGAATTCAGTGTAGGATAATCGCTGTTTAAAAAAACTTAACAAAATTTTATAATAAAAATACAATTTAAGTTTTATATATTTTGTCATCATATTATTAAGATGGTTAAAATCATTGATTTAAAAAGAATAACTATACTGAGTGCTCCAAAAAACATATGTCATCTCTCGTGAAGAGGTTTCTTTGAAGTCCGATTGGGCTTTGTTTCGAAGATGCAAGGAGTTCAAGTATTTTTTTTTAGATTTATTATAATTTTGTTCTAAAAGTGTTTTTAGTTATTGGAATGAAATTTTGGGTATAAACGTTACCATCAGTGCCACATATTTTAATGCTAAAAAAGTGTCGACAGATTCACCAAGGATGTGGAACTTTATGTGAAAGAGTATCACTAGAATATTTTTCTAAAAAAAACATGTGCGCCCCTGATTTTTTCTTCTTTTGTTAGCAAAGGTGTATAAGTTGTCTCTTGATATTCTGTCTATTTCGATCTCCTTGATGAGATAAACGCGATTTTATTAATCACAATTAATTTTAAAATTAAAATAATAAATTATTTATTTAATCTATTCTTATTATTAAATTTTATTAAAATACCTAACATTGATGTTCAGTATAATCTACAGCAAATTTCCAAAAAAAATATTTAAGATAATTATAAAAGACCTGTTTTTTAAGTTTTAATTCCCTGTAACTTTAAAACTATGCATTTCCGCAACCATGTTTATAGCAACTTTTTTTCATATTTTTTGATGAAGAGTACAATGAATACTTTGGCCAGCTGATGAGCTAATGCCATTAAACATTTTATAGGTTGCTATTAGATTAAGGATAAGGCAAATAAATAAAGTTGGGTTTATCCCATCAAGAAAATCGAAATCAACAAGAGAAAAAAATGTCTGTGGCGCACTTCTTTTTTCGAAAAATATTCCAATGATAACCATGCACGTCCCTGGTGATTCGAATCCCTAAAAACACTTGGAAGAAAATTAAAATAAAACAAAAAAATGTAGAATTTAGCTCCTTGTACTTACGAAACAAAGCTGAATTGGACCTATGTTAATATGAAAAATAAATCTTATTTTTACGTGAGGAACCTGTCCGCTATAGATGGCACATGTTTTTTGAAACACCTAGTATAACAATATGGATGGATCATTGTTCAATAAGGAACTACGCCATCTTCATTAATTGACATATCATATCACGGAGGATTATAGCATATTTGTAATAGTTGATGTGTTCCATATTTTTTAATAATTTTCTATAAAAAATTAAATTAATTAAAAAACGAAATGTTAGATCGCAAGACCGCAACATTCTTGCAGGTTGGGACTTGGACTTACAGAATTAGAATTTAGAATAAGTGGGAGGGGGGTTAATCTCTGCGACCTTAGAGATCTATTGTGTCCCCCTTTCTTGAGTTATAACTCATCATACAGTCCCAGGACTTCCTACGGAGACCCGTGTCCCTCACAGTCGAGGAGCTACGACCGGGTAGACGAAACGTGTCGCTTGTGTCGCCTGCTGGGTTTAGAGGTAGGAGGTAGGCTCCCGACCCTTGGAAGAGGTGGTAGCTTGTATGCCACTTGCGGAGGATGGTCTCACGCAAGTGTTAGCCACCTCTCCTGTAGTTCTCTATGGGTTTGGCCCCTTGGAACTTTCTTTGTTACTGTTACCAGTGTCGCTAGGGGGTTTCCCCACAGCTTCACCGGTGATGTTTTTATTACTATTATTACCAGATCTCATAGTGTTCCTCTGAGTTGCTAGGGACAGTCGGTCCACTTCTACAGCGCCCCGCATGTCGAAGTAAGGGGTAAAATACAATGGGGTGCCCCCCGGTGCCCCAAGGTTGAGGCTGTCCGTAGCCCCGCCCGGTATCGTTATATGTCTTGGTGCAATTCCCTGGCTACGACACTACAGTCAGGGACAAGACGATGAGTGAGATGCTTCTTAGACTAAGCCAAGTGCTAGAGGGGATTCCCCCCAGCACCTGACCAGGAGCTTCCCCACCAACGACAAGGTCTTGCATCTCCTAGGGGAAGGGTACTTGGACTTGCGTAAGTCTTAAACTGGTCGGTCTTGGACCTGGTCTTGCAGATCCAGCGCTAGCCTTGGTCTTGCTTTTTGTGCAAGACCAAGACCAAAACCAGTCTCGTTCATTATTAGATATTCGTTGAGGTTTTGATATTAGACAACCACACACCTTTAAAATTCCGGAGTAAATATGCCTCAAAGGCGTGATTTGGACTAGTTTTAGTAAAAATGAGATAGAGTGCTAGTATAGGCATATCGTCTACTACCTTCTAAATTTAGAAAATTGTGATTTCAAGCATGTTAACATCTGATTGATTTAAAAATTATTATTGGAAAAAACTAATTGGACAGTATCCAATCAAAATAGCTATACAGCTCTCGGGTGGCATCATTAGACGATTTCGATTTTTTAGATTTAGCCTAACTAGTTTTACAAACAGCGTTTTCCAATGAGACGCGCCCGCAGTTGACATTCCTCGGCCACTTTGCGCATTTTCTAATTCAGTCGCAATTAAAACTGGAAAACGACAATACAAAAACGTTTTAAATATGTGAAAAAGTGGCGAGTTACGAGCGATAGTACCGCAACTGGCGATTTCGTTTTGATGAGCCAATTAAATAACTTAATTAAGCGCTTTTACTACTTGTCACACCGGAATAAAATAAATCGTCGGCAAGAGGAGAGACAACGGGGAAGTGGACGATACGAAATCGTTTCGATCGCAGATAATTACAGTTACTGTTTTCTCGGTTACCGTTAAGTCATTGTGTTTATCTTTGTGCGCTAATTTAATTCGTTCTTAATATGGAGATGCTGTTGGTGAAGGAATTTGAATGTTTTTTGGCGATCTTTTTTTCAGTCGTTATCAGGAATGGTCGGCCATTAGGGCGAGAGATGATATCAAGACTTTAATTTGAATAAATTTGAAAGAAATCCTGTAAAATATAATTTCAATAAATCAATTCGATGTAGGCCTAAGGGATCAATTAGCTGAATTGACATTTTGAAAAAAAATAATTCTTCATAAAAATCCAATAATCTTATTCTAAAATGGTCAATCATATTTAAACTTTTATCTACGTCAGTGAGCATTGAAACACATCTAAATTTCAACACCAAAAAGGTCTATTAATCCTTCCAGATTGTGGTACTGATGACTCACTAACCGATTATCAATTAGTTATCTGTGCCACAAAATTGACAACACAGAGTGTATAAGTGTGTTTTTTACTTCATGTTTATCCTCCACAAGTGGCACACAAGCTACCACCTTCTCCAGCAAGGGTCGGGAGTCTATCTCTAGACCCAATAAGCGACACAAGCTACCGTTTCGTCTATCCGGCCTGGGTCAATCAGGCGGGCTAGACGATCCTCTGAGAGTAGGTCTTATCGGAGCAGAAGCACGGAGATACCTCCGACTGCTCACGAAGGACTTGCTCCAGAGGAAGCAAAAGCGAAAACACTCCTCCGAAAAGAGGAGAGTAAAGAAACCAAGAAAAAACCTGACCCATCTTCTAGAGAGGGAGCGAGAACCTCTCGCCTCTTCTCCGGCAGGGAGAGAAAAAAACCAGGATGGAAAGCCGTCCAACACCGGGAACCAGACAGGGACGTATCACCAGCTTTGCTTCTATTGCTGGGCAAGTGAAAATTGCAGTGCTGCCAAAGGATTTCCCAGATGTTGCTCTGACCACCGACCAGCAAACGTCTCTAGAAGAGGCTATACTGGACGAAGTAGTGGCGGTCAGATCGCAACACAACGATCTACAAAATGTGGGTCAGATGCGTTTTGTGGGGATACACTTTCGGGTGGGCATGATCCTCATAGATTGTGTATCTCAAGAATCGGCGAATTGGTTGGTGGAAATCGCACCTAAGCTTAAAAATTGGCAAGGGCCGGAACTGGTTGTAGAGAATGGAAAGAAACATTCCTAAAAGGGCGACCATCACGGTCTTTCTGCCGAGGAGCAATTAAAAAGACACCACCTCCCTGCTGAGCCTTATCCAGGGTCAGAACTTCAATGTAAGGACATCGAGTTGGCGAGTCATCAACTCGAGGGAGGAGGGTCATGGTCAGGTCCTCACAATAGGAATTGACTTCAAATCCAAGGAGGCAATAGAGAAAGGGGGACATATCCTCTATTATAGGTACGGGATAACACCGGTATCAGGTCTAAGGAAAGACCAAGTTAAAAAGGTGGAGAAAATGGAGACAGATCCTCCAGCCTACACCTCACGGGTAACTCAACCGGAGGCAAGCTCCTCGACTGTGAAGGGCACGGGGGGCCAAACTCCAACCGTGGAGGGGTGTCTACCCTCGGGGGAAGAACATCTGTTGTCAGAGTAGGATAGGAAATACCCTGTCCCCTCTATAACAGAGGTATGATGGGTTATAGATTATGTGATGACTCAAAGAATCTTTAGGGCCACAGTGATTAACCCCCCCCCCCTCTCACTCATTCTACATCTACGTTCTACTTTATGTTTTGTCTGTGGTGTACTTGAAATCAAAATGTAAATAAAAATTTAGAGAAGAAATGACAGCAACTGTCAAATCGATTGGTTTCAATTATTACATATCACTCGATCAGTCAGTCATCCGTACCACAAAACTGACAAAAAACTCTCACTTCAAAAACTTCACTGTTGGACAGTACGAAGTTAGCCGGGTCTGGTAATGATATAAATGAAAAAGAACAAAACAGAGGGTTTAATCTCTTATACTAGATCTACGCGTTACACATTTTTACTGTAATAAACGTTCACATCAGTACGTGGGTACTTATTTGGATTTACAGAACGAATAAAATAGAAAACCGAGTACAATCGGCTTAACAAACGGAAATAAGTAAAAAAGAACGTCGCAACAAATCTCCAATCTCGATCTACGATGTTTTCTATCGTCGTAATCGTTTAGGTGGTGTCTAGAGCTACGGTGCCACGGTCCGATACGACAACAACAACAATCGATCCCGACAACGATAACTTTTTCCTGTTCTATTGTTGCTCGTTATTTCTTCCGATTAACTGTTAGCTGAGACGCCTCAAAAGGCATCCGAATCCTGGCCAGTTCGCCGCCGACTAGTTCTCGTTCTTGTAACAAATACAGGAATACCAGTAATTTATGTAAGACACGAAATCACGCTAGTGCATCTATTTTACGAGGGACTAATAAGACGTACGAAACTGTCATTTTCGTGTGTTTTGCAGAGTAGAGGCACAAAAATGCAGTTTTCACATAATTTTTCTATATTTTTATGAAACTAAAAGGTGCGTCCAGATTCGAATATCTTAACCGAACGAACAGAACAAACCAAATGCGCAGGAACAAGCAGGACAAATACTCCGAACAAATCTGAGACTTGATTGGTGAAGGCTATGTACAGGGTGTCCCATTAAGAATAGCTCTCGGCTGTATCTCGGAAAGTATTAGCCGTAGGGGCTGCGGAAAAAAAAATTTATGACTAAAGAGGCTATGAGAAATCGCTGGAAATTATTTTCAAGTTTGTAGAACGACCGCTAGGGGGCGCAACTGCAACAAAAAATAAGAAAATGAAGTTTTTACACAATTTTGCCTAGGTAAGGTATACTATAAGTAATAGCTTCTTAATCTTCAGTAAATTTTGAATATTTTTTGTTAGAGCCAAAATAATATCTCCCAAAATAAAGTGGTGGGGAAAGGTTAGATCTGTTTTTTTTAAACATGAATAACTCTGGACTGAATGATCGGAATCCAACAAGCGAGGGCTCGTTTAAAAGAGCGTTTCTTACTCTATATTATACCGTATAAACAATAATAATAAGCTTTTGGACGTAGACGCTAGGGGGCGTTGTTTTACAATTTAACAGAGATTGCGCGTTTATTCAAAAAAATTAAATACAATAGTATATGTAATTTTAGCTGATCGGAAAGAGTAGAAAAAGCTTAAAAAGTCAGCGAAAACCGCATCTTGATATCTTTTTTCAAACCGAAAATATTAGCAAAATTATAATAAATACCAAAAAATAAGCCTCTAATTACCTTATTTTTACAGCACGGTATCAGTAGCCCTCTTGATTATGCCCATTATAACAAAAAATAAGATAGAAACAGTTAGTTTATTTTAAAATCAACGAAATACCGGAATACCATAATACCAGAGGTATTAATATCTAATAATTAAGATATTAATAACAGTGGACAAGAAACGATGATTCAGTGAAGTCATGGTAGGCTTTGGAAAAAAGTTGCTTTTGACGTAATAGTATAAATGTCAAATTGTTATTAGATCAACATTTTGATAGTCTTAGCAGCGTTTTTTATATTTTGATTGCTTTTTCAAAATGCCAACAACTTCAACTACTTCAAATAATAAAAGCGAATGTATATTTTTTGGAACATGCCCATTAGTTGCAGTTGCATAAATTATAACTTATCGACTTCGCCTCGTAGAAGAAAGAAAGAATCTTGATAGCGCATTACAATATCTCGATGTCAGTGCGACCTACACCGTCCAGTGTCATCGACTTGTCGCTATATTAATATTGCGTGTCTTAGAATATATAGTGTCTTCATTCTTAATGAAAAGCCGTTTTAATACCACTACTTATATAGGAGAAGGTTTTAATTAGAGAAGAGAATAAATAGTTTTCGATGTAAAAAAGATCGGATTCCGTATAAGGCCGTTGGTCTAATAGACATTTCAAGATTATTTTATTTTAAATGGGTTGCGACTGGTCGGTACACCTTTAAATTATCGAAAGAACGTTAAAAAAGATGCTGGAAACCTGAATTAAGACGAGAGTTTTGTTTTGTTTCTAAGTGGTTTCGAGTAATAATGGAGTGTGTGATAAATAGAGGCGATTGAAAAAACATGGATAATGACTTGTTAAACATAATTAAAAAAAATAGTGTATGGAGTCGTCATTAATGTTATATCTCGAGAAAAATGTTGAGATTATAGTGACAGATTGGCTTAGTGACACATACAATTAATCATACTTAATATGACTACATATTTTTAATAGCTGCCTAGTATTTTATGTCTATTATAAGGGGTAAATTATAGAATTTTAATTATAGTCCAGTTCAATTAGTTCTTTTAAAGCTTGTTGTTATATTAAAAATGTCTGCTTAATTAATTAATTTATTTACGAGGGATTTATTTTTAAAGGGATGTTAAGGTGAACACTAAATAAGCTTATATTATACACTGAAAAAAAACAAAAAAACTACATCGTATTTTTGTCAATATTGTAGCATTTTTTATTATCTTTAATAAAATTGAATTTAAAAATCTATTTTTATTTAAATTTCTTAGTATTGGCGCCATCTATTTGCTAGATGCCAAAGATACCAAACTCCATTTGTTACAGCTCACTTGCCTCGATATTTAATTTTTATTAGCGCATCTATTCGCTAGATGTCAAACTTCATTTATTACAGTTCACTTGTCTTGTTTATTAGCGCCATCTATTCGCTATATGCCAAACATCCTTAATTGCATTTCACTTGTCCGAATCTCACTTCGCTGTGGATTGCGATTTTCTGTTCTAATGATTTCAATCATATGATATCACTTTTTTCTCTCTCATTTTGTCTGTGGTGAAAAGTTTTTTTGGTTTCGGTTCTGAAACTGAGAAGAAGGTCTTTTTTTCTGAAAATTTGGATCTGAAGAAGACGCGTGTTTCGGCGTCCGACAAATTTTCCAGTGAAAAAGCACTCTGAATCCACTTTTCGATTTCCATTGCATGGGTATCCGATTTGGAAATTTGAAAACCTTGTAAAGTATGCAATCCAGAGTATAGATCGTATTTGTTTGGTTTCTAGGATCGTATTTGTCTCTTCTTGGAATGATCACCGTAAGTTTATCCGCCATTTTATATAGCCCTACCTAACTAAATTCTATTTCAGTTATTTCCGTTTTTTATTTCGTTTATTTGAGTATTTAATTACTGGTTTGGATCGGCATATGGTTTGAATATATTTATGTAAAGCTGATTTTCAGACCGTAAGTTGTTTTTTTTTTATTGAGTATCTGTTCTGAGAACTATTTTTTATTTATAGAGTAACTACCACATGGTACTCAGTAATTACCACATGGTATGCAGTAATAATGCAGTAATTATTGTATGTTTCACCCACTTTCATTTTGTATGGACCTATGCAGACCTTAAGACAGTGTTCCTGACATTACAATCGTTCTTTTGGCTGATATCGAAGACTTCTCCTGCCATAGTCATCTGCATCCACTTCTGTTAGTCTGGTGAATACCTACCTACCTGTTTACATCATAAGAAACTATATACAGATAAGTCTCTTAAGTTTGATACACAAGGTACGCTTTTATTTTATAATTTTTGAGACAACAGATTTAATAACCTGGTAAATTATCACTATTTATCCCACATATTCTAGTCAAAATTATTTTTTATTTAACGTTAGAAGTTATAATTTGATTCGTACAGTACACTCTTACTTAGCTATGATATTTTATATGAAAATTATTAACACGTATTCATTTTAAAGGTTTTTGTACACGACATGTTTCGAAACATCATCGTATTGAGACATACATAAATTTCACCTGTTTTTATATTAAGTAGCTTACTTAGTTCAAAGAATACAGTTACTAAATTCGAATCTATTTAAAATAACTTGCGGTTTTATTGGGATCACTGTGACTAATTGATGATACTTGTGTTCGTTTTCAATAAATGTTTAATGTAGGATAGTTATCTCTGACTTTTATTCCTAATAAACATAATAGACCCTTAATGCTGTTGATTACTTTATATTAGCTATGTTGTGATATCGTATTTTTCTTTTTGGTTTCTTACTTTACCACTCTCATAAACAAAGTAAGTGGCGCCCTTTTCACTGTCTGTGACCATACCTATTTGAATTCTTAACATCAATATTAAAATCTCTGCAGCCTATATATTATCATTTTTTTATTTTAATATTTAACAACATTAGAAAGTCACTGTGAGTCAGAAGCCTTACCTACGAACCCAGCTTTCCTCTAACCCTGAGCAACGGATTCTTTTTTCATTCTATTTGGGTAACGACAGAAAAGTCGTCACAATATATGACACACAATTATTGTTGTATTAGCTAATTTATATTCTTCCCAAACTCAGTTTACTATAGTGTTTAGTAATGTGTAAAACTGTGTGAAAAATTAAATTTAGTACCTAGTGCTACAATTTGTAATAATGATTTTCATTTAAATGCCAGTGAGTACAATCTGAATATTAAATAACACTCTGATACAAACTGTAAGAATTACTAACGCACTTGTTTGCTATTTTCGTACAGTCAAGCAGATTTAACTATTTTGGAGATCTAAAGATTGATAGAAATAAAAGCTTTCTATCAATTCTCTAATAAGCTTCAATGAATGGTGTTATGTCGCTCGGAAAAGTTCCTCAGAACTTACGACCGAGAAAATAAAAACAATATTTGGATTGTCACGAGGTTTCTAACAGGACACTGTCTCCTTCAACGAACACCTCAGTAGGCTGAATCTGAGAAACAATGGCGAATGCAGATTCTGTGGGGAAAATGGGGAAACACCAGAACACCTTATCACTAAGTGCGCCGAGACGATGACCATTGCTATGAACTTTGGTACGGCTGATGTCGAGGATGGAGAGCTGGCCTCTGTGGAGCCGTCTCAGATACTGACTTTTGTTAAAGCGCTGAGACTGTATGATGAGTTATAACTCGTTATAACTCAAGAAAGGGGAACACACCCACTATAGATCTGTAAGGTCGCGGTGATTAACTCCCCTCCTAACATTCTACATGCTGTTATTCATTAGTAAAAGATTAATTCAAAATTAGTCGCTGAAGAAAAAGAAGAAGAAGAAGAAGAAGAAGAGCTTGTACCAGTTATTGTTAACATTTACTGATGTATGGCTTAAAAAAGGTCTTAACTTTACTATAGCATATATAAAAATTATTAGGCATATATAAAAATAATAATAGGCAGAAAGAATGTGCAAGAACTATTTGGTCTTCTTCTTAGGACGAGGTGCTGTCAATTCTGTCAATTATTGCCATCTTGTGATGTTGATGTCAGGCAGTCATGACAACGTTTCGGGGATCTTGCCAACGTTTTGGTCTTGTTTCTGGCTTTTATGTTTTGGCCCACTTGGTAATTCGATCTGGACCCATCCTTTCCACGTGGTCTCTCCAACAGCAGCGCCTTTTTTACCCATCTGACAACGTCCTGCACTCCCAACTCTCTTAGCGTGTCTGTGTTGTGTATTCTCTCTAGCATTGCAGTTTCTTTTATTGTTCGTAATAATTTCATCTTCGTTGTTCTCATTTTCCTTTTTGTTTCTGATGTTTCTGCTCTTGTTTCAGCAGCGTAAGTCAGTATGTATCTTATATAATAGGTTTTATAAATTCGCGTCTTACTTGTATTTACTTTTCCATATATCCACGGACCTTTATATTCTTGAGGCTTTTTTAATCTGATTGCCGACTTGGGTTGTTATACTGCTGCTGCTCGATGTTTCTATTCCTAGATAATTGAAACTCATTACCTAATTTATAATGCGCTCACTTCTTTGAATAAGAAGACTAAAAAAGGAGCATAATGCTATCCATGTATTCATGCATGGTGGGCGGAAAAAGCACCATAAAAGCACTCTAGGGTGGGGTCCTTGACAGTTCTGTTTGACGATTCATTTGACACATTTGAATTTGATTTCAAATTTTGTGGATTTGTCAGTCTTTACGGAGCTTATTTTATGTTATTTATTATTTATTCTACTACTGATAGTTGTATAAAGGTAGTAAATCTAGATGGAAATTGTGGCAGCACTTAAATTAACAGTGACACTATCGCGATTTATCGAAAATGACTCTAAAATAGTTGGTTGTGTAGCGTGCGGTAGATCTCGGCAAAAATTGAGTGAAATAATGGAACAACTTTTCGCTAGTAAGTGACTATATAATATACATACGTGTAGTAAACCGATCATTTATGAAATTCACTTAAATTAACTAAATTATATATTTTTCTTGCATTTTAGCTTTTATTTATTACTTGTCAAAGATTAGATGTCAAAGATTAGATGTCAAAGAATTTAGATACGTTAATTTGACTTACCTGCTTCAGTGGCGTATCGGATGTTTGTGTTAATAAATACTTATTATAACTTATCTATTTTTATTAGAATTATATATTTCTATAACAATTTTAATAACTACCAACATTTATTCACAACGTAAAATAAAACAACAAATTATTGAGTCTACCCCACGTCTACCCTACATCATAGTTTTACATTTTTTAAATAAAATTAGAACGACACTGATAAACCGGAATTTAAGTCGGCCATATTTGAGGCCCATCGCGGTGTACCTAAGATTTTTGATATGCTCCTTCCTTAGTCTTCTTATTCAAAGGCTCACTTACTATCAGCTTGCACCGTATTGGATCTTTGGATATTACCATAGATTGTGTTTCTTCGTACGAAATTTGCATATTAAGACTCTGTACCGTTAAGTTAAATTTATACTTATATATATTAAAGTGGCATTTTTTTGTACAAAAACTATCCCTTTAACAATAAGGAGACTAGTAAAATTGCTCAATTACTTCATTTTACTTTAAATTTATCGTTCAAGATTGTCGAATGCCAAGACGAGTGAAGGTAAATAAATAATTATCAGCCTGGCAAGCAGACTCAGAAAATCACAAGAATGGTAGTACCGCAGTTTATAACAGTGGTACTAGAGGCGGCAAGAGAGAAGTACGCGGTGGTTGCGTGCTGCTCTTAACTCCCGGATAATTGGCTGTAATCGAGAAACGGCCGAGGGGATAGCCTGTGGGAGCAGGGGCGCCTCTTCGTTTAATTCCTGCAAAACACCACTAGGGGCGACGATTTGCTAAGAAGCTTTAATTAAATTATGTCTTGTTAAAATATTTCATAAGCATGAAGTAACGTGGATAAATATATAGAGAATAATATGTACCTAGAGCGGTGTAACTCTTTTGAGGTTAACAGTAAATTAGAACAATAATAAACGATAACTTTTCAAAATTATTCTTTTTTTGGCTCTACCCAGCAATAAGAAAATGGAGTAGGGCCGTTAGTAATTGTATTATATTACTTTACTTCTATAGAGTACGCTATTCAACTAATTTTTTTACCTACCACTTACTTCTACTCCTACTACCACCTCTCTTACTTAGTTAAAATATCCTAATATACAGGGTGGTCCAAACTGTATTCCGGAAACTTCGGTAGCATATTCTGCACATAAAATTAAGTAAAAAAGTTCGTATAAACTTATGTCCTAAAATGTTTCGTTTCAGAAATACAGGGTGTAGAAGTTTCACTTTTATTTCGATTTATTTCTAATAATTTCTGAACTATATTCCGTATTTGGATGAAAATTAGTATCTGGGTTTTTTAACATGAGAAATTTGATTTCGATGTCAATATGACTCCTACTTGTAGAAGGTGCCACCCACATCTTTTTTTAACTGTTTTGAAGATTAATAACTTTTCATCCGTCCCGTGAAAAATTATATATATGTGCCTTTTTCTACGTAAAAAATATCTCTTGGAAAAAATCTCTCCGAGAAACCGTTCTCAAGATAGATTCTGAATAATCAATACATGCCATCAATGACAAAAATTAAACGTGTTCACTAGATAGATATTTGAGTGAATTAGTAATTATCGAAACGATCAACAGAAGCTGTTTTATAACCGAACTGTCAATTTTTACTAGGAAAAAAATACGATAAAACAGTTTTTGTTGAGTTTTTGGTACAAAAACATTTCATATTTATTATTTCAGACTAATAACTATCCTGCCATCGTATATTATTTTTGTCAATTATGACATGTATTGACTATTTCGGTTCCAAATATCTTAAGAACAGTTACTCGTAGTGATTTTTACCAAGAGACCGTTTTTTACGTTAAAAATTATGAAAATAGTTTTTTCACTCAGTAGTTTTATATAGGTACAGACCAAAAATTATATATAATAACAAGAAACGGCTTGCCATGCTCGAGCCGTTTGGTAGCACTACGCTTCAACCGCCTTACCTCAGGCTTGTGAATCCCAAGTACTCTTTTAAGGCTGAGTCGACCTAGGTACACAAACTATTTTTATTTTAATAAAAATTGTCGGCTGATGAAATAGTAGCGGCTCGTGACCATTAGAACTGATGAGGCGACGCAAACGCGGACGAAAACAAAAAGACAGGGGGGGGGGGTCTAAGCTGCAACTAGTTTAATTTTTTAATTCCTCAGATATAATATCTTTGAAGGTTGAACCTACTAAAAATGTCATAATGTCATATGCAAAATATCATAAGAACTTTTTTTGTTTTTATGTGTTTATTTTCTTTGTGTTTTTTTAAGCAGCTAAGCAACAATAAGCTAGAGATTTTTTTGCTCCTCAGATATAATAAGTTTGTAAGCATAACTTATTAAAAAAGTCATCATCGGAACTGTTTCTTTATTTTTTTTCTTCAGAGTATAAATAATATAACTTAAACATGTATTAGGTATTAGCTAACTAATCTAATGATCGTAATATAACAGCTCTAATTTGAGGTTTTCGTTCGGTTAGTAAGACGGAATTTGTCACATCATGCTCTACGACGCGCGACGCGACGACATAAATAAGAAACAAACAAGTAAAAAATAGTTAAAAAATGTAATTGTATAAGAATTATTTCTTGTAGGCTAAGTTTATTCGTCTGTCTTTAAGAATAGCAAATTTATCAATTATGTCATCATAAAACTTCCCTTCGTTCTCACTAAGGGTAACCAACAGCTCCTTTTCAATTGAAAATAAAGACAAAGCAGAAAGTCTATCTTGTAACATTATATTTCTTAAGTAAGATTTTATCCGTTTTACACAAGAAAAATCCCGCTCGACTTGAACACTTGTAATCGGGATAGTTAATTTGCCTTTTTATCATTTGTTATAACACTTATCTGGGGAGTAGGTCTGTTTTCCTGTAAGACCTCTCGCTTTTCATCCTCCTGTCTTCTGGAAAACGGGGTTTCTAGAAGGGACATCACAATGTCATGTACATGATTCATTTTAAAGTCTGATTATTTCAAAATAAATCACTAAACTCTGAATTACGGCTAGATCACACTACTTGCTTCTCACAAAAGCATAGAACAAACCGACCGAACAGACGTCACGTTTAGTAATTCCCCGAAATATCTAAAGTTAATTATTTTGACCAGTATTGCGTGGATGCCAAGAGTTCATATAATTCAAATTTATTCTATACTCTCTTCGATATACGATATTATTTCCATAATTATTGATGGGGTATTTCGCGAAGATCAATTAATAGATTAATTTTAATTATAAAGAACATTATAATATCGCATTATCCAGCCATATCAAGCACGAACTATTTTTGAACTTAACAATCAAGTTTGTAAAGAATGGATTTTTTTCATGAATCTGGCAACAGCGTTGCACTTAAGCGATTTGGCTCTCGCCTCTGCAGCAGCTAATTTCACGCTTTCCCTCCGCTTCCCCGACCCACTGATTTCAATGTGTGACGTTTTAGTTCATTGATAAAAAAAGGTCGGCAGGGGCGGCAAAAATTACGCCTCAGGAACGCAGAACGAAAAGATGCATTGTAGTCCAGTTAAAACAGAAACGATATGGCGCGATCGGTCGGTTTAGACCGGTCGAAAAGTAAAAAGCTTGGTATATTTTAATAAAATTATTCAATATTAATATTGCTATAATATAAATATACGATTAGCTGGAAATAAATTTGTGTACTACTAAAAGAGAGAATTTCGAGGTGAGGCGGCGCCTCAGTTGCCTCACCTGACGGGCCGCCACTGGCCGGGTGTAGGATTCGAACCCACAACCTTGAGATTGGTAGACGAAAGCCTGTACGCCACGGGCACCTCCAAAAGTTATTGCTCTTTAAAAAAGTTAAAACCATGTAGGTGGCGCCTCCTACAAGTTAGAACCATAAAAAGACCATACAACAATTTTTATCCAAATATCGACTATAGTTCAAAAATTAATCGGAAAAAATCGAAATAAAAATGAAACTTCTACACCCTGTATCTCCGAAACGAAGCATTTTAAGACAAGTTTTTATGAAATTTTTTTCTTATTTTTATGTTCAGAATATGCTGTCGAAGTGTCCGCAATGCAGTTCGGACTTCCCCTTTACTCAAATAATACTTAAAATTATTTTAATAATACCGTATGATCGAATAAAAACGGCGTCAACGATGGCTATGAAATGAAGATCGCTGTCATTTTATATGTAAATTTAGATGGGAAATGTCATCGATCGTCATTTCCAAGCCGTTTTTTTTTCGATCATACGGTAGTATTAAGTATTAAGGACAAATGGCTCAAGACAGTCGGGAGACGTAGGGGCAAGGAATAGCTTTTCCTGTGTGTCTATCCAAAGATGTCACCGTTTTCCAGTTGGAAATAACGGTAATGGATTATTGGTAGAAGATATAATAAATTAAGAAAAACAACTGTTTAGTTACACTGCTTAGTTGCCATTTTCACAGACAGCTAAGCAGTGCTAAAGGCACTCGGTTCCACAGAGGTCAATTATTCTAGATTAGTAACTAGCGTTTAGGGTTTCCAATTTTCGGGGTTTAGAATAGGATGGGATTACAAAAAAAAATTATCTGATGACTGAAAATTACAACTTACTAAAACTTAGGACTAAACTTAACAACTAAAATTTTCAAATTTACAACTATTTTTTTGGTATACGTATACAGCATTTCTTGTAATTGCTGTAACGTTTTTGCAACTAGAGCGCAGTTATCAGCCTATTGAAGTTCTATGATGTCTACATTTTGTAATCTTAGAAATCATAGATAGGACTGGAGAATATAACCTAGAGATAAAAAGAGGTCCACAAAAGGTCACAGTAGAATAGCCACCTCAAAAATATAATCTAATCTACAAGGAGATACAAATGTCATATTAAACTTTCCAAAAAGTTTTTTTTTTTCACAATATACTATTCAAGATCTACAAATATGTAGCGAAAATCTACATACGTAATAGAGCTATAAATAGCTCGAACGTGTTTATTTTTATGTAATTAGAAACGAATTTTATGAGCCGATAGGAGGCGGTTTGAGATCTAGATCTGGTACGAACGAATCTCGAGCGAAATGAATCGAAACGAAACCAAACACAGCAACAGGTACGACGAGTTGCGTGTCCTCCGTTAATGAATGCAATCCAAAGACGACTCGACGCGGTTGCTGCTCGCTTGACCCGCCGTTTTCCAGTTCACTCGGCCTATAATTTTTATTGTCACGAGAAGAAGAAGAAGAAGACGATGCGACAGAAGAAGAACCAACAGCGGGACGCGCTTCTTCCTCGGACGGCTTTTGTTTTAAAGTTTACAGGTTGATTTAGTGCGCTCGTAAACGGCGAAAAAGTACAGTAAATTTTTGACAAGGCTATGAATTATACTTTTCGAGCGTTATAATATATTTTAGTCGATGTAAACGTCTTGCTTCGGTTTCGACGTTATAACGGATTAATTACGGCTTATTTTCTTTACGATTATTATTAATCACTATTAATTTATAATCAGGGGAGGGCATCCATCTTAAACAATAGAAAATTCTCCGTGAAGCATTTTCTTGCTACTTTTCAGGTAATATTTAGAATTTATTTATTTATTTCGTATGAGAAGCACAAACATAGGATATGTGAATACATTCTATAAACATACACAGAGATAAGCATATATAAACAAACAAATAGTTGTAAAAGAAAAAAAGAAAACATGCATGAGAAATATAAGGACTTAAAAATATTACAAGTATATATAAAACATATATGTAGTCAGGGACAAAATTTACATTAAACATTTATATTGAGGTCATTTATCCTGTCAATTGCCGAAGAAGTAGCGCAAAATAAGTTCTGGATGCCCCCAGGAAAGACTCTGGGTGGACATTCGGTCAAAATGTGTTCCATCGTTTGTCGTGGAGCGCCACAGTCGCACGCTGGTGAGTCTTCAATTCCCCATTTATGAAGCATATCACGGCATCTGCCATGACCCACCCTAAAACGATTTAGACGACTCCAGGTATGACGAGGAAGGTCCATGCCCAGGAGGGCACCCGATACATCGGCGACTAAGTTCAAGTTGCGTGTTCCCAGACTGCTAGCCACAAGCTCGTTCCATTTGGAGTGCATATTGTACTCGCTTTTAAGTTCGTCGTCCATCCAGATTGGGTTGCGAGATTTGAGGCGCTTAGAAGGAGGAGGATTGATAGACAGTTGAATAGGTAAGCCGTCTTCGGTGGAAGCCTTCATCCACTCCTTTTGTGCCATAGCTGTTCTACGAATTTGAGGGGGGGGGGCAATATTCACCAGGATCGGGAGCCATACTGTTGGGGTTGATCTTAATGTCCCAGTCACAACTCTCATAGCTTCATTGAGCTGCACGTCGATTTTATACGTGTGGTGACTCTTGTACCATACCGGTGCACAGTACTCTGCCGCCGAGTAAATTAGAGCCAGCGCGGCAGTTCTGAGTGTGTTTCTATCCACACCCCACGAAGTTCCTGCGAGTTTACTCAAGATATTATTTCTGGATTTAATTTTCTGATATTTAGAATGTGTGAATACCATAACATGCATCTTGTACTTGGACTGCGTACAAAATACATGAAGAAGCAAAGGCAAGCTCTTGGAGCTTTTTACACAAGCCCCGCAACTAGGCTCTGTGCTGAAGCGGGAATAGAGTCCCTTAAATATAGAAGAAGGAAGTTAGCGCAATCCTACCTCAATTCGGCATTGGCAAATCCTAGCCATATAGTGAGAGAAAAAATGGTATCCCGTCATGTGGAAGAACATCTGCCTACGATAATTAATGAAATCCTTTATGAAAATCCTCCATGAGGCACTAATATACTTTATGAAAATCCTCCTCATTCCTGAAACTGAAGTAATATTAGACCTGAACTACCTAAAACGTCAAGACACATCGCCTGAAATATACCAACGAAAGTTCCAGAAAATACTAGACCAGTACAACGAAAAAATTGTTACTTATACTGATGGCTCCAAAACACAAACTGGTGCTGGATGTGCAATTGTTACCAACGAGTCAGCTTTTCAATGGACTTTGAGACATGAAGTATCAGCTTTCTTCACAGAACATTTTGAGATCTGGAAAGCCTTATTCTATGTCATCGAGGAATATAATCAATCTAAAGTTTTAATTGTTTCTAACTCTTTGGAGATCTCTCTGAAATAAAAAATTCAGACGCTTATTCGAGAGTGCAGCGAAAAGGGAAACAAACTCACATTTGTATGGGTCGCAAGCCACACTAATATACTGGGCAACACAATGGCAGATGAAGCTGCTCAGCAAGCTGCTAGAAGAGATACCATTGATTTCCCTTATATTAGTAAGTATGACTTTAAAGTACTACTGCATAAAAGAACAGAAAGGGAATGACAGGATGAGTAGGCAGGTAAACATTCAAAACTTCGCGCAATAAAACAGGATCCGTCAACCCCATCCTTACGTCTTGCACTAGCTTAAAAGATAAATACCTCCAATGTACATAGTCTGTGATGTTGAGTTGGCACTCACATTATATGTGAATGTCCTCGATATACGGTAGGAAGAAATAGATTCGATATACGTGGTGAAATTCGTGAAAATTTAACTGAAGAAGAAAAAATAAAAAATATTTTGAAATCTATGAAAGATATTAATATATACCACCAACTGTGAACTCCCCTGTAATACTCTTTCCAACTGTGATATTGTGATGTAAATAATTAACTATTTTTCTTATTGTCTGTTTTTTGTTTCTCTACTTTTTTGTGTTTAGTTTTTTGATCTTTTTGCCACTCAACTTGAAATGTTAATGTCAATGTAGATTTTTAAATTTTGAATTGTCTTTGTACGAGTGAGCCCTTTGAGGATATTGAGATGGATCCCTGTAATTGCATTGTTAACAATAACGAGTTGTATATGGGTAATGATCCTGGTGATCGATGCCCTAGGTACATGGCTTTAATTGATTTAATGAGTAATAACTTTTCGTCCGTATTTGTATAAAATCACTGAGTGAAAAAACATACATTTTCATATAATTTTTACCTAAAAAGGCCTCTTGGAAAATCGTTTCTAGTAACAGTTCTCAAGATATTTGGAATAGAAATAGTCAATGCATGTCATAATTGACAAAAAATTATATACGATGGCAGAATAGTTAATAGTCTGAAATAATAAATTGGAAATGTTCTTGTTCCAAAAATTCAACAGAAGCTGTTTTATTAAAACAAAGAGTTCCCAAATGTATCATTTCAGTCAAATAACTATCTCTACTCAACATATTTATTTTTTGTCAATAATGACATGCATTGACTGTTTTCATTCTAAATATCTTGAAAACGGTTGCTTGTAGCGATCTTTATCAAGAAACTTTTTTACTAAGAAAATCACGGAAATGTATACTTGTTCAGTCGGTAGTTTTATACAGGTAGGGACGAAAAGTTATTACTCTTCAAAACAGTTAAAACACATGTAGGTGGTGCCCTCTATAAATAGGACCCATATTGACATCAAAATCAAATTTCACATGTAAAAAAGCTCCCAGACACCAATTTTCATCCGAATATTGACGTTACTTCACAAATTATTTGGAGAAAATCGAAATAAAAGTGAAACTTCTACACAATGTATTTCCGAAACTAACCATTTTAGGACATATAATTATACGAACTTTTTTACTTATTTTTATCTGCAGAATATGCTTCCGAAGTTTCCGGAATACAGTTCGGACCACCCTGTATATTAAAGTTGCATCTATAAGGCTGCTATTACACTACTAAATTCGTTGTCAAAGATCTTTTATAAAAGTTATTTGATAAAAAATTTGACAGTGTTAATATACAATATTTTATAAAATCACACAACATATTACACTGTCAATTTTTTTGACAAAATAAAATCTTTGATAAAGAATGTTGATAGTGTAATAGTAGCCTTAGTTCGATATTAATATTCTCATTAATTTTGCCACAACATCGAACACAATGCTTTATGTATACCTAGGGTTGCGTTTCTACCTTTGAAGATCTGACAATTCTCCCCCATTCATTTTTCTGACTATAGCTCTTCCGTTAAAGACAATCTCTCGCGGCATTCCTGGCAGCTTTACTTTGTCCATTTTCATGGACGGCGTCTGCTACGCACAGTCAGCCCCAGCCATTCTCTCTCTCGCAGCAATCAGATAGGGTCCTGTGATAAGTCGAATCGTCGGGACATTCATTCGTTCCGATGCGGATTATTGTGCGTTCGTCAAGCCGCGACTGCCGTGCTTCTTCTAATGGAACCGAGGAGAACACAAAGGACGCCGTCCAGCGGCAGCATTGTGCACTAACTAGACGTCGTCTAATTGACAATTGTTTACAACTGTTATCATTCATGTACTGCAAATTCTTCTCTCGAAGGCGAGGAGAACGAGTAAGATAGAGACGGAACGGAGAGCCGCTGCATGCAGATAAACGTAGTAGGGTCTCGAAGGAGAGCGGTCGTGATCCTTCTAGGTCTAATGAATGCCATAAAGTGGTCGATCAAATTGCCGCCGACCGGTAGAAGCAAGAGGGAATAGTCTGGTCATGGTACATAAAAAATTGTGTGTGCACTATGTGCGCATATTTAAAGTGCATGTACTCTCTTATCAACAGCTATTAAATTGAAGGATTTGAAGGATATATATTTTTTATGAATGCTTTTTATACAGGGTTGTTCACCACATACGACACGGAGTATTGTAGCTAAACGATTAGATTTTTACAAATTGTAAGTTTTGGGTTCGATGAAGGACTATTAGAGGTACAATTTAAAAATAATTTTACAAGATACAGTGTCCCAAATAAGTAAAAAATATCAAAGTTTATATAACTACATTATTAATTAATTACTAATATTATTACATTTTTAGTTTCTACGATTAAAATAAAGGTAAATTTGATTAAGATTTATTATACTTAAACCTTACCGTTTTTGAAATATTTTCAATTTTGTGAAATTGCAGTAAAAATTTTAAGGCTTCATTTCTCCAAGGGTATCAAAGTTTTTAATACTAAATATTTACTGAAGTTTATTTACTGATCAGTTATTGTGTTGCAATAATAAAAATAATACTACCTTATTCAGAGTGTCTAAAAATTTATTTTAAATAATTATTAGCTTCAAACGGTAATAACTTGTTTAATTTAAATGGAACACCCTGTATATTTTACGAGAATCAGATGCACAATTTAATTGTCTATCAAATTATATTATACCATTTTTTACCTATATCTTTAAGTTTCCGTAGAAAATGCATTTTCTTGTAATTTAGAACTTATTTATCAATATACCGATGGACTATTGACATTTTAGATTATTTTTAAAGATGTACCAAATTTTTAAAGAGTACAGGTACTAATATTGTCGATATAATTCGTTTATTTCATTAAAAAATAAAAAAAACTGTTTAAATATTTGTTAAAGAGGACCAATTAATATGATTCCAGTATTCAAACTACATTAACTGAGTGTTTGCGTTGATTAATAATAATTGCTCCAAATACTAAAAAACTGAATTTTGTATGGGCATTAGACAGTGTGATAAAAAGTAACACCTTAAAAATGATATTTAATTTTTTAATAAATGGTTATTTATAACAACAGAGACTTTAATTTGATAACTTATTATTATATTGATTTCCGACTCAAATCCACAATTATTTATAATAATTTATTAACGAACACAATTAAGTATGTAATTAATTAGTATATGGGCGGAAATAATGGTGTTATATTTAATTAATGATATACTCTTTTATAAAGATTTAAATAGTTTTCTTTTTGCATACAAATGGGTTAGTAATATTATCGTTTTGCTAAAAACGATAATATTACTAGTCTGTACATTTTGTACATTTGTTGCTTTAAAAACAATCTAAAATGTCAATATTCCATGGATATATTGATAAATGAGGTTTAAATTATAAGAAAATGCATTTTCTACGAAAACTTGAAGGGATAGGTAAAAAATGGTATAATACAATTTGACAGACAATTTAATTGTGCATCTGATTCTCCTATAATATACAGGGCATTCCGTTTAAATTAAAGAAGTTATTGCCGTTTGAAGCTAATAATTATTTAAAATAAATTTTTAGACACTCTGTATAAGGTAGTATTATTTTTATTATTGCAACACAATAACTGATCAATAAATAAACTTCATTAAATATTTAGTATTAAAAACATCGATACCCTTGGAGAAATGAAGCTTTAAAATTTTTACTGCAATTTCACAAAATTGAAAATATTTCAAAAACGGTAAGGTTTAAGTATAATAAACCTTAATCAGATTTACCTTTATTTTAATCGTAGAAACTAAAAATGTAATAATATACAGGGTATTCCATTTAAAAAAATACAACTTTGATATTTTTTATTTATTTGGGACACTCTGTATGTTGTAAAAATATTTTTAAATTGTAGCTCTAATAGTCCTTCAACGAACCCCAAACTTATAATTTGTAAAAATCTCATCGTTTAGCTACAATACTCCGTGTCGTATGTGGTGAACAACCCTGTATACTTCAAAAAAATAGAGTTAATATAAAACCTTATACTATCCTAGCTTTATAATTTTATAATGTTTTTCAGTTTTTATTAAAAAAAACGATAATTCTATTACTCGACCGGATAGCTGTAACCATTAAACCAAAATACTACTACATCTATATCTCTGACTACTACTAACCAACAATTTGTTTTGTACGGTCTGTGGTCTGTTTTTGTTTAAAAATATTTTGTTGATTATTTATGTTGGGGTTTATTGTTAAATTAATGTTAATCGTTAGGTAACCAGTAAACTCAGAAAATATGTATTTCTTTTGCATAATCAAAATTGTCACTCTAAATTTTACATAACCAAATTGTCACTCTAAATCGCTGTCTTTTTTAGACAGATGTCCCTTGTCTTGTCATTATTCAATTCATTCTTTGAATACCTAAGAAGATTAAGGAAGGAGCATATCAAAAATCTTAGGTCCACCGATGGGACTCAAATATGGCCGACATAAATTCCGGTTTATCAGTGATGCCGTTCTAGTTTTATTTAGAAAATGTAAAACTATGATGTAGGGTAGACGGGGGGTAGATTCAATAATTTCTTTTTTTATTTTACGTTCTGAATAAATGTTGGTAGTTATTAAAATTGTTATAAAAATATAAAATTCTAATAAAAATAGATAAGTTATAATAATTATTTATTACCACATCCGATACGCTACTGAAGCAGGTAAGTCAAATTGACGTATCTAAATTCTTTAACATCTAATCTTTGACAAGTAGTAAATAAAAGCAAAAATGCAAGAAAAAATATATAATTAGTTAATTTAAGTGAATTTCATAAATGATCGGTTTACTATACGTAAGTATATTATATAGTCACTTACTAGCGAAAAGTTGTTCCATTATTTCACTCGATTTTTGCCGAGATCTACCGCACGCTACACAACCAACTATTTTAGAGTCTTTTTCGATAAATCGAGATAGTGTCACTGTTAATTTAAGTTCTGCCAAAATTTCCATCTAGATTTACTACCTTTATACAACTATATCAGTAGTAGAATAGATAATAAATAACATAAAATAAGCTCCGTAAAGACTGACAAATCCAGAAAATTTCAAATCAAATTCTGATGATTCTGAGTTGATCAATCAGTATTTTTGTAACATATGTTAGTCAGGTTTTGCTTAAGAGATTCTACAATATTTAAATGAATATGGGATCAACTAATTTGGTAAATTAAGATTCTCCTAGTATGGTAAAGCTTTAGGAAAATATTGATGAAGAAGATTTGTTAAGAAATATTTATTCCAGACACAAATAACTATAAATTCCAACTAATAAACTAATGAATAGTTTAGTATTTTCTATCAAAGATTAGAATACAGAAAACAACAGCGAGACTCCATGCTGTAGACAAAGAAATACAGTTCTATTGTTTGCAACTTATCGATTTAGAAAAGAAATGTCAAGTTGCCATTAAATGTCATCAATTTTAATTTATTTTTAATTTATATCTGTAAAAGTGAAAAAAAAATGTAATCAGAGAAACCAGTTTTGCATTTCACTATTTCTAGTTAGCTTGACCTCAAGTTGTTTTGATTTAATTCGAGCATCTTTACAGAAAATCAAGAAGCTATCGTTTAATTCTTAATAGACAAAATAAAACAATTTAAAACAAAACATTGTGATGACGTAGGTATCGGTTTGGAAAAATCAGATCAACTGACTAACATATGTTACAAATGAATCGTCAAACAAAACTGTCAAGGATCCCCACCCTAGAGTCCTTTTTCAGCCCACCATGCATGAGTAGATGGATATCATTATGCTCCTTCCTTAATCTTCTTATTCAAAGACACAATCATGACTTGAGTACAAAAACAAAACAGATACAATCATGACTTGAGTACAAAAACAAAACTTGCAGTGTACCGAGCAATTATAATCCCCACCATGTTATATGGGAGCGAAACCTGGGTGCCGTACTGCCGACACATGAACGCATTAAACAAGTTGCAACAGAGACACCTTAGACAGCTCTTAAGAGTCCGGTGGTTCCATCATGTCTCTAACGTATCGGTCCTTGAAAAAGCTAACTGCGAGAGTATTGAAGTCATGATCACAAAATCCCGCTTAAGATGGGCTGGTCACGTATGCAGAATGCAAGAAAACCGCATACCAAAATCACTGCTTTACGGTGAGCTGAAGTAAATATAATTGCATATAAGTTTTTTTAATTCAGTTTCTTTGAAGAACTGTTCAGCCTCAACAGCCGTGTCTAAAGTTTAAATTGGTATGTTAAATAAGTGACTTAATTTATAACTGAATATTCTGAAAAATATTTCTTTTATTATCTAAACGACAACATTTACCGATTTCGTTATTTAATGATGGCGGGTTTGTTTTAATGCGGGGCATTTAAAAGAGTTTTATAGCCCACAGATCTGAGCTTTTATAACCTCTATAAAGGTCTTCACATAACGTTTCACCTGATGTCAGTTTTGTATGCTAGGAAAAACTGATGACAGTTTTCAAGACGGCTCAGGAATCTGTCAAGTAAGAGGGATTATAAGACTATAATATGCATCTGAAGTTTTACCTGCGATTTTATTATCTACAGCATTGAGTTCAGTGATGTTGATAAATAAAAAACATGGAATTTTGGCGCAAAATTATATTTAATTTATAATTTATGATATTTATATTTCATCTGCCACACTACCTTCCTTGTATACCGAACGGCTCTAGCATGGCAAGCTATACCTTGCTACTCCCAAGGCGTCAAACGCTATATACGGGAGCTATTATTATTATTATCGTACCGGGTAATGTCGACATTAGCCGGATATCGGACTTTAACTGTAACATATAGACTTTATAAGACTTTGTACAAAGAAAAAATAAAATTACTGTTACCAATTTATCACCTTATATTGGTTAACCGAAAAAAAAAATAACTCGAGGATTCAAGGAACTTGTAGAGTTATAGAGTTGATTAAAGCATTCGAGCAGTTAAGCTTTAGCTCTTCTTTAGTTTATATGAAAGCTAAACATAAATTTCAAATGCAAATCAAAGTATCTAATAGCAAACACATTAAAATAATCGACTCAAACTTATATATAAAAAAGGTTTATCTAAATATATTAAATTAAGGCAAAGGAAAACGAATAAAATCCTCATTAATTATTTAACGAAGTTTTATAATTATATGACAATTATCACAGAAAAGAAGTTGTTGTACAACGAAAAAACATCCATAATTTGCTTAGGTATAAATTTTATCGAAGTTTTTTCAAAAATACTTTTAGCAAAACTTCCATCTAGTTTCCTTCCATTAAAATAATTAATTTTACAGAAACCTTTCCACTTTTTGCATCGCTCGTCTTAAGTTGTTTCATTTTCTTGTTCTATATATCTCTAATTATATTTTTCCTTTTTAAGTCTTCTAAGGCTATTATCACCCCACTTTGAAAGAGGAATTTCTTCTTTCTTTTTTTATTCAGACGGGAAATAAATTTGCCTTTTGAATTTTTCTTGCATGTATCCTTTTATTACCGAACGACGTTCGTCTAGATAATGAAGCTGTCCCCAGTTCTTTGCCGTAAAATAGCCAGGGGCGGCTCACGTAATGTTTTATTTATTTCAATGTAGAAAAAAAATATAACATTACAAAATATATATATATATAGATATTTATTACTTTTTTTACTAAGATATTTAGTGATATTAAAACGTTATAATTCTTAAATTGTCTCTCTACTAGCTGGTAGTAATATAGTGGATAGTCGCTTTTTATTAATGTATTTTATATGTGGTTTATATCTCTGTTTAGTGAAAAAATAAAAAGGGGAAAAATAATATCTTCAGAATTTACTAAACGGAGATATAAACTACATAAAAATATATTAATAAAAAACGACTATCCACCATCTTTTATTGACACAACCATTAAACGAAATACCAACCCCAAATCAGACAGATTACACACAATGATAACAGTTAACAACAATAAGGACAGGAAAACAATATAACATACGAACATCTTTCAAAACACAAAATACCCATACAGCACGTCCAAATGAAATTACGTTTCTACAAGGGAGACAAATGAGAAACCAAATATGTTAAAGCGAACCTAAGTGTTCATCTAGTTCTAACATATACATATGAGATACACGCAGGTTTATAGTGATAGAATTGTGTGATACAGTGTTTACTAGTTGTATACCGTATGCACTCAAGATTCTAAAGAGTTTTTTGTAACGTAACAAATAATTATTAAAATGATGACGTCGGTATATGAGACATACAATGTATATGTCTTATGTATGTATGATACTTCGTATCATAGTTGTGCCTATAGTACACACCTTGTAAAAATGTGACGTATACACATAATATAAATTTCTATATAGACACTTTGTAATAGTGTACTGTTGTGTCTACATTCTAGCATGAAATGAAGGTATGCGCACGCGCGGATAGCCTCAGCTTAGATACACCGACCAAGTGTATCTTATGTGTTCTCTCTCCTTTCTCCTTTCTAGCAGTGGTATGTGTTTTGTGTTAGCAGCCATTATTGTTTTATCATTCGGAAGCTCTATATAAATGTTCTGTTGTGTGTAGTTTAAAAGAGATTTTAAGGTAAGCACAAGTTTTTAATTACCTTGTTACACCTTCCTAAGAGTATTATTAATATTATAGCAGCGACTCTTCCCTTACCCGATACCCAATTTACCAAATTTTTCAACCAATGAATGAAAACTCCAAATATTCTCGTATAATGATAAAGAGGTTAGCTCTGCAATAATTTTTTTTTAATTTGGAAATAATAAAAATCTAAATGGACCAGAGGAAGAAAGATATAAACACTTCAAAGAACTTCTAACACTGATATTCGGTAAATGATTGATGGATTAATATACAGGTATGTTTAATATTCAATAATTAGTTTCATATAAAATTTAAGGGTGAGATTGTCAATCTGAGATTGTTAATCTCGATGAATGAGTATATTAACAAACCAACTGCTTGGAGGAAAAAGAAGAGAAAAAAATGACTAAACGAGGTCCACCAAATCGTGGCGATATACCAGTGTTTACCATTTTAGTATGTTTTGTTATACTAGGTACTTATATTTTTAATACACTTTGATACAAATTCTGTTTTTTTACAGTGTTTGCTTACTTCTGGTTTCTGCAGTTTAAATGATTATTATTATTGTGTTATTTGCGCTATTGCGTTCAATGATATAAAGAAATATAAGAATTTTATTTTTAACCACTTAATCCATTTTATGGAAAAAAATGGTACATTTAATACAAAACAAGAAGATATAATTGGTATCATTGAATAAATATTTCTTAAAAAGAACGAAAAGTTAGGCATCAAAACTTGTATTATTTCCTAAATTCGTTCATAAGAAGTAGTTTTATTTAGCACAAGATGTATATCTTAAGCAAAATGCAAACGTATACACGCTGTAGTCACAACTGCAATGTGTAAACAGAGTTTAAACGTAATACACAAGCACTGTGTATCCTACGGCACACTGTGTATCCCTTACTTTGTGTATACGTAAATGCTATACTGTGGCTACATTGTGTGAGGCGGACGTTTAACCTTTGTGCATACGTGTTGAACTACAATGTGTAAACGTATCATATTTAGTTTATTATCGGGGGAATTGTGTCACCATGTGTCTACATCTAATAATGTAAACACATCGTAAATGTGATTTGATGTGCTGTATGGGTACACTTAGATCAATTTTAAAACACACACTAAGCCCACGGCCACACAGAAAGCGTTTTTAACGTTTTGCGTTTTTTGCGTCTCAAGCGCTTTTTACGATTTTACCGTTTTAAGCGTTTTTTTCGATTTGTGTCCATTAAAAGCACGCGAAAGACCCGGCAAGTCTGCAGTTTCTATCAAGATGTCAATAAGTAACGTCGCAAGCTCGTGGATTCCCGGCTTGTTCAACAATCAATCCTGTGAGAAAGAGATAGGCGAGATCTGCGCGGTTAGCGTTGAAGAGACAAAGATAAAAGATGTGGGGATTGATTTGGTTGCGAATTAATCGTTTCGTTGCTTAGAATTTTTAAATAAATTAGGTTTGTCACAGTTTACACACGCTGAGAGTTTATTCGTAATAATTGATATCCACTGCAGATCAGTGACATACTAGACATTATAAATAGAAATTCAACGGAATATAGTGGAAAAATAGCATATTCAAATCTAAAACAAATGCAATTGAAATGTATAGAAAAACTACCAATTCGATTGGTCTTAATCTTTCCAATTTTGCTGGTTAAAAATTCTTAGGTTCGTCCCTGTGCTATTCTCATTCCCTTAGAACAAATTGCGTATATTGTGTCACAGTCAGGGGGTAAATAAAAATACACCGAACACCGGTAGAGTAATTAAAGTGTCAAGAACACTCCCGCCATCTTATATAATATCAGGAAGAAATGAAACAATATCGCATCATCGGTCATTCCTTTTTTTTGTTTTCAGAAGGACTTTAAATTTTATTTAAACTTATAATATATTTCCAAAGGTATATTATCTAAATTTAGGTGCAAATTATTATTAATTATTGTTGTCCCAATAGCTGTTCATACACGGAAATAGAGGTGGGCAAAAATTGAACGAGTCGTTCATATGAACGAGCATTAAAAATGAACCGTAACATTCGATTCATTGCTTGCAATCAGGTTCGTTCAATTCAATCGTGGCCTGCACGGATCCATAACATTTGAACGATGAGTCTTTAATAAATAGTATATATGAATTGGATTGATAATTTAATATTATGTGTCAGAAAGTGTTGAAAAACAAATGAAAGAACTGTATATTTCTTTTTCTGGTCCCTTAAGTAAATGTCCGGCCAAATTATCGCCGGTAGTGCCAGTTACGATTCTTGATTTTATGAAATGTAAATTGTGCATATGGTTCGTTCAAATGAACGGATCGTAGGAGTCGATTCAATATGAGAAATTAAATCTTGTGATTCGATTCACTAAAAAAATCGTAATGCTTATCACTATAAGATCTAAATATATTAATTTGCGTTTAGTTAAGATCTAAATAATATTAATTTCCATCATAAAGTATAAAATATAAAAAGTTGCATAAAAATATAAGTAGTAATAATACTTTATAATTTTTTGAAATGCCGAATGAATTTGACTAAATTTGAATAAACTTCTCCTCGTCTATGCTCAAATTTATGCTGGTGACGTACTCTCGACCGCCGCGCGCCGATCGTGCGACTCCAGTGCGCGCTTACAATCGACTTTCCGACCGGTCGTGTCGGTCGCGCCGCTCGCACCGCTCGCACTCGCCGATACCTATTCAGTGCGCGCGGAGCTTTAGACTATAACTTCGTAGAGTCTAATAGCGTAGTATGTGAAATGAAGTGTTTTTCACATATGACTTTTTTATGATTTTTGAGGTACGTATGATCTATAATGATTGAAACCTATCAATTATTGTTTTCCACATTTTTACAAATTAGATGCGATTAAAATCGATCCGTCGTTTTTCCACCATCGTGTTATAAATTGTGTAACTAACAGGACTTTGTTTTATTTTTTAGATTAGTTTTAAAATGTGGATTTGAAGATTCCGATTTTCTTCTCAAGAAAACTAATATAATATTATATTATATGTTTTCAGGAGAACATTTTCAAATTACAAACTTTTGTTTATTTCCAGTTTAAATTGAATTCTAGATTACGAAAGACAGGACAGGTGACTGAAAAAATATTTTGAGGAAAAAAAATCAAGAATCCATTTTTCTAGCTTTAAAGGAACGAAAGTTTTCTAATAATGAGTTTTGTGGATCTGTCGATGTAAGCCTTAGCGTTAGCGCGTTGTGGTTTTATGTTAACTAGGGCTTCAATCAGAAACAGAGACCCAACTTACACCGACAAGCCACCATTTATAATTGTCACAATGCGGGGAACTTTTGTATCGGTTCAGGCGGGTCATTCTCCAGAAAATTTTATGTTTTTCTTTTACTCAAATTTTCAACCATTTTTTCAAATTTCTTTGTCAAAAATGTTATTTAAAATATATTTTATGAAGTATTTAACAGTGTAATATGTGGCGATAAAATATTGTATATTAATAACCCTGTCAAATTTTTACTAAAATATATTTGCTTACGGGAACGGGTTAAGACAGGGGCACAAATTAACTACAACAGATGCGAAAGAACACCGAATTACGCGTTCAGGTTTCTGTGACCTTCAGAAAGAGTTCATAGACAATCCGCATCAATGTATAGTTTGGGTTATTATTTGTTTGGGTAAAACGAAAATAATCTGCACCAATATGTTATCGAGGCATATAATCTCACAGTAATTTAATAGATTGCTCGTCATATTATATCAGTTCGTAGGAGATTAGGAAAAAAAAGATATTTATAGTATAGAAAATTAATTTATTTAACAAAATTTAATTAAAGATGTGACAAAATAGTTACTTTTCTATTGGTTCTATCGGACTTTTTTCGACTATATAAATCTTTATTTTTTGTAACCTTTAATGCATAAAATATTTTCAATCTAATAAATAATTTAATGATGTAAATAAGAGGATATTTCTCACATGGGTGGTCAAATTCTATAGTTTTCATTATATCAAACAGCCTCTGAATGTTTTTTTCAGTGCAAAACACATCAAAACTTAATATAAATAATTTTTCCATTTCCAGTAACTAAAATGAACAAATTTTTCTACTTTCATGATCAAAGGCTTTTAAATGGGTAAATAATTTCGAGTTATCGAGAGATTCGGATTCTTTTGCAAATTTTAGACAAATATCACATTGATGTATTTGAAGACCCTTTTAATTGATGTAGTCAAACATAATTAAAGGCATTTTGAGTTGAAAACATTTCTCAGAGGCTGTTTGATATAATGAAAACTATAGAATTTGACCACCCATGTGAGAAATTTCCTCTTATTTACATCATTAAATGATTTATTAGATTGAAAATATTTGATGTATTAAAGTTTACAAATAAAGATTTATATAGTCGAAAAAAGTCCGATAGAACCAATAGAAAGGTACTATTTTGTCACATTTTTAATTAAATTTTGTTAAATAAATTAATTTTTTATACTATAAATATCTTTTTTTTCCTTATAAATAAACACATTTGTATCCCATTTTAAATAAGATAAACAAATTACCAAAACTTAGAAATAACAGTTCAAAAGTTCAACAAAAATCCTACACCCGTTTTTAAATAGAAACATATAACCACGCACTATGTCATTCCAGCAAGCGAATACGACACAGCATAGGTTTCCGGACTAAACGACTGGTGTATTTACACCTCTCAATAGGCGTGTGGGGTTTGCCGAGCGGTTTCCGATACAGTCGCTTTCTTTCGCATCTGTTATAGGTAATTTGTGACAGGGGGATCCACTATCTCCAGTACTGTTTAGAGTAGTATTAGAAAAAAATATAAAAGATGCGGGAATCATCAGAGAGGACCATCTGTATACAAAAAGATACCAATGCTTAGCCTTTGCCGATGATTTAGTTATCTTAGCAAGAGATCGGAAAGAGCTGATATCGGTGACCAAAAGACTAGAAAATCAAGCGCAAAAAGTAGGCTTAGTGTTTAATGAGAAGAAAACGAAATTTAAGGAGTGGTCAGATAGGGATTTTGAGAAGGGAAGATGTCTACAATTGAAGCCTTAGAGAGGTAAACGATACAAGTTTGAGGAAGTAGATACATTCACATATCTAGGAGCCGTATATCTAAGGAATCCAAATGTAACTCAAGAAATTATGGCAAGAATAATGACAGGAAATAGATGTGTCAGCACATTACAGAAAATTATTAAGAGTAAGAACATTTCTAGAAGTTTCATATATAACCAAACCAAACCAAACAATGATAAGACCAATAGTGCTATATGTATGTGAAACGTGGACGTTCGATGCAACGGAAAGTTCGAGGCTAAAGATTTGGTAAAGAAAAATACTGAGGAAGATTTTTGGGGGAAAGAAAATAGACAACATATGGACCAGAAGAACAAATGTAGAAGTAAAGCAACTATATCTTGCACCGAGTATAACGGGAGTAGCAAGTGCACAAAGACTGAGATGGCTGGGACACATTGAACGAATGGCCGAAGCAAGAATTCCTAGTATGATAATGAAACGTGAAATAGGTGGAAAGAGAAGGAGGGGTAGACTGAGAATCAGATGGAAAAAGGATGTAGAGGAGGACTTGAGAAGGATAAGAGTGGATGGGTGGAGAATAAAGGCGAAAGACAGAAACGGAGAAAGATAACCAATCAAGTCATGAGCCTTTTAGGATTTTAGAGGTATTTATATTATATATATGTATATATTTGCTTAAAAAGCTCTATGACAAAGAAATTTGAGGTACCTGCTTGCCATTTATTTTCCTTATATTATACCCTGATGTACATATAGTTCTCTCGTTCCAAAAACCAGCAGTACTACGCCAACATGCCGGCATTCCATCACCCTGGAAATCTCTTCTCCAGCTTAGCGACGTCTTAATGGAAACGATCCTCGTGTTTATCCAGTACTGCTCCTAAATTTTCAGGGAAGAAGTCCAGGTACCAGTGAAAGAAATGCACTTTAAGAGACATGCTACATTCCATGACCTTGTACGCTAAACAATTCCTTGACTTGAGCGACATAATCACCACTTTTGTGGTGAACCCAAAAAGTTCCATCACGGTCCTTCGATTCAGGTGTACAGCAAATGTCGAATCTGGAAAAACTGCCCCTGAAATCTGGGAACACATAAGAACTCCCTTTCTTGATGATGAGGCAATTTAGCATATAAAAGTTGAAATCCGCCACCTTGAGTCTTGTCTTTTGCTTTCAAAAACCGTTTGATCAACACGAGTTTGATGTGCAAAGGCGAATTCTAAGAATGTTGATTACAAAAGTTTCAGCTTAAAATAAAATTTTAATCAATCACAATTGTTTATCTCCATCATTTACCGGATTATTACAGCTCAATTACACTGTTTCTTATTTCCGTCTGTCCGTCTCAGAACTCCATTCGGGTACCTCTATCCACGTGCCAAGTTTGGTTCCAATCAACACATAATTAAGAAAAATCCTGATGATTTCGTCTTTTTCGGAGGCATCGCATCGGTTCGAAACGTCGTCATCCTGTAGCTCATCACAATTATGCCGAAATCGACCCACATTTTTCTTCAATATCAAATCCTTAATCCCACCCTGATGAAGATGTAAACGAAACGCCATATCTAACTTTGCAGGGTGAGACCGTGTTTCTCATGCTCACATGCGCGACGGTGCACGTAGCTATGTAGCCTACCCATCAAATTTGGTCGCGATCGGACGACATCAACTTTTCACGTTTCTTACGTCAAAACTAACTGTCATAGTAACATGTATCAAGCTGGCCTTGTTCCACGTTTTTCAAAGCCGTATGCTGTCCTTAAAAAAGTTTTTCTTCAAAAATACTGAAAAATCGATCACGTTTAATAATTTTATTTCAATTTGGGCTGGACTCCCCCTCACTAAAAAACCTACCGCCTTACTACAACAGTTCGTGTTTTCAGAACACTTAATATCTCTAGTAAACCGGAAATAACAAAGAAGAGTCCAAAAAAATCCTTTTCATTCCACCAAACTATCGAAAAGCAGTCGGGGTTCTCCCCTAAAAACGGAGGGTGATGAAAAAACTAAGGTCACATTCAGAAGGTAATTTCATTCATATAGGGAGCCGATTTTCATGCAGACCAGTAAAATTTGTAAAATGTTAGCGAATGGTCCAATTGACGCAATAAAACCAGGTTGCCTTAATAGTAACAAATAAATGTTTTAGCCTGTCAACGAAAAATTTTATACAAGTGTGATAAATTGACAGAAATAATTGAATTCCTGCCAATAATTCCTTTAGAGAAACATGATTATATATGTCTCCAGGTTTTAGTCTGTTTTGACAAGTTGAAGGATTAAAGAGATAATAGGCTCTATTATTTCTTTTTAACGATTGGAAATTTTGGAAAATATAAAAGTCTAAAGGATTACCGAAACAATTTATATTTTCTGGTTCTTTATTTCTTTCTTTCCCATTCTTAGGTATTATTTGGAAGATAAGATTTTCACGCTCACTTAGCAAACATATGTTAGTACTTGTGTGAATGACTTCTTCAGAAATACTTAACGTTATACGCTAAGTAGAAATATATATATATATATATATATCGGGATTACTGTTGACTCATTCACACCGCAACTAGGCTGAATCTGAATGACATAAGAGTCTTCTGAATCACTATTCATTTGTATTATGTTCTACTGGTATTTCTTTAAGACCTATTAAAATAGTGGGTGTCTAACACCCACTATTTTATCAAGGGTTTTGCGTAAAGACATTTAAAATTAAACTCTCAGGATCACAATAACTTTGAAAAAGAACGCTTTATACACTTTTAGGTAGTTTCTAAACAAGAACTGTTTAAATTTCGATTTTAACTTTTAAAGATACTTATTTTGATTAGTAAAAATTCCTTCTCCCTTTGTTTGCGGTTGTTCTTAGCAACCGCTATTGCAGCGCCCTTCAACATAAGTGATCCAAAACAATTATAAAACACAGTATATTAGTTACTTCTACACTATCCCCGAAATATTTTACGAAATATTTCTGGAAATATTTTATGAAAACCCAGATTACAATAAAAAACAAAAAAAAACAATCACGGCGCGTCCCGATCTATTTCAGGAAACGTGGGATATTTATCGTACTATTTTGTGAAATAGCACGAAGCAATCAAAGCCAAATTTGTGCTGGTTTGAAAAATAAGTAAACATGGAAAAAACCATATGAAAACAGTTACCGATGGTAGATTAAATTGACTATTCTTCGAAGGTTACACAAGAATATTAAGTTTTAATTATTGTCTAATGTTATTAATTACAATATAGTAAAAAAACATAAAACAGTAATTAACTAGCGGTCTACCATTTATCGGCTTATAATTCACGGTAATACGCCTCATGGACAAAATTATTTAAAAAATCATCTAATTATTTCTTATTTGTGGTTATGGTAAAGAAACATGTATTTATACTGTAGTCTGTAGCAAAGTTTAGTTTACGAATTTGGTATTGTTTTCCTAGTTTTAATTGTCTAAATTCCTGCATAATAAATACTAGTTGAATGGATTTATATTAAACCATGCTGGGTGCTAATAAAAGTATCGTTTACAGATTTTTATTAAGAACAATAAAGAAACATTGCCTTTAAAAAATGTCCGTCGACCATACTTTTGCTGACATCGGGTAAATCAATAATTATTTTCCCAATTAGTTCGATATCTTATCATATACTCATTAAGCAATACTACTCATATATTAATCATTTAACCGTAAACAAACATATTATATAGAATTTTATATACTAATTCATAGGTGCCCGATGGCGTAGAGGTACAGGCTCGCTTTATTATTTTTTTTAAGTACTTACGACGTCACTGGATAAACAACAGGTTTATTATCAATAACCAATTATAACCAATTATCAATTAATAATCGATTTAAGTTTTCAGATAGCTTCCATAATAATTAAGATACGATACAAAAAAAATATTTTCAATTTATTTTATTTACTTTAAAAAATTGTTTTTACAAATGAATAAAATGAGTTACAAAATAATTTTAAAACTCAGTTTTCAATGGAATCTGAAATGATTTTTATTCGTTTTATTGGGAATTTTAAATAATCCAAATAGTTAGATATTTAAACCAATCACTACTAACTTTGAAAAATATGCTGTAAACAAAGATTTATAAAACTATAACAAACTAAAAGTCAACATCTTCGACCAAACCACCATAAAAAAAAACGATTATTAATTAATAATTATTGGTTATTGAAAATAAACCAGTTGTTTATCCAGTGGCGTCGTAAGTACTTAAAAAAATTATAATAAAAAGTTTGATATCTTATCATATACTCATTAAGCAATACTACTCTTATAAAATTACTAATTAATACTTATTAATTACTGTAAACACAACTTCTGACAAGCAGCGTCCGTTTAGGTTTAACGCCAGAAGTGTTTACAAAAAATAACTATTTTATTTTGTACATTTTTCTTGCAGTGCAGTGGCGAAAAACCCATAAGGATTTTTTTGGATACTCTTATATTAATCATTTAACCGAAAACAAGCATATTATATAGAATTGTATATACTAATTCATAGGTGCCCGATGGCGTAGAGGTACAGGCTCTCATCTACCAATATCAAGGTAGTGGGTTCGAATCCTACACCCGGCATTTCATCAGCCGACTATTTTTATTAAAATAAAAATAGTTTGTGTACCTAGGTCGACTCAGCCTTAAATGAGTACTTGGGATTCACAATCCTGAGGTAATAATAGGCGGTTGAAGCGTAGTGCTAGCCACAATACCTTCCTTGTATACCGAACGGCTCTAGCTGGCAAGCTGTACCTTGCTACTTTCAAGGCGTTAAACGCTATATACGGGAGCTATTATTATTATTATATACTAATTCATTACAATAAGTTTAAATCGTAAAAATATTGTAATTATATTCCTGCAGTTTAAGTGAAAAGTTTTGTTTTTGAATATCTCTATACATATTATAAACGCGTATTCAAATATAAATTTTGTGGAATATATACATAAAACGAGATGTAATTAACGAAATATCATCGTAACAACAGATATTTTATAAACGTCTAGATTTACTTATTTCACTGAAATTTATGAAAAAAATGTCCTTTGCCTTGGGTACAGATCCCGCCACGTTTTGAAAATAGCTCAAAACGAAACAAAATTGAATGAGGCAACAAGAAACGCCAAAAAATCTCCCAGACCCTCCTCACGAGTAGTTTTCAGGCGCTTTTAAAAATCGAAACTAGGTCGAGGCAAAACCGAAGGGGCTCAAGACAAATGGAAATAAGCCGAAATGTGACAAAGTTGGGCGATGAAACGCGAGCTTGACCTGTTTCGAAGAGTTTTCCGCATAGTGTAGAGGCTGTTTAAGTTTATGCGGGAAACCGAGCATTCCAATCTAAATTTTTATTACTTTTATTTCTGCATTACATAAAATCAAATTTTAAATTAACAATTACTGAATTAATTAATTTTGTAATTATTTTTTTAAGCTACATTCAATAATTTTGACAAATCTATTGACGTTATGAAGTAACAAAGTTCAAGAAGTTTCAAGACCGATCCGCAAATTTCAATTTGTTACCGCCCTTAAATAATTCATTCCGTGCCAAAGTGCACATTTGTTTACATAATCAAAGACCGGAGAAGAGACGCTATAGAGAGACAAACTTGTCGTAAACTTAAGCTTTGACGGAGATTACGGCATCATTCATATTAGACTAATGTCTCAAAGTGAAGCTTACTCCATTGTTTAAATACAATTTTGTCGTTTTGGTAATTAATGGCGGAAAAGAGAGGGACGCAGACATCAAAGCAAAGACTCTCCCCGTCTGAGGACGCAACTTAAATGGCGAGGAGGGACGGAGGAGGACTGTGATTCTATTTTGTTTCATAGCGAGTTAGGAAAACAACCTCGAAACTTGCGTCGCCTTGCGATCCAATACATATATACTTAATCAGGCGGAATAATTTATACACACAAACTTTTGTTTCAGTTTGCTTAAAGGAAAGATGGAGATTTTCGGGAAACTGTTTAATTTTGCAAATTGCTTCTGAACTGAAAACCAGAACCATAACGTTCATAAAATGGGCCTTGTTGAGGAGAGAATGTAGATGATTGTAGATTGTGATTGTAGATGATGATAGGCAATACATGTAATCTGACAATGTAACGCGCTCTTTTATAGCATACGGTTAGGTGACATATATTTGGAATCTAAGAATATGAAATGTATATGAGGCGGTCAAAATATTTTTCAAAGTTACTAGCAGACCTTTCAGTCGAACATTTTACTTTTTAGAACCGCTTTTAGTGCGAAGTGTACAAGATGCCGTATCAGCTTAATAATAAACTGTTTGCTTAGTAATAACTGTTTAAATATTTTTAATTAATTTATTTTTGTTTCCTAAAATATTTTGATTAAAAGAAAATAGGTAAAAGTGTCCAAGCCAATGTTCTAATAGATGATATACCTATGGGGAGAGTACAAAAATATAAATATCTAGGCAGTTGGTTGACCGAAAATTTGGATCAATCAGCAGAAATAAAAGCTCGAATAGAAATAGCCAGAGCATCCTTTGTAAAACTCAAAAAATATCTCTGCAGTGGAGACATCAACTTAAAGCTTAGATTAAGAATGCTAAGGGGTTACATATTTGCAACTCTACTCTATGGTTGAGAGGCTTGGAGTCTTAAAAAGGCCGAAATGGAGACGCTTGAGGCATTCGAAAGATGGTGTTATCGGCGTATGCTGAGGATTGCATGGACTGACAAGGTTACAAATGTAGAACAGCGACGCAGAATTCAGAAGGACGAAGAGGTGACTAACACCCTTAAAAAGAGAAAACTTGAGTACTTTGGACACATAATGAGAGGACCTAAATATGCCCTGCTACAGAACATAATAGAAGAAAAGATAAAGGGCAGAAGGACACAAGGAAAAAAGGAAATACCACTCCTGCAACTCCCAGTGGACGATATGCCAAGAACGTACAACTTTAACAAACATGTCAATGTAGTATTGAGCAATAAGAAGGATTGGAAGAGCGAAACGCTTGCCCAACAGTTAAAAGACCATACCATAACTTGGTATACTGATGCTTCCAAAACCAATACGGGAACAGGGATCGGAGTGTTTGGGCCGATAGCTAATTACTCCGAACCAATGGGCACTTACCCTAGTATCCTACAGGCAGAAATCTACGCTATCGAGAGATGCGTACAACTTATCTTAGATAGGAACTATCGGAAACAAGAAATAGCCATCTTATTTGATAGTCAAGCAGCGTTAAAGGCGATCAACTCAGTATCAATCAATTCGAAATTGGTCAAAGAATGCATAGAGAAGCTGAATAAATTAGGCAAAGAAAACAAAGTCCTCCTACACTGGGTGCCTGCTCACCAAGGGATAGAAGGCAATGAAAAAGCAAATAATCTAGCTAGGAAAGGAGCGAACACTCCACTAACTGGACCAGAACCGTTCTGCTTTCCAAGTGGTAACCAACTTAAGGCGGAACTCAAGAACTTGGAAGATTCCATTCGCAACCTGGAATGGAAATCTTGCAATGGTCTAAGACACTCGAAGAAGTTTCTGAGGGCTTATGATCAAGAAAAATCACAGATCTTCCTGGGTCTGAGTAAGAACAATCTTCGGATTGTCACGGGGTTTTTAACAGGACACTGTCTCCTCAATGAACACCTCAGTAGATTGAAACTAAGAAGAAACGGCGAATGCAGATTCTGTGTGGAAGATGGGGAAACACCAGTACACCTCATCACTGAGTGCGCCGAGACGACAACCATTCGTGCCATGAATTTTGGTACGACTGATATTGGAGATGGAGAACTACCCTCTATAAAACCGTCCCAGATACTGGCTTTTGTCAAAGCCCTGGGACTGTATGATGAGTTATGATTCAAGAAAGGGGGACACAATGGATCTGTAAGGTCGAAGTGATTAACCCCCCTCCCACTCATTCTAAATTCTAAAAAAGGACACAAGGAAGAAGAAGAAGAAGAACATCATAGCTCAAGAATTTGAGAGAATGGTTTGGAATGACTTCAAACCAGTTATTCAGAGCAGCCGTTAACAAAGTTAGAATTGCCATGATGATTTCCAACCTCCATTAGGAGATGGAACCCGAAGAAGAAGAAAGTAAGAAGCAACGCTGTGCCGGTTAAGGTTAATCATATCACTAAAAGTTTATTTGGTATGATCTATATTTTAGAGATGGTACACGATATAAAGGGCGAGTCTTAATTAAGTGAACATATTTTTTTTAAACTCATTTTTTCAGATATTTTAAGAACCGGTGTTAGTCCGATTTGAATGAGATTTTGGCTGTCTATGTTTTGCTAAGTGCTTTAATATTTGGCTTTCACAAAAATCAAGAAAATGTACGGGAAGGGTGAAAACTACCCCCATCCCTACATAAATTTTAGTATAAATATTTTCCAAACTCCACCGACGACAGATTTTCTTTTCGTTAAATGGTCTGTAACCAACTACATCTCGTATTTACTACATTTTTGTCTCTTGTAAAAAGCTACATCGCATAGTTTTTGTGAAATTTTTTTTGGAGAATTTGTCTTTCCAAAGCAGGACCTACTAAAATATACAGGGAGTTTCAATATTTCGTGGACATAGAACAACCACGTATTTTTTGGATCAAAATAAGTTAATTGTATATAATTTACCTTTATACAAAGGTGTTTCGTTTGTCCGTTAGAGGGCATGAATAAAAAATAAACCTGAACCTTAATTAGTTTAAAAATTACTATTTTTTAAATTTTTTATTAAGTGTGATACTAAAATAAAATTCCATATTTTTGTCAACTAGATTTTGAGAGCATAATGCCATAGCTTGATGTGATAAAAAAACATTCTTTAGAAGTCGGCTTTGGATTTTTTTTTTCAAAAAGTAGGTATGTATGGTGGCGTTTTTTTACAAGAGACTAAAAATTAGTAATGGGATAACTCGAGCGGAAATTCGCTCGAGTACTCGATTATTGAAATAACCGACATCGCTCGATTATGAACGAGCGATTCAAGTGACGAGTATCAGGCGACGAACGCAAGCGATCCTAGAATGAAATAAATTTAAGTCCGATTTTAATGTGACATACTCGATAAAAAGCCGAGCGAATTTTCTACAAACATTGCAGGTAGTAAATTTATACGACGCCGTATATATATTTATCCGTTGCGTATCTGAGGGACAAAATTTTACAACCTACATCGACAATGCTTTGAAATAAATTAAATCAAGCGAATCGCTCGCCGCTTGCCATTCATCGCTGCGCACGCAACTTACTGCTTGGCGCTTGGCGTTAACGAGTACTTAAACAAGCGATGGGTGAAAAACCGTATTTTTAAATACGAGTGATATTTCGCTGGAGCGATCACTCGGTTATTGCAATCGCTTGAAACTCGAGTACGCGATTATTGAAATTAATCGGTTTTTCCCATCACTACTAAAAATGTAGTAGATACTAGAGAGACCATTTTACGAAAAGAAAATCAGCCTTCGCGTCAGTGAAGTTGAAAAATATTTATACTAAAATGTATGTAGGGGTAAGGGTAGTTTTCACCCTTCCCGTAATTTTTCTTGATTTTTGTGAAAGCCAAATATTAGAGCACTTAGCAAAACATAGACACCAAAAATGTCATTCAAATCGGAATAACGGTTAGGTTTAGAATTTTAAAATATCTGAAAAAATATGTTTATTTTTTTAAGCCTGATGCCCTCTAGCGGACAAACGAAGCACTTTGTATAGAGGTAAATTGTATTCAATGAACTTATTTTGATTCCAACTCAGGAACTCAGAACCACCACAAAACCTTAACGAAACCTGAGAAACTTTAATAATTTTAATTTAATAAGCGCGTACCACGTCTTTCTCTGACGCTGTCTAATACTGTTTTAGACGGTGATAATGTATTGCGTGTTATTTGCAACCTTTTTGAAAAGTGCAGGTACCATGAATTTTGGGCTTGTTTTTGTTTACGTTCGAAATTCCATTGCGCTCCGGCTTTTGAAATGTTTGTTTATTTTACGACAGATAAAGAAAACGTAGCATAGAAAAATAGAGTTCTTACATATGTGGAATTATTTATGACACCCTGTATAGTACAATTTCTTAAAATGACTTAAAACAACAAAACGATCATAAGGCAAGAACAAAGAAGTATTCTGATCCAAATATGCTTTTAATTTACGGCATATTTTACTTCACGCTTCCTTTTTCATCGATTACTCTTCCCGTTTCGAAAATAAATTCCGTTCTTTGTCCGTCTGGACGTAATTAATCGCATTATGCGAGTTGTTTACACAAGCAATTTCGTTTTGCTAAGCCTTTTTAGGCGTTACGAAAGCGTAAAACAAAGGGTTAGTTAAGCTGCAGAGAGGAGCCGGGGAAAAAGCGTACAATCATTTGTTTTTATTAGCTACGGAGTCAGTTGGTTCGGTTTCATAACGCGCGCTCACCACTTGTATATTAATCATTGTTCGTTTTTGGTTCTTTAGTGTTAGAAGAGGAGGGCATTTATCTTTTCAGGAGGATGATATATCAAAATATAATGAATTGTATGATATTTGTAAAACTGGGAAAATAAGTTCGTTATAATATAATATAATATAATATAATATAATATAATATAATATAATATAATATAATATAATATAATATAATATAATATAATATAATATAATATAATATAATATAATATAATATAATATAATATAATATAATATAATATAATATAATATAATATAATATAATATAATATAATATAATATAATATAATATAATATAATATAATATAATATAATATAATATAATATAATATAATATAATATAATATAATATAATATAATATAATATAATATAATATAATAACTTTTATTGACCACTATTATAATAATAATATAGGCTGTAGAAAAGAAGAACAACCCTTCTTGTTTTAGAAAAGCGGAGAAGCCCACAAATCATAATCAACCGATCGTATTTCTTATAGAAACAGTTTGTTGATCCTAACGTTTTAAACAAATAATCAATCACCCCTCAACTAATATGTAGTTGAAGCAGAAATTATTGTATATTTATCCAGAAAATATTTAAATTTATAATAGATTTTCCAGACTTTATGACTCCTATTTGTAGGGGGCGCCACCTACATGTGTTTTAACTGTTTTGAAGAGTAATCACTTTTCGTCTGTACTCGTATAAAACTGCCTAGTAAAAAAAATATAAATTTACCACGTTTTTTACGTAAAAAAGTCTCTTGATGAAAATCGCTACAAGTAATGGTTCTCGGATATTTAGAATCGAAATTATCAATACCTGTCATCATTGACATAGATTAAACATGCTGACCAAATAGTTATTAGACTGATATCATAAATTTGAAATGTTGTCAAAAAAAAATGTGTCAAAAGTTCAACAGAAAATGTTTTATCATCATTTATTCTAAATAGTTTATAATCATCCGCTGATGATGCTAACATGGTTAGCGAAACGCGCGTCCAGTGTAAAAGTAAAAGTATTTTGGTATATTGTGGTTTCTGTTTTATTTTGCTGTGTAACACCAAAGGTTCCAACCCCCAACTGTAATCATTTATTCGAAAAAAAAGTTCCCAAATTAATAATTTCAGTCAAATAACTGTCTACTCAACACGTTTATTTTTTGTCAATAATGATATGTATTGACTACGTCCATTCCAGCGGCGGGCGAATGGGGGGGGGGCGGAAAGGGCGGTCCGCCATGGGCCCCGTCTTTTAGGTGGCCTCCGAATCTTAATAAGTAATTTTTTATTCAACTGGCAAACAAGGCCAATATGTGTTCCATACGTATACGCCAACTATAAACAGTATAAATGGAAGCAGATATTTACTTAATTATCAATTATCAGGCCCCAGTAATTGTCAATGGCATTTTCTATTTAGGAAATTAAATCAAGGGGTAATTTTCTTTGTTTAAAACATCAAATAATTTTTATTTTTTTATATATTTTGATACTGAATTTATTTATTTTAGCTTTTTTTAGTTATTTTTCAATGGTTTCATTATTTATTATTACTGAATAAACATTTTAAATTTCAATCAACGCACAGCATAACTTGTATTCTAGCATCATTACTGATGATGAGTAATGAAGTCTTTAGTATAACGGGGGCCACGGGCCTGAGACAGCGAAGGGGCCCCTCGGATCTTGGAGGACTTACAAAAATCGCGATATTTTCTCGCGGTATTTCCCTGAAAGCATTTTTAAGAAAAAAAAATTCTAAATTTTTGGACAAAAAAACTACCTGTCAAAAAAATTTGTACAGCCTAAAACTCAAATTTAGTGATTATCACAGCCCCTGTGACATAAAGAAAAGACATGTGGCTATCTATTTCAAAAATTAAATTGTTCAAATGTCTTATAATAATGGCGGTAGCTGTCATGGAATTGAGCAATTAAAAAATTATCATAAATATTTTTTTTTTCAAATGGAAACCCACATTTTTATTTCACTAGTGAAAAGGTTTTCCAATTAGTTACGTTTTAACTAGACATATTCCTATGCGCCCCCTACAAATAAGATTCATAATGACATGAAAATCAAATTTCTCATGTCAAAAAATTCCTAGACTAATTTTCATCCTAATATTGACGTTACTTCAGAAATTATTCGGAAAAATCCTAAATAAAAATGAAATTTCTACACGCTGTATCTCCAAAACAAATCATTTTCGGGCATACATTTATACGAACTTTTTTACCCATATTTTGTCTACACATATCCATCCTTACTATTATATTTTGTATTAAATTGATCTTAACATTTGAACGTATATTCTCTCACTCCTCAACTGCAATAAAACGTAGTTAAAGAGAAATTGTTGAATTGAGAAATTGCACAAATATAAATATGTTGTATATAATTGTTACATGGATTCGTAAAGAGAATTATTAAAATTATTGTATAAGTGAGACAGATAGTCATGCTAGAGCATTCTCAATTTTCATTGAGTTTCTCGTATGAATAAAACAGATTCATGATTTACGATAAGCTCAAGTGCGAATCACCAGCTTTGTACGGGGTATTAAACACCATTATAAATTATGTTCTAATCATGCAGGGGCCGTAGAAAAGAAGAAAAATCCTTCTTGTTTTAGAAAATGGGAGCAGCCCACAAATCATAATCGAACGATCGTATTTCTTGGTTCGCGCATTTTTCTTAACATATGCGTGAGCTTTTCTTCTATAAGGGAGATGGCCGTTTTTCTGTTGCAATTGCTCTGAAACACGGTACGAGATTCCAATCAATTTATATTATACACAACCGACAAGGTAATAATATAATTTATAGCCGCATTATTCGCGCTGGCCGCTCGCTCTTCTACGTACCTTTTGTTCGGAGCTGAAAGCGGATGATTTTTTCCAAACTGGCCGCTTACCTAAATAACGTACTCCTCCGTTTGATTAAATGATTGTGGGTTAAGTGATTTGTGCGTACGCCGCGCCGCGCAAAGATGCTAATGCGAGTTATTCGAGGCTATTAACTTTCCTTTCGCCTTCCTTAATCTGGCCGAATCGGTGCCGAATACCCGAATAATTCGGCCAAAACTATTTTTCATAAAATGGTCATCATGTTTTAGCTTGACTGATTGTAGAGCATTGAAGGGGGGGGGGGGAAGTTAATCACCGCGATCTTATATATTTATTGTGTCACCCTTTCTTAAGTTATAACTCACCATATACTGATAAAAAAGATAGACTTGAACTAAAGTCGTCATCGTTCTTGAAAAAAAAATTAGTGACAAGAGAATTTATTTTAGCATAAAAGAAAATATTTTGCCTGAAGAAAAACTCTCTTAACACAAGAAAACTGGTTCTCTTGAAAAATTCGAAAATTTCTCTTGAATCTATTTTCATTCAACCAAGTGCAAGTTACTTTGTTTTAAGATAATAAGAAAAATACGCAAGGGAGTACTTCATTCAAGAAACATGGCCATTTTTCCAATAGCTAAATACTCTTTTGATGAAAAATAATAACGACACGCAAAGACGATGACGAAGGACGGTATATACAATAAGTCGGCAGTCCGATCAGTCCTACGTCGCGTTTCATAGGTCGCACATCATAGTAAGCACGGGTTTTGTTGCTTGGGAGTTTGCATAATTTGCTTTTTAAATGCATATCGTATAACAAATTAGTGATCGTTATTAACATGCATTTGTCATTTTTTATGGACAAATATTTGGATATATGGATTATTTAAAGGAGTTTCTGAAAAAATATATTCGAAGGCTATATTTGAAGGTAAGAGACATTTACCCGAGAGGTGTCTCACTATTGGAATTACCTGTACATTTTCTTGGCAGTCGCTGGCAGTCGCTGGCAGTCATTGGCAGTCTTATGGGAGTCGCCTATAATAATTACATGGCAGTGATAGGCAGTCTTCTTCATAGTCATTGGCAGTCGCTTAGCAGTTGAAGGATATTTTGGCAGTACGTGTACATTTTTACCGGAGTGAGACACCCTTCGCATTTACCTAATGCACCTGTTTAGATAATGCATGCGTGACTATAGATAGAATAAGAATATAGGTATCGATTTTTTTATGCAAATAATTACAAAAATTTTAGAATTTCAAGTCGTATTAAAAAATTCCAAAAAGACCAAAGCTTATAATTTTAATCATTTATTTGCTTTCCTTTGATTAATCGTGATGTAACATTTTTTTGTAATTTGTAGAGTGATGAACCACCCCAAAAAATACAAAGGAGTGAAGAAGCAGAAATAACTACTATCGAGGAAAATAATATCACTTTACTTACTATATAGACCAGGAAAACCTAAATTTATCAGAAAATAATATACCTCGTAATATGGCTGTATATGCCTGTATATGATGTATAGACTTCTCTTAAATCAAAATAAATTTTAGTTGAGTCAATAGTATTCGCTATTGGTTTAAGAAAAGTGTCTCTTTAATCAAGAAATGTCCCTTTTCAATCAAGAATTTTTGCATGAATCAAAGAGACTATTGTTCTTGTAGCAAGAACTTCTTTGCATATTCATTTTGGGTCAAGAGTGAAATACTTTGGACTGATAGATTCTTCTATTTTATAAAGTAATTTTTAAAGCATATGAAAAGATAGTTAATGCTTTGGGCAAAGAAACGTCGTTCTTGGCCCTATTGAAAAGCGCCAATCTTTTGGGTCAAAGTCATATTCATTTCGACTGAGAGATCCTTTTTTTCAGTGTACAGACTCAGGGCTTTGACAAAAGCCAGTATCTGAGACGGTTTTACAGAGGTTAGTTCTCCATTTCCAATATCAGTCGTACCCAGGGTTACCAACACTAGTATAATAAATATGAAGGTAGTTTTCAAAAATATAATAATATACTGGATGTTCCATTTAAAATAAGAAAGAAGGTCATTTTTCGAACGATGCGGCAACACTCTAATGCTGAAAATATTTTATAAAGATGGTGCAGGTGCCTTTATGTAAAAATCCAAATTTTCAAAAACATTCTATAACCGGTTCTCCATAAACGCCTATATAACGTGCCATCGACGTGTATTGCTCTATATACGGGACACTGGATAATTGGCGCGTGTGACAAGAATGGGTATCCCTTTTAACGAAGTTTGCCAAAATGCAAGGGCCCGAAAGAAGGAGATACGATCCCACATTTACTCTCTCGCTGTCCGGCTTTGTAGGATCCGGAATTGTTCCGTCTTACGCTACAGCTTCGCAGATCTTAAAGATGTTGACGAAGAAAGCATAACATAAGTCATCAACGCCACCGAATGGTTATAAATACTTAACAATCCAACTATACCATCCCAAGGGATAAAGTATCAGAATGAGTGGTATCAAAACGGCAATTCTGCTAACTGGAGTTGGACAAGATGTCGTACTCGCCACTTCAGCCAACTAACTATCACCAACAGAAGTTGGCAAACTATTTTTTTACACCTCGTATAATTAACGAACAGATTCAAGAGCAATAATTGACCAGAAATGTATTTTATGTATAAATTTTATAACATCAACGTTTTTGACTAATAAGGAAAGTTTTAAGAAATAAGTAAAATGTTTGACAATTATTGGCCAAGGGTATAAAAAAGGTTATAAAATTACAGAAAGTTTTATTAATAATAATATAAAGAATCGCTGTTATGTATGGAAACGGTCGATTATTTAGTAAAATATACAAGGTACCGCAAAAAGTTAAATACAAAAATTATAGAGTTGTATTAACTTTTGAAAATATCGCTTAAACAATTCGATTTAAATAATTTCGATGTGTTCGGTTTGATTTAATGATGCCATTCTGCCGAAACTATAATGCTGTTCTAATGGGGTTTTAAATGCCTATTAGCTACTAGTTAATTTAAATATGCAGGGTAGCTCATAAAGTTAGGTCACACAATTCTTCCTTCAATTTTAAGCAATAATCATAATACACAATATACATAAATTGAAAAATTGAAATGTTGAACAAAAATTTTGTAATTTTTCCAGACTTGATATCATCTCATTTTATACATCTACAAATGCTAACTTGAGAACTAATGTCAAATATTATTAAGTATCACAGTTTCAAAAAAAAAACAGGCAACGTTAAATAAAACTGATAGTTAACACCTTGAACAACGACGTGGAAATAAAAACCAGAATAGAACAAGCGAGAAATGCATTTTTAAAAATGAAGAACGTCTTCCAGAACCCCAGATTGGACCTAGAGTTGAGAACTAGGCTCGTTAAGTGTTATGTTTGGTCAATCCTATTATACGGAGCAGAAACATGGACACTGAAAGTTCAAGAGATGAATCGCCTCGAATCGTTCGAAACATGGATATATCGAAGAATGCTTAAAATTCCATGGACGCCCATATCACAAATACCGAAGTCTACAACAGAATAGGCAGAGAGAGAGAGAGAGAGAATTGCTCAATATAATAAAAATAAGAAAAACATACTTAGGGCATATATTGAGAAATGAAAAATACCACGTCTTACAATTGATAGTTAAGGGTAAGATTGAAGGAAAGAGAGGTCTCGGCAGGAAGAAACTATCTTGATGGAGAAACATCAGAAACCGGACTCACTTAACTTTTGAAGAACTTATAAGGAAAGCCGAGAATCGTGAAGATTTTGCCAATGTGATCTCCAACCTCCACGAAAGAGACGGCACGTAAAGAAGAAGAAATAAAACTGAACATATAGAAATTAATTAAATCAAATTGTTTAAGTGATATTTTCAAAAGTCAATAACTCGAAAACGATTGGTTTGAGGTACATTGTGTGTATTTCGCTTTTTCCTTAGAATTGAAGGAAGAATTGAAATACGCAGTAATATACATTTAAAAAAATAGAACTTTTATGGCCACGACTTGGCCAAACCGACCCTGTATACTTAAATTTATTACTCGCTAAATTATATTTTGTAGAGTAACAACCTAAATTCGTTAACAAAGTTGAAGAGTTATATTTTGGCCAACTGTATAACCAGAAATTTAAATAAAAGAAAGGAACCTACTTTGTTTTAAATCTTTTTTTTATATGTGATTACCTCGACAGAAGCAATATTTTGGGAAATTTGAGGAGAATAGGTGATGTAAATAAAACGCTAAATTTGTAAATAGCCCTACTTATTTTATTAAATGAAATGAATGGAGTGCCGTACTCTGCCTGGAATTCACGAGTAAAAGAGCACGGCAGAGAAAACCTCGATTACTATTCCAAAGAATCTATCTATGCTGTCCTGAACTTTAATAAAAGAGAAAAAATAATAATATAGAAACTGTCCTCATACCTAGGTTTATAGTTATACATTCAAAACATGCCACATTTATATCGTTCAAAACTGAAGAATTTTTTGGTTAGTTTAACGGGTCCCCACCCGTAGGTACGCAGTTCCTTGTTGCGGAATCGACGCTAAAGTTGAAGGTTTGGTACCAATATCTTTAGAAATTAAATATATTAGAATCTTTATAAATTATTCTATGAATTATTCTATTTATTGTTTTTTGTGTGCCCTTTTTGCGAGCTAAGATGCACGGTCGAAAATTGCTAGTACTCTCAACAAGGCCCTTATTCTCACAAACCACAAACATCGGCACGAAGGAACAGTAAACGATTTTATTTAGCTTACTTTTAAACTGAAATTGTTTACAGCATAAATAGATTCCATTAAATGCATACACGTTATATATTGTCTTTGTCAGATCAAATGAATAAGGAAAAGCTTTAGAACAGAATTACAACAAGAAAACAAAATAATATGATTTAGTTAACATTAGTTAAATGATGAGAAAACATTTACTTTACCTTTAATAACATTCTTTGTCACAAAACTCAAGAACAACAAAATAATATCAGTGCGTCTCGAATGGTAGTCTAAAAGCTATTATTTAACAACTATCATCTCTGGTCGTCGCCTGATTTCCCTCTCTCTAGCTTGTGAATAATATTTTAAAAATCAATAATTTTCAAGAGTGTCTTAAAAATGAACGTTTTGAATTTAAAGGAATATGTCTATTTTTAAATAGGCGGTTCATCTCAATTTTAAAATCCTGTAACTTTTGTATTTAACTTTTTGCGGTACCTCCTATATTTTACCTAATAATCGACCGTTTCCATACATAACAGCGACCCTGTATAATTCTAGGAGGTGTATCTATTTTGTCCTGCTATTCCCATAGCTGAAACACTGTGCGACGGAAGTGTTTTGTACACGACGCGTACATCTTTTGTAAGTTTTAAACGCAGCCACAACTTAACGGCAGTTTGATTTATCTCCGGTAATTTATAGGTGTTGCTACGCCAGAAAGGAAAGAAAGAAAAAAACTGGCTGGCTTCTTTGGTTTCAAAGAATACCCGTCCGAAAACGCGTAACAATAGATCAAATTTAAATAGTCGCTGTTATATTTAAGGCCTTAATTGTACGATTCCATATAAGGATTAACATTTACCATTGTTATTATGGTGGAAGCTGATCTATTGTTCACGTATATCATTTGTACCTCTCTGAATTAAGGCTTTATTGATAGTATTTTATTGCTATATAATTGCTGGATGGTGTATAATAATAAATCATTAATCCTTATAAAGCAAATCAAACTTAAATTAGATTCAGGAATACTTGATGACAGAAAAAAATTGGCGTCACTGAGGGCTGGGAATGGCAATCGATGATAATTTTGGTGAGGTCAATTTCTATACGTCATTAACATTTCCAGACACACAAATCTTTTTCCAAATGTTTTATAGAACATTAAACTACACCATTTAAAAATCATTTTACTCAATATAAAAATAAATTACTTTCTTAAGGCTAACTGGCAGTAAACACTATTAACCTTTCGGAGGTCGTGCTTTATTTATTACATACTACTACTGCCATCACTCGCTGACAAGTATTTGACACGCATCAGAAGATTGTCACACGATGCGTTTTCTTTCATGATCTTTTCTATGACTGAAAATCCCGATACTTGATGTTATCTGCCTACCGCACTCCGGATATTCAGAAATCTCATTGCTTTGTTGCCTCTTTACTTTTTGGTTGTCGCTGTTAACTGAGTTTACAATTCTTCTCCATTGAGTTCTATTTTGCGCTGCTTCTTCCCACTCATTCTGCATGTTAATCCCCTTTAAGTTTTCGTGAAAAATGTCCTTGTACTTTTTGAGTTGTCCACTCGTCCTCCTCTTACCGTCTACAAACTCACCGTAGAGCAGAGATTTTTGTATGCGTTTTTCTTGCATTCTGCGTACGTGACCAGCCCATTTTAAGCGAGATTTTGTAACCATGACTTCAATACTCTCGCAGTTAGCTTTTTCAAGGACCGATATGTTTGAGACACGATGGAACCATCGGATTTTTCAGAGTTGTCTAAGGTGCCTCTGTTGCAACTTGTTTAATGCGTTCATGTGTCGGCGGTACGGCACCCAGGTTTCGCTCCCATATAACATGGTGGGGATTATCATTGCTCGGTACACTGCAAGTTTCGGGTTTGTACTCAAATCATGATTGCAGAAAACCCTGTCTTTTAATTTCCAGAATGCTCTTGAGGCGCTGCTAATTCTGTGTTGAATTTCAGAGTCGATATGGGCCTTTTCCGAAATCAAGCTGCCGAGGTAATTGAATTCCGCTACATATTCCAATAGTTCTTCTAGTTCCATTAGTTCTTCTAGATCACGACAATGTTAAAAATAGCATTGTCGTGATCTTCCGAGGGAGTGCACATGATTTTGGTTTTGTCGATGTATAGCGTAAGGCCCAAAGTCCAGGTATATGTATTCAACATTTCTTGTAATTGATGTAACGTGTTTGCAACTAGAGCGCAGTTATTAGCGTATTGAAATTCTGTGATGAATTTTGTACGTGTTTTTGCCCTGAGTCTTTTTATGTTGAACAGACCGCCGCGCGCCGTCGTATCTGTATCTAATGCCCAATCCTCTTTCCTGCAGTTTGCTGTCTACTATAATGGAGAGCGCAGCCATGAATATGTTGAATAGGAGAGGCACTAAGACACATCCCTTGTCAAAAGGATGGATGTGTCTTAGCGCCTCTCCTATTTGTTACATGAGAGGTCGCATGCTAAATTCAAGAGGTCTTAAGCGTTGCTAGTGGTGTAAAGACATAAAATAATATGATAATCAAAATAACAATTAGTTATTGATTTGCCTCATTACAAATATCAAACATAAACATGAAGTATATAACATTAAACACGCAAAAAATTAATAAATATTATTCAAAAACAAAAATAATTAATAATAATGAAAAAATCAATTCGTATAACAGTGATTACAGAATATTTGCGTGTACTCAAAACATACGAAATTGTGAAAAAATTACGAAGTGTGTACAGAGAGTTACAAGTTGGTCTGTTTTATCACAATTCTGTAGCGCCGATTCTCTGGTAATACGTGGTAATACTGTATTCAGTGCTTCAGAATCTGAAATTTATGTTTCAGTATCAGAATTTATTTTGAGCCCTTGCCTTTTTATAATATCCACATCTTGTTCTTTCTTTTCATCGTCATGTTCAGTAGTTAATTCGTCAACTTCGTTCAAACAGTCTTGCATGAGCTGCTGCAATCTTTCTTGCAGAGTAGTATCTAAAAAATTATACTTATTTAATAAAAAAAAGTCGATTATTCATTTTTTTATCACATTTTGCCTATTTTCAACTAAAAAAAATCAGTAAAATAACTCACCTTGTAAGACATTATAAAATCTTAAATGGCAACACCCCACTTGTGGCGCCTTTTGGAAAGCCCATGAAAAATGCTAAACGATGATCATAAAGTTTTTAGGGTGAAATTGGAAAACTACCCCTTACACGAAAAATTAGGTGGACATTAATGAATAAAGTGATTTTTTCAGCATAAGTTACAAATTGGGACCCAGCTTAATGAGTCAAATGAGGTATTCTTCAAACCACCCCGACCCACCCCTAGGTGCCACCCACTCACTTCTAATCTCAAGATAGTGATACCCCACTTGTGACACTTCTTTGGAAATTGTTCTAATTCTAATTGAAATTGCTAAACGATGGTGATACAGATTTCAACTTCTGTCTTCTTTCAACAATTACTGGTAAGTAGTGATAAGAAATGTAGGTTTGACAATTTGAAAGAAATTTAAAATGATAATTTATTTTAACAATTGCTCAAAGTGACAGCCGTTTTGTTCCATACAAAAATACAAACGATTTTCAAATTCTTCTCTCACATTTTGGAAAGTCTCTCTCGGAATATTTCGACATGCTTCAGTTATCCTCTACCGCAATTCTTGCAACGAACCTGGTTTTGTCTTGTAGACTATGGATTTAGTGTAACCCCACAAGAAAAAGTCAAAAGGAGTGAGATCAGGTGATCTTGGCGGCCACTCGGTTGGACCCCTTCTGCCAATCCATTGCCTTGGATAATATCTATCCAACCACCGCCTTGTGACAATAGAATAATGCGGAGGGGCTCCATCTTGCTGAAAGTGTATGAGGTCTTCATTAAGAGTTGAATTTCCTTCCAAATCTCTTTGATTTTCAACCTCATTTACAATGGCTGGCTCTATCAAATTGCTCAGCATTTCCACATAAGCATCACCAGTCAAATTTCCACGATGAAAAATGGACCTATAATTTTATCGCCTAGTATTCCGCATCAAACATTGAGCTTTTGGGGATGTTGGGTATGTCCTTCAACAACAATATGCGGATTCTCATCGCTCCAGTATCTGCAGTTCTGCTTATTCACAATTCCGTTTAAAAAAAATGAGCACTCATAACCAAAAAAAAAATATTTTTAGTAAGTGAAGGTTCCCTTCGAATTTCCTCCGTCATTAGTTCACAGAACTGAATCCTTCTATCTGGATCGTCGTCGCCAAGTTCGTGCAGAATCTTCATTTTGTAGGGATGGAATTTGTGCATTTTCAATACTCTCCTGACAGATGTTCGAGGTATACCTGTGATTGATGCCAACTGGCGTGTTGATGCTTCTGGATTGACCGATACCTGACCAATAACTTCCTCATATGCATTCCTTCATTCAGTAACCTGGGCCCTGTTCTTGTTTTATTTTTGACCGACCCAGTTCCTTGAAACTTTAAAATCAAATCTCTAACATAAACGTCACTTACGTTTTTGTCCGGATTTCTCTCGTTGAAAGCACGGGCCATTCTCAAATAACACATACCTTCAGCACCATAAAGAAAATCTATTTGAATTCTTTCTTCCACAGTATAAATAATTTTTCTTTCAAATAAGCGAATCAAACGCTTATAAAAAGCTTAAACGTTTAAAATAACACCAAATTTGCAAACGATAGAAAATCGATAGAAGACGAAAAACGCAAAGATATGCCGGTTTAAGATTCCTGTTTGTTGAAAGTAAAAAAATAGATGATAAGGAAGAATTTGCGTTATCGCAAAATTAGGCTGTAAAAACATCTTTGTGTTGCCTTTTTTATTATCTACATTTAAAAATAGCATTGATCAGATTAGAAGTGAGGGTATGGCGCCTAGGAGTGGGTCGGGGTGGTTTAAAAAATGCATCATTTGCCTCATTTAGCTAGGTCCCAAAATGTAACTTATGCTGAAAAAATTACTTTTTTCATTAATGTCCACCTAATTATTCGTGTAAGGGGTAGTTTTTCCATTTCACCCTAAAAACGTTATGATCGTCGTTTAGCATTTTTCATGGGCTTTCCAAAAAGGCGCCACAAGTGGGGTATTGCCATTTAAGATTTTCAAGTGAGTAGGGGTGCCGCCTAAGGGGTAGGTCGGGGTGGTTGAAAAAATACGTCATATGTATTCCCCTTTGATATCATAGAAACGGTATTTTTTATTTTTTTGATATCTTTTTTGGTTTAAAAATTATAGCCATTGTAAGTTTTCAGTGGCCCACCCTGTATAAGCAGTTAAGTGGCAAGAATCCTTATATAATTTTATTATATACCTATACTGCAAGAAATTTGTTTTCTATTCTAAAATTATATGCACTTAGATAATATCTGAATAAAGTAATGAGATGTATATAAATTTTCCAATTTTTTGGGGACACTTACAAATCATATTTTCGCTTTTATTTCTGAGAAGATATCGTGTAGTTTTGTGGTGGCTTAAACAGACCAGCTAGTATTCTCTTTTATACGTTGATCCATAAATAATATGTACGTTGTACCCTTAAATACAAAAAATATAAAGCTGTATAAGAATTACTGAGCGTTTACATGCACTTTAGTATGAAAGATCTCGTGTGGTTTAAGTTCTTAGAATAAGAAATCTTGCTGATACATATCGAAGATCGACCTCCTGGGGCATATGGTTCAGTTTTTTGTAAGTGGCATATTTACATCGTAAGATTAAGTATATAATTAGATAATTAAGGATTACGGTTAATAATTAATTGTTTGCTAATTCGAAAGACATACCTAATTATATTTGAAGACTAGTTAACAACGAAATAGTAGACTTGACAACGTAGGACTAATAAACAGAAAAGACATTTTAATAAATAATACAATGCTGAAAATAGTAGAAGAATATATGGGGTGTCCCAGAAATAAGTGCAAATATTTTAACTGGTAGTATAGTTCTACCTCAGAAACACGCCTATGAGGTTTTTTTCGCAAAAAAAAATTTTGAAAATTCGAAATTTTTGAAAATTTTTTTGGATTTTTTTTTAGTTTTTAGTTACAAAACATAAGTTCTTGATAATATGGCAACATGGGTATTAGATTAAAGTTACAAGAAAGAAAATTCAGAAAAGATCCAGTGGTTCTTAAAATTTTAGCAAAAAATCATTTTTTTTTGGAAATTTTCAAAGTAAAATAACTCCGTTATTTTGGACTTATTTGAAAAACGATAAAGAGAAAATATGTTTCTTTTATCGAGATCTACCACCCCTTAAAATATTTGCACTTATTTCTGGGACACTGTATGTACATATATTTGGGACAACTAATACACAGCTCGGGATCTCTACTACCAAAAATCAACAGAAGAATTAAGTTAGCATGGAGTACTTATGGAAGAAACTCAATTATATTCAAATGAAGAATGCAATGTTTCCTAAAGAAGAAAATATTCAAAACTTAGACAATTGAAACGGACATTACAAGGAAACTGCATGCAGGCCGTACAACATCGGGAACGAAATATGCTGGGAATAACCAAGAAAGACTGTAAAAAAATAAAGTGGATTGTCAAATCCCTCAAGTCACTTCCTAAATGACCTATATTTCTAATTATTCATCTGAGAAAATGCGATTATTATTATTACTCCCGTGTACAGCGTTTAACGCCTTGGGAGTAGCAAGGTACAGCTTGCCATACTAGAGCCGTTCAGTATACAATGAAGGTAATGTGGCTTGAAACGCTTGTGGCACTACGCTTCAACCGCCTATTATTAATACCTGAGGATTGTGAATCCCAAGTACTCATTTAGGCTGAGTCGACCTAGGTACCCAAACTATTTTTATTTTAATAAAAATAGTCGGCTGATGAAATGCCGGGTGTGGGATTCGAACCCACTACCTGCCAGGTGCCCGGTGGCGTAGAGGCTCTCGTCTACCAATCTGAAGGTAGTGGGTTCGAATCCCACACCCGGCATTTCATCAGCCGACTATTTTTATTAAAAAAAAGAAAATGCGATTAACAAGTAAAAATTGCTGAAAAGGGGTGAAAATTTCAAAAAAGTTGTGAACAAAATACCCTGTAGGTATTATAAAGTACAGAAACACTAGTTGTGCCATTATGATTAATTTATCTATTTCAGTATTCACATAATAAATAACTCTAGAATAAAACACACCTTTTTTATCGTTTAAGTTAAATTAGAAACAACGAGAATAATCTTCTACAATTACACCTTATGACTTTGGTACTAGCATACATTATTACATCTATACTTAATACATCTAATAACGAACACATAAAACGTCTGTTATGAGTGTAATAAATTGTTTTTGCTCGATTTTAAGTGTGTTACCTAGCCAGCACAAACCAATCTCTATCTAATGTTTATTTTTCTGAAGGTTTGCGTCTGTTAAAATAATGTGGTTGGAATTCAAAATGTTCTACCTATACATATCTTTGTGGAATTGTGTGTACTCCACAAGTTGATACAGTTCATTTTTAGTTATAATTTAAAGAAAAAAGTCGCTTTACCGAAGATTGCCTTCCCAATGTCAGTATATTGTTATGTTATGTCAATATTGTATATATTGTATATTGTATTCCCAATGTCAGATTGTACTCTTGCAGTCTCTAAAACAATAAGCTAACAAAAGCCCAACATAACATAAAAATTACCCATACACAAAAAAGGTGCAATAGTCTTAAAAAAGGATATTTTATAAAGATAGATTCCATTAGTAAATGCGTACGTTTCGTGAGTGCTTAAAAAATGTGAAGATATTGGTTTTCCCTGTTCTGAGTTGTGTACAGGGTGGGTCAAATTCGACGCTTTTAATGGAAACACCCTTTTCTATAGGAGATAGACGAACACTAATATCGGTGTCTGGAGCTCAATTTTCATCAAAAACATGATGGTGAAAACCGCACATCAATATCTGTTACCGTTTCGGAGTTACGGGGTGTTTTTCAAAAATGTGCATTTTCATCAAATCGCTGTAACTTTTTTGCTATGGAAAATTTTGTATTTCGATTAAAACATTTCTAAAGCACCTTTTTACGTAGAATTTAATGGTTTAAATCTTTTTTTTTTAGAGTTATCAACAGAAAAATTGATTTTTTTATTTGGGACACCCCCTATATTTTTAATTAACTGAAAATAATTTAAAATTACCTTTCCAAAAATATAGCACACTTGATAATATTTTGTTATAATCCCCTTCGAAATACAGATTTTTTAAAAATTCGCCACTTTTAACTAGTTGATATGCCCTTAATGGAACTCGAAAATATACTTTTCCAGGAAGACGACGCACCGCCTCAGAACGCTGAAGTTATCAGCAAATTTTTGCAGCCAATTTCAAGAATAATTGAATTGATAACCAAGATCCCAACCGTCGAGGCCGCCTGACTTACTGCCCATGGATCTAATCCTATGGATATATTTGCGGAAGAATAAAGGTTCCTTATTCTTCCGTATAATTTAGACAAGAATTAGAAATACTTAGCAGTTATGAGAGAGTATCTTTCACCCCCACTGAGTTAATGAATTCCGCGAGAAATGTTCAAAAACTGCCCTGTCTGTCCATAACAGAAGACGGTCGAAGATAAGTCAAACACCTGTAGCAAAATCTCATGTGATTTTTATTGTTATTAGATATAGTTTAAATGTGTTGATGTTGGTTAAATATATTTTAAGTTGTTATAAAATTCTGCATCTCTCATAGCAAATATTATTTTCGTTTTAATTGATGTAATTGATGCTCACAACTAGAATTTTTTTGCATTACAGCCGGTGCCGTTCAAAGCCTACTTATTTAAAGCGGGCGAATTTTTATATACTCTATATCTCGAAGAGGAATCGAGCAAAATATCAAGTGTGTTATATTTTTGGAAAGGCAATTTTAAATTCTTTTCAATAAATTAAAAATTTACAGGGTGTCCCATATAAAAAATCAAATTTTCTGTTGATAATTCTTAAATTATTAATTTAAAAAAAATATACTTAAACCATTAAATTCTACGTAAAAAGATGCTTTGGAAATGTTTTCATAAAATACAAAATTTTCTATAGCAAAAAAGTTACAGCGATTTGTTAAAAATGCATATCTTTGAAAAACACCCCGTAACTCCGAAACGGTAACAGATATCGATATGCGGTTTTTACCATAATGTTTTTGACAAAAATTGAGCTCCAGACACCGATATTAGTTTTTGTTTATCTCCTATAAAAAAGGGTGTTTCCATTTAAAAGCCTCGAATTTGACCCATCCTGTACAGATAAGGCAGCACTTGCACGTTAAGAATATAATAATTAATAACTTAATAGCATAATATCCTATTCCCAGAGATAAGCTTTTTCTATTTATTGTCTGGGATAACAGTGCTACTGGCGAACAACATTAAACAAGAAACGTGTCTTTGCGATAACCTTTGGGTGGCGTGTAATAACACATTTAGGTAGTTGGGTGGCGTGTAATAACACATGTAAAACCATGACAGCATCGGTCGTAGATTAAAATTACAGAAAAAATCCAAAATATTTTCAAAAAAGCAGTTTTTTTAATTTTGAAATTTAAATATCTCGGTTATTTTGAACTTACATGAAAAACGGTAAAGAGAAAATATGTTTCTTTTGTCTAGATCTACCAGTCCTGAAAATATTTACACTTACTTAATAGTCACCCTGTATTTATACAGGGTAAATGCAAATATTTTTAGGAGTGGTGTATTACGACCCCAGAACACGTCTATGAGGCTTCTGTCGCAAAAAAAATTGAAAATTTGGAATTTTTTGAAAAAAATAGAATGTTTTAGATAAAAAACATATCTTTATAATATGGTAACATAGGTAGTAGATTAAAGTTACAAGAAAGGAAACCCAGAAAAATCCAGCGGTTCTCAAAATGTAAGTGAAAAATATTTTTTTTTAATTTTCAAAGCAAAATATCTCAGTTATTTTGGACTTATTTGAAAAACTTTTTCTTTTATCGAGATCTACCAGCCCTGAAAATATTTGCACGTATTTAAGTCTCTCATCCTGTATAGATATAAAATTGTAAATATTACAAAATGTTTGAATATAACGTATTATAGAAGAAGATATAGAGACATTAACTCAATAATGCGATGCCCATAGTATGTGCATTATATTAAGAGGCTCATCCTGCTATTTATAGCGACTCGTATCTTCGGCGCCTTCTACCAGCAAGCGTTCTTCGAGCAGCCTTCGTTCGAGATCCTTTTGATTGATCCGACCTGTCATTTCTGGTTTATTAGAATGCCGAGAGAAACAATAAGTCGTGTAGAACAGTAGGAGCGAGGAGATAACTAGCGCTGCCGCTGCCGTCTTAAACGCACAACAGTCTCAATGGATGATTTTATTCGCTTCCGTGGTGAAGATGCAATCGGCTAATGATCGGTTTGGTTTAGTGAGTGGAGACTCTGTAAAGCTTGTTCTCATTATACGGTGTACGAGGTGATAAGGTCTAAACAAAATAGGTATAATATACTCAAAGAAAGAAAAGATAATTAGAAAAGTAAAAAAAGTAGTTACAAGTTTTTATTATAGGGCAAATATGTTCTTTTAATTAAAAACAAATGTGAATAATTACATAAAATTTATTATAAATCCTGAATATTTCATATTTTTTTCGCTAACGTCTACTATTTTTTGAGTACCTTGAAAATTTGTGAAACAGTCAAAAATTGGACTCTTTTCGTACATAACATATAACAGGTTTTAGTGTAAGTACGCATATTAATTATTAATCATTTATTATAACACAATAAAGAGGAACGCACAATAGATCTGTAAGGTTCCGGTGATTAACTCCCTCTCTCCTAAACATTCTAAATTCTACTACCAGAAATCAACAGAAAAATTAAGTTAGCATGGAATACTATTCGGTCTAATGGTGTCGGTCTAATGCTGTCGGTGAAGATGATTTATCAATTAAAGCACCAAAGCTGTGCATGCCTTACTGTGGTAAAGCGGTAATAAATATAATTAATACTCCTATTTTAGACAATGTCTATCCCGAAATGTGGAAAAAAGCTATTATAACACCTCTCTGTAAAATTTCCAAACCTTTAAATAACAACGATCTAAGACCCGTGAGTATTTTGCCAGCAATTTCTAAAATTATAGAAAAACATCTACATAATCAAATTGTTTCATTTGTAGATTCAAATAAACTAATACCTGAATGTCAATCTGGCTTTCGTAAGAACTACAGCACTACCACTTGTTTACTGAAGCTGGTTAATGATATTAGAACAAATCAAGAAAATAAAAATATGACGTGTCTTAGCTTACTAGACTTCAGTAAAGCATTTGATACTCTAGACCATTCATTGCTCCTAGCAAAATTACACTATTTTGGATTTTCAGACGGCTCTTTAGAATTGATAGAAAACCTTTTAAAAGATAGATCACATTGTGTTGTCATGAAGCGGGGAAGTTTAAAACAAAAATCTAGTTATATTCCTATGATTTCTGGGGTTCCTCAGGGAACTATTCTGGGGCCACTTTTATGTTAGTTATACCTATGTAGCTGATATGGATAAGGAATTACAGTTTTCTGAATTGCAGCAATATGCAGATGATTCTCAAATTTATTGCAGAATAGATACTAATAATTTGGCACAATTTCAGTTAAATTTTAACGACGATCTTAATAAAATTAATAAATATGCTCTGGATCATAATTTAAAATTAAATGCCGGTAAATCTTGTGTTATAGTGTTTGGTAGTGATATAAACAAAATTACAAATACGGCTGGTAACATGAATATCCATATAGATAATGTTGCGATACCCATTGTTACAGAGACTAAAAATCTTGGAGTTTATTTTGATGCGAAGCTTTCTTTTCAGGCACATATAACTACTAAATTAAAGGCTGCTTATATACGGTTGAAGAATTTTTCGTCTCTTAAGAAATATATACCATCAAAGACTAAGTATCAATTATGTGACACACTTATTTTATCTTTATTTGATTATGGCGATGTTGTTTATGGTACATCCATAAACGCTAGATTCTATAGAAAAATCCAAATACTTCAAAACTCGTGTCTACGGTTTTCTTTTAACATTCCTTTTAGAGATCATATAACGCCACATCTTAAAAAATTATCTATTTTATCCATGACAAACAGACGACAATTTCATTTAATGAAATTCATTTATCGAATTTTAACTACAGAGCAGCCTCCCTATTTGTTCTCATTGTTTCACTACGTTGACCATGATCATTCGACTAGACAAGTGCATTATTTTAAAATTCCTCAACACAGAACAGCTAACTTCTAAAAATCTTTCAGTTTCATAGCGCCACATTTGTGGAATAATATTTCTAATAACTTTAAATTTCAATCCTTTACAGATTATAAAAAACAAATTAAAAATCATTTACTAAATTCGTAAATATTATAATTCCTTCGACTGATTTGTGAGATCTTGTTCTTCTGATATGCCCGTCATTGGTTGCTGTTCCGGTTTTTACACTGTTTCATTATGCCTCTCTGCTTATCTCCGCTCATCTCTGATAAAATAATATTTTCACTTTTTTTATATAATTTTAATTTTTTTAATTTTGTTTATTTCTATAATTTAATTTATTTCTATTTCGTATTTGGGGTCGCACCACTCTGGCACTTTGTGCCATTGTATCGGTTTTTTAATCGCGGTGCGATCCCTTTTGACACACATTTATCAATACTAATATTATTCTGTAAAACTTAATGGGGTCTAATAAAGAAATTTGGATTTGAATTTGAAATTGAATTTGAATACTACTTATAGCATGGCACCCACGAGAAATTAAGAGACCTAGAAAAATATCAAACCCGAGATGGAGCCATGATATAAGGAAATTAGCAGTGATAATTTGGGCCAGCATTGCCAACAATAGACAACAATAGCCCCAACTACAAAGAGAGTATGTTAGGGAGGCTAACTTCCCTCACATACTCACCATAATTGGAAATGGTTGAATAAGCTGAAAATGCTGCTGATGATGATGTATTAAGTTTGATCTTTTGTTGACTGAAGCGTGACGTTTAATGGTTACACCTTTAGAGATAACACAAAAATTAAATACGAATATAATTCTTAAAATAAAACAACGTAAAGTTTTGCTTTAAAACATCCTCCCAAAGAACAACGTGACATAAAAGAACGACATATAGGAACCGATTCTTAGAAGCGACAAAACAAAATGATGACTACGACTACCGCAACTCTCCACCGAAAATCTAATTAATTTTTACCGATGCGGGAATACCACAGTCCCCGTACAGTCATTGTGTCCCGATAAATATATGGTCGGGTCTGAGAAATTAATAGTCGCGAGATTCCGTAAACGTTTACTGCCCGGGCGCATCAGATTAGAGACATTAACGGTCCGGGCCCAAACATTAATTTCACTCTTTATGGAGAACAGAGGAGAGTCGTTACCGATCGCGGCGACAAAGTCCGCGAAACGAGCCGAGTCGAATATTTTCGGTTTTATGGTCTAAGGCGCTCCGAGCCAAACGGAACCTCGGGAATGGCGGCCCTTTGTTTTATCAGCTGATCCGGCTGCCGAGAGTTATTGTTTCTTCTTTTTTTATTGCTGATTTTGATGAGCAAGTTTAGTATATTTTAAGTTTGTACCTTTGTCATGTCGTCTGCACCAGTGTTGCTTAGTTTGATGTTTTTGAAAGGGTAGGTATGAGCAAATGTGAGACAAATAATTATTGGTCTTGATTTGGTTTTTTTCCTGCAAGACCATATATAGGGATGATATATGGTCTTGCAGGATAAAAAAGTTTAAACCGACACCGTAAGGAAACTGTAGGTCGCACAACACTTGATGAGATAAAATATGTTGGGAATAACAAAAAGAACACCTAGAAAAAAGAGTGGATGCCACAAAAGGTCCAGGTAATAGATGCCATCCACAAAATCAATTGCGTCTGATCCTAGTCAGACGCATAAAATCCTACGAAGAATAGGTTTTGTCGTGGGCGGTGTGCTCTAAAGCATATACTGGGATCTGATCTTCCAATATGTTTAAAAAGAAAGGTCTTTAACGAGCCTGTCCTGGGCTAAAACGCTTACTTTGACAGAAAAGAACATACATAGAATACAGGTCATGCAACGGAAAGGTCCATGTTGGGAGTTACACTTAGTGATAAAATACCCAATCGTACCATAATAAATCGAACAGGAGTAAGTAATGCGGTGATATCTGTCTTACACCTTAAATAGAATTGGGCAGGACAAGTGGCTAGGATAACAGATGGATGGTGGAAAAGAAACTTGAAGAATGGAGACCGAGACACGAGGCCTATAGAAGCAGAGGACGACCTCCTTGTTGATGGACAGATGATGTTAAGAGAGTGGCTGGAAATTGGATTCTGGTGGCACAAAATAGAAAGAAATGGCTAGAGTTGAGGGAGACTTTTGTTCAGGAATAAGCTAAATGATGATGATGATGACGACCGAATCAAATCTCTCAAGTAGTACGACACTTAGTAAGAAGAGCTGACAACAGATGGACCTGAAAAATTATACGGACTGAGGAATTAAGAGTCTTTCTTCTTCCTCAAGTTCCGTCTCCTAACGGAGGTTAGCTATCATCACGGCTTTTGGTTTTATTTGCGGCTGCTCTAAATAATCAATTCGACGTCATTCCTTACCATTATTTGAGGGTTTTTAGCCAGAATCTTTGTCTTCTGTCCCGACTACGACCTCCTTGAATTTTTCCTATCATAATAATCTGGAGTAATTGGTATTTAGGATCTCTTATAAAATGTGCAAAATATTCTCATTTTTTTCCTCATAAGGGTTTTATGTATTTCTTCACTATCGACCCAAGAAATCCCTAACATGCGACGCGTAACACCACCTTTCGAAAGCCACCAACTTGTTAATTTTGGCTGTTTTAAGGGTCCACGCTTTGGCACTATACAATAAGGTCCAAAACATGTAGCATCGGAGAATTCTTTTTTTTTAATCTAAGTTTATATCTCTACTGCAAAGAAATTTCTTGTTTTAAAAATAATTTTCTGGACGTTATTTCTTGCAACTGTTCGGCAGTTTCATTTATTTTTGTGCCCAAGTCTTTGTAGTGTGGAACTTTTTCTATTGACATGCCGTCGATTGATATTGAAGTATTTACATTTTGGTATTTTGTAATAATCATGAATTTTGGTTTCTTCAAATTCATATTCAGCCCATATTGTTTGCAGGTTACATTTATTCTTTGAAATAGGTTTACTATTGTTCTATAATTAGTCATGCATAGTCAAAGTATCTGATATTGTTGATTAGTTGACCAGTCCCTTTGATTTCCTCATCTCCATCTTCCAAAGCTTCTTGAAAGATGGCCTCCTATTCCATAAAAAAGAAAAAAAAGATGGCCTCCTATAACTGAAAAGGAGGGGAGACAAGATGTATCCCTGACGCACACCCCGTTGTATTTATATTATATATAAATATTATGTATAATATATATTATGTATTATTAAAAACCATCATCTAATCTCAATACAGGTTCACTATCAATCTTATGTCCAAGTCAATCTAAAAGTCCTAGAAGAAGACTAAACCTAAATGCAACCATGATATTAAGAAAATAGCAGGGATAACTTGGACCCACATAGCCAGCAATAGACAAAAATGGACCCAATTACAAGGAGATGAATATGTGAGGTTACACCATAATTGGAAATGGCTGAATAAGTTGGAAACAATGATGATAATGATGATGTATGGAAAAACGTTAGATAAGTTATCAAGGTGCGCAGAAAAATAGTACGTTAGGATAGCGATAAAACTACGAAAGTTTCATTATTCACCACGCAACGTTTCGCATTCAAATCTGTTACCACCTGAGCGGCCAGAGTCCCGCTCGGTAAATTTTGCCCGTCGCGTCTCCTGGTTGCATTCTCGGCCGTACGTTGGATCTGATTTATCGTAATGAAACGTAAAACTTGATAAAGACGGCCATAAAGCATCGCGGGTATTCTCCGCACGACGCTGCTTTATTCTTCTCATTGTTTATTGCCGGTTGCTACGAACGGATCGCATGAAAAATCCATTGCGCTGATTTAAGTAATTCGCAGATATTAAATCTGGTGTGATTTAGCGCCGCGCTACGCGCTCTCTCTTTTTTCTTTTGTTGTTTTATCTTCTTATTGTTGATTCTTCTTTTTGTTCCGAGGATGCCTGTTGTTCGTAACTGGTTTTGCTTCTTTTTTAACATTTTCTTCTATACTGTATAGGGGATATTCATTTTCGTGGGTTTCTCTTTTATGAGTAGAGATACAAAAATTATGTTTTTTTTTACATCACTGTAATATTTATTTATAAAACTAAAGACGCTACATACAGATTTGACCTTGACCTCTTAGTTTCTAAAATACATGACGAATTTGAAAATGTTTAAAATGTTTACTTTTTGTTTTTTTTTTAATGAGACACCCAGTGTATTATTTTTTGAAGTGAAACATCTTTACTTGCGCTGGGAGTAAAAATTCAAGGCCGTGACACGACACACGACATATACAGGGTTGGTATGATTTAAATCAAAGTTATTTAAGTCAAGTAATTTAAATCAAGTAATTTATTTATTTTAATTATGTGATTTAAATAAAAAAAATCAACATTTTTGAAAACTATAAATAAATCGAGAAATAACTGTAAAAGTTATAAAAATGTACCTTAGAAAACTATAAAAAATATTTCATCCATTAGACCTCTAAATAGTGAGATTTATTTTGGAATTTAATACAATAGTAAAATACAATTTTGAAATTTATATACAATACTGTGTGGCAAGTACATCAAAGCGAATGGCGATAGGATTAGGGGAGATGGCGATTCCATTAGGGGAGAGAATTCAACTGGTGGTACTCCTTTTATTCTTATAGATAGAGTAATTTCAATAAATGAAAATTAAAGTTAGGACTTTTTTATGTAAAAAGGTGCTCTTCGTTTAGCTCGAAAAAGTGAACGGTTTTCGAGATATTTGCGTTTAAAGGTTCCGATGCATCGATTTCAGCATTAGCTAAATAAGAAGATTAATTTATTTAAAATTGCTTTACAAGAGTACTTTCCCCGATCTTGAAAATCATTCACTTTTTCGAACTATACGAAGAGCACCTTTTTACATAAAAAAGTTCTCTCTTTTTATATCATTTGTTGAAATTACTGTATCTATGAGGATAAAAGATGTACCACCAGTAGTAGTACTCACTACCCTAATTGAAAGTTCCCTTTGAAAGAGTACTTTCCCTGATAATACAATTTCCAACGGACGTGTGAAAGAAGTATTACCCAGCGAATTCGAAGCTAATGGAGAATTTATCTCAAAATCCGCAAAGGAAAAGAAAGTGCCATCAGTAGTACTCTCTACCTTAATGGAAAGTACCCTTTCAGGGCTGTTACGGAATTTTAAACTATCGCTATTCGCTTTGACATTAAAATGTTTATAAGAGTACAAAATTTCAGAAAAAAACGGTTTACCGATGTTCTTAAAAATAAACAAAACTTGTATTATTAGGAAAATAAATCACCCTTTTTATTAAATTTACATTACGGCAACAACACAGCCCCTCTCCATTATTTTTCAGAAAACAATTTCCAACGGTCGGGCGAGAGAAGTATTACCCAGCGAATTCGAAGCTAATGGAAGATTTATTTCGAAATCCGTAAAGAAAAAGAAAGTGGTTTGTAAAAGGGCGAGGCGGTGTGGCACAGACGGTGCACAAAGGCATTAGTAGCGGTATAAACTAACCCAGCTATGGGTCCGCTACGGTAGCTGACTGGCTGGCTACTAAAAAGAATCGCTAACAAAGCAGATGGATGCACTTTAATGCCCACAATCCGACGCGTCATTAATTATAAGTAATCGCCATATATTCCGTAACACTATATCACCTTACTCAACAATACTACAAAATGTTCTATTGTTGGTTGTCTGCCCTGGCTCGGGAGGTTATTAAAAATGTAAAGCCGCTCGTAATGCACCTACCTTCCCGAACGCTTGATTATTCATTTCTTCGGGGATTACTCATGTTGTTGTCACAATGAAATATTGATTCTGGTAAAGTTTTTTTCAATAGAAAGCATTCCATATTCAGAATAAAAATTAATAACTTTCAACATCTTGTTTTCAATTATACACACACCCGAAAAATCTAGGGCTATCATTTTATTAAAGTTAAAAATAAATGTTTTGAATAAACAACCACATATTTGTAGGCCGATTCTTTCTACTTCGATTGAAACAAAGTAGTCACACTAGTTATTTCTAAATTTGGGATATTTGCAGAAGTGTTTGTGCATTTTTTGTCAAATGTATAAAAAGCACCTAGCATCAATTGTTCGAATTTAACCTGTACTGGCTATGTTTTTATGACAACTGGCCAGAATTCATTCAAATAACTCTGTTTAGTATTAAACGACATTATGGAGCGTAGACATCTTAACAGAGACGAAATGCTAAGGGCCATGGGTATGCTCGAAGCTGGAATGCGCCAAATCGACGTAGCTAGAGCATTAAATAAAACGCAAAGTGTAATATCGCGATTAAATGCACGCTACCGTGAAAGTGGTGATGTTGCTGAAAGGCACACAGGGCGACATTGCATTACTACCCCTCAGAAAGATCATTTTTTACAACTAAATGCTCGACGCCGACCGACTCTTACAGCACCAGTCCTGACACTGTTCGCAATAGATTAAGAGAGGTCAATTTAAGAAGCCGACGCCCCTGGAGAGCTCAACCCTTAACGAGAGCAAATCGAGAGGCACGATATTTGTGGGCTCAAGATTATGTTCAGTGGTCGAATGAACAATGGGCCAATTTTCTCTTCACGGATGAGTCACGCTTTGGAATTCGTCCGGATTCGAGAAAGCTTAGGGTATGGAGAGAACCGGGAAATCTTATTCGGTTGGATCATGTTCAGGAAGTGCACCCTTATCAAGGTGGAACAGTAATGGTCTGGGAAGGAGTCCAGTTAGGCCGAAAAACCGATCCCGTTTTTCTTGAAAGGTTTCTAACAGGAATCACATATCGTGATTTAATTCTTGAGCCTGTCGTGTTACCATATGCCAATAATTTTGGGAGAAACTTCATTCTCATGCATGACAATGCACGGCCTCATACAGCCAGAGTGGTAAGTGAGTTTATCAATGCTCATCAATTAAACACCTTACCCTGCCGGCACAATTTCCTGACCTCAACCCCATCGAGCACGTATGGGACGCGGTCCAAAGAAGAATTTTGAGAATGGGTATGCCACGTGAAACTCATAGGGATCTGGTTCGGGCCGTGAATGCAGCGTGACAAGCTGTAAATCAAGAAGAGATCGACAACCTGATCAGGAGCATGGAGAGACGATGTAGGGCTGTAATGAACAGTAGAGGAGGCCATACGCTTTATTAAGTAAAAATGGTTTTATCTTTTTTTTTTATTTCACAGTTTAGAATTAAAAAAAATGTGTGTATTTTTTTGAGCTCAATAAAAATCAAAGTAAATTTGAAAAATTCGGTAAATTTTGAATTTTTATTTCCAATACGTCCTGTAAACTATTTGTATATTTTAATTTTATTATTATATCAGAAATGCAAATAATAAAATTACTGACAATGGCTGGATAAAATTGTAATATCCCTAGACTTTTCCGGTATGTGTATTTTAAAAAGACTAATTTAGAAAATTACTTCATCCAGTAAATGAAGATTGAAACTACCGCTTAAATTTTATTTCTTACCATACCTTCTGTTTCCCTTTCGTTTACATAAGTGGAGGGAGATGGCCGATTCTGCATCAGGAGCAGGAGCAAGGAGCCGGAAGTGACGTCATCAGCTAGGAACAGTTGAAATAGGCTAATAAACAAGAATAAACAGGTTTGAACCGCTTTTAATCGCTTTAAAACCGAAATAAACGGGTTTGATCAAAAAATGATCAGGTCTGTTGTTTTAAGGTAAAAAGCCGTTCAAAGCAGTGAAAAGCTGTTGTTTCTTGTTTAAACCTGTTTATTCTTGTTTATTAGCCTATTTTACATGTTCTTAGCTGATGACGTCACTTCCGGCTTCTTGCTCCTGCTCCTGCTCCTGATGCAGAATCGGCCATCTCCCTCTACTGACATAAAATATTATATCATGTAAATCCGTTTCCCTTCCGTTCCCTTTCCTTCCATAGAATTTTTGGCGGTTGGCCTGAAGCGTATCGGAAAATGCGTTGTCAAATGCTTAGATTTGTACCAGGTCTGTTAACATTTTGCTGATATTTTTTATTCTTTCACCTCTTAATTAAATCTATTGTCTTTTTCAAAAGATACAAATTTTTAAAATAAAACTTTCGTAATGATAAAAATTGTATAATAAAAAGTATGGAACTGATACGGAACGGAAGCTTACATAGCGTCAATACCATAAAAATACGGAACGGATATGGAATGGAAACGGAAGGTATAGTGGGAATCAACTGGGACTCAATTCGTCAACCCGGACCCTTCAGGCGGATTGAGTACACTGAAAAAAATATTGTTCATAATATTAATGAACATTGATTATTAACTGTTGTTTTATTGGGACAATGATTTTTTTCATTAATATAATGATTTGTTAATCATAGATCGATGTCCGATTTATTAATACTATGAATCTAATTTCATCAATATAATGAAAATCTGGTTATTAAATTAATGTAAGATTTTCATTAATACAATGAACCCGTTCATTGTCCCAATTATGGTAAATTCGAATGTTCTTTTAATATTTGGCATTTTAATTATTTTGGTATACGTCTTTTAGAACCGGAAGATGTTGAGACCTGCCTTCAAGCCCTCAAATTCGACAATTTAACATCGGACCCACTTGAAGCGACTTGGAAAGCCTGTTGCAAATTCGTCTAGACGTTATCAAGTCTAAGGATACAGCTAATATAATGAAGAAATGGTCTTTTTATAGAAATCCCTCAGGATATTGACTGGTAAATTAATTTTCTTATTATAATTTACCCTAAAATTAATAATAACATTACTATTCTCTTCGTCGATTCGATTTTTTTAATTTTTAATTTGTATATGCTATATCGAGTTTAATAAATTATTATTAGTTTATTGCACTTGTTTTTTATTAATAATCCCTAATGGAAAAATTTACTGTGCTCGTAAGTAAGGGCTTGTTCAAATGGAAATCTATTTATAGTAGAATTATTTCAGGTAGTTGGCTGGGAAATGACTATCAATGACATTTCATATCAATGACAGCGATCTTCATCATCGATTATACGGTGTAACAAGAGTTACTAATAGTGTCGACTTTTAAATGTATAACTAAATAGGTTATGAAATTATTTCATTGTATTAATGATAACGGTTCATTAATATAAGGATTTAGGTACATTATATTAATGAAATCTGTTCATTGTACCAGTGAATGTGTTCTTCAAATTAATAAACACTGTTCATTGATTTAATGAACTTAAAGTTCATAGAGTTAATGAATTACTTTTCATTGTGCCAATGAAATCGTTCATCGGCTCAAAATTAATGATTTAATTCATTATATTAATGAACTTTTTCATTATATTTATGTCGACTTTTGCTTAGTGTAGTTTTAAGGAAAAAATTGTAACACCGTGCTGGGCCAGCTTTGGCCTAAAAAATAGTCCAAAATGAGCGAAAAATCAGTTTTTCGCAAATATCTGGCAAAATATGTGATTTACAAAAAAAAAATTAACTTTTTAATAAAAAGTTAAGTTTGGTTGTGTAGAATTGGTAGTTTTCGAGATATTACGCCCCGAAGATTCCTGAATTTTCTCTCCAAGTCTTAACGTTCCAGCGGAGATAGTTTTCATACGCGTACCATTGATTAATAGAACAAATTGTTTAGTAACTCAGTGAAAATTTAATATTTTTTGATGAATCAAAGACATCAATTTATTTACACCGCTCATACAGAGAAACCTGTATTAATAAATAAATTAAAATTTAATTAATAATTTAACTGTCTCTTCAGTATGTCATCATGTATTGATTCCCTCACTTCCTCGGAAAATTTGTTAGACACTGCGTCATATGTGAGGCTTCGGGGAGGTTGTGGCCCACTAGAGTTTTGACTTGGTCTACCTACCTCTTAGGTGACCTTCCACGTGTCATCTTCCTTCTAATTTCCCCTCCTCCATCAGTCTCTCAATTGAGGTGCCACTCCTGGCAATATACGCAAAATATCGAAGGATTGACTGATTTAATTTGGAAACCACACCATCATATATATTAAGTTGAAAAATATACTTTCTGCAAAGTCCCGGTAAAAACTAATCTTATGTAAATACTAGGTAGTTAAAATCTTATGATATTTTATATTTGCAATTTGATTATTTTTTTTTGTTTTCGTATTTTATAAAAATTTGAAATTTTTTTCCATTACAATCTGTTATTGTGTAGTTTTCATGTAGTTAATGAACGATGAAAGACGTGGTTTTTACAGAAAAACGACACGTAGTTATTGACGTAAATTACGTCTTAATTAACTACTTCCGATCTCTGATTGTATTCTCTACCTGTAATCAATTAAAACGATAATTTTGAATTTAATGATATGCACCAAGAATATGTAATTTGGAAAAACTTGTAGAAATGAACTACCTATAGACAACTTAGTATTTTATTTAACTAGATTAAATAATAATAATAAATTAGAACAAATACAACCAGCTTTAAATTTATTAGTCTATTATAAATGCAGAACTAAAAAAAAAATAATTTATGGCTTAATTCTCTCACCATAACGAGTCTTTATTCGTAACTGAAATAAATCCACTTTTTGTTTAAAATATTTACCCAATAAAATCAATTTGTGTTTCTAGGTGTAAAAATAGATTTTTCCTTCTAGCCGTTTATACTTTATATATAAATTAATTATAGGTGTGTCCCAAGTTTTGATCTCAGCTCATTATAGTCAACAATAAACTATCTATCTTGTCGCTTAAACATATAAATTGATATTCAATTAACGTGATAGTTATTACATTACATGACCAGATTAGTAAGAATTGAATGAAAGATAAAAATTTAGATATACAACAGTTTCGTTTCGAATATAATTCAAGCAATTTGCCAACGTTTTTGGATGTATTTTTTGACCGTAATATCTAGCAAGCAGTTGTCTGCGTGTATGGGCTAAGCCGTGCAAAAAGTGAATTAATGGTGAATGAAACACCGATCAAATCTGTGGGCGATCTACAAAACAACACTGTGTTCGAGACTTTTTAGGTGGGACTTTTTGAATTTTGCAAATATTGCGTACAGACATATATTAACCCATTGCGTTAGATCTGTTGTTTCTTATTTAGGTTCTATGTATAAATTGTGTAATTTTAAAGGTTTTTGTTATTATTTATTGTTTCAAATAATTTGCTGATTTTCCGATTTTCAAATAAATTTAAGTTTAAAATTACAGTTCGTAATTCGTAACTCCATAAGCTGTAGTAAGTCAGCCGAAACAGTTTTATCAAAAGTTAGGCTTAATAATAATAAAATTATATAAGGATTTTTTCCACTTAACTGCTTATATAGAAATTTAATTCTACGCTGTGTTTGTCATAATGTGGATCAACCTGCTCTCACAAACCGGTTTCGGAGCCCTACTCCATCATCAGGTGAGCTTGGGCAGATCCACAAAATGACAAACACAGCGCAGAGATAGTTAATTCCGACTTGTCGGAAAGTGTCGGTTAGATATTAAATCCCGAACGGGAGATAGCGGCCTGCGTGCAATGGTATACTTTCGTACCACCGGGGCGCAACTATCGATAGTAAAAGGATGGTAAAAGGCTTTTTTTCAGGCAAGCCAAATTATAAAATAGAAAACAAATTTCTTGCAGTATAGGTATATTAATAAAATTATATAAGGATTCTTGCCACTTAACTGCTTATATAGAAATTTAGTTCTACGCTGTGTTTGTCATAATGTGGATCAACCTGCTCTCACTACGTCAAAACTGGCAAATTTGTCTAAAGGACTTAATTCTACGTGTTTAAGTACATCTCCAAAATGTTTAGGGCTCTTAATAAATGAAAATATTTTTCCTATCAATGGTTGAACAATTCGAAGGAGAAATCTACTTACGCTGCTAGTTGGCGAATTTGTTAATACGATGTGGTGTGAGCAATATTCTAATATCGTATATAATTACAAAAAAAATATTAAATTTATATAAAACTCGGTGGATTTTTCCTTTGTCTCAGTAGGATCATTAAATATCAATGTTTGTAATGCTGCTATGATGAAATTTGAGGTTTTAATTTTTCGACCATTTCTCCATGTCCCATGATGATAATTATTGATCAGATGATGCTCAGAACGACACTGTCTTGCTCTTAAATGTAGTTCAACATTGAACTGAACAAATTATACTCTCAACAAAGCTCCCCCAACTAATAAAGTGCGACAGAAAGGCTTAATAATGCATAAACAAACAAACACAACCTTCAGGAAGGCAATTCGAATCTTATCTTTTTCCAGATCTAGTACACAGTGCAGTAAAATTATTGTTCAGGGAAAAGCAGGTCGTTCACTGTAGAAACAGACAATGACACAGGCATAGCAAGGCCCTTAAATTCTAAAGGTCCAAAACAATAAAGAAACTTCTAATGATCAGCATGAAAACAGGTTTCTCGATAGAAATTATAGTTGTCTGTTAAACAGAAACAGTATTCAACGATAAAGATCCTGAAACATGTATGTGACATGTATGTCACTGGTAGGCTCTGGATCGTAAGGGGAACTTTCTATAGGGTTTAGCAAGACTAGAACCGAAGGAGCTATGTTTCTATCCTATGAAGGGCCTGTAAAATCTGGTGTACGGTTATCGGCTAGCCACCGCTTTGTGACCATTTCTGTGACTGCTTTTGCTTCACAGCAAAAGGGTTCTGGGCCTATGAATAGCATTGATGAGCCTTGTTTGGCCATTTTATCTGATGTAGTACTTCCATCATAATAAATGAAATAAAATGGTCCCATAATATTGAAAAAATAGCAATAGCAAACCAATTCGAAAAATCGATCATTTGGATATAAATTATGTTATACTATGTGGATTCCGTGGAATTGAATATAACTGATAACACATAAGTTTATTTTTTATAAAGCATATTGTAAAAATATGCGAATAATCTTAATTATAAGATGTATTAACTCCAAGGAAATAAACGCAACATTTACTTAAAGCAGTTAGATCAATAGCATAGCATATGAACCATTATGAAAGTGTTTTTTGTTTTGTTGATTTATCAGCATCTCTTTGAAGTATGTTGGGAACGCAGTATCGAAGCAAGTGAACAACGGCGGCTGTTTACAGTCACTAAACGATAATTAAATGTTCTATGTAAAAGCTCGGACTAGTCGCTGGTCGGTGTATAATGTCCGGTGCCCTGTGCTAGAGCTCGGCCGATTGTATATTAAATCATCCAAGAGAAAATGGAAATAAAAGACCGCCGTTGTGATGAGCAATGGTGGGAAAAACTGGCGCTGAATCTTCTCAGATTACCATTCCCGTATTGTATAATAACATGTATGTTAATAAATAACTAAATAATTTTCGCTCAAATAACATTAGATTTTGTAGATGGTTTTTGTTTGATAATAGCTAATTAGACATAAATTTTCTGCATATACGTTATAGTTTTAAAGTGATCATTTTGTTTCTAAAGGAAATGGTGAAAATAAACACGTCAAAATGGTCTATACTCTGTTTTTTTTTCTGAGGTATGATTTCGACAGACGATGACATAAAAGAAGCAGATGACGTTTCCGTGACCTATCCATTTGTTTCATTAAAAAAAGTTTCTAATATTTTTTAAGTTAACTATGGATAGGTTTATAAATAAATCTGTCATGCGTTGTCTCTTATTCTTTTTAACCAGTTTTATTGGTTTATTTCAAAAATGACTGATCATATTTCAATATTATTGGTTTAATGGAAAGATGAACGACAAACGGACGCCGCCTCCGATGCGTATGAACTCGTTGATTAAGATTTTTGAGAGCTGTCAAACTCTTGCCAAATTATAGGTTATAATTTTGTGTCAAATTATGTCAAATAGAAGTGATAAATATTTTGTATTTTACATTTTACATTGTGTTTCGTGTTTTTTTAAATTAAGTGGACGAAAACTCGAGGGTGTTGTGTTGACCCAGACCATAGTTTAAAGCTAATATTCGGTGCCCAGACACCGCCAGAGACTCAGTTTGCCAGAGACTATGGCCAGATATAAAGTTTGTATACCATCTCTTATATCACTGAAAAAAATCCGAAAAAAAATCACTAATAAATATTTGTTTGGAACGTTTTAATTTCTTTTAAACAAAATTTGTTTCAATAAACTAATTCTTGGTTCCATCAAATAAATGTATGTATTTGAATATCTCCAGTCATTTGTATGAAATTATTTTTAATGTTTTTATTTATGAGAGATAATTATTTATTTAAACCCAATAAAAAAACAATAGGAGTTGCTTAGTTCATTATATGAAACAACCGCTTATTTGATTAAAATAGATTTATTAAAAGCAAATAAAATGAGTTCAAACACAAATAATTTCAATCATTTAATATAGGATTGCGGGGTGCCGTGTGTTATAGTCGACTGTTCCTCTGTACGTATGCCATTTAAGTGCGTTAGTTTGTAGATTACGTTATTCTGTATAGGGAAGAAGGTTTAGGTTTTTGATGTTAAAACGAATCGGTTTTTGTTGTTGTAAATCCATCTAAGTGCCTAAAGCCTGTGGACCGTAATAAAATCCAATAGGTTATTATGGAAATGAAAAAAATTTTGATTGAATGTGGCGTCGGTCATTTGTGGCCCATATTTCAGCGTAAGTACTTATAAATTTGACAACTTTTGGTATAGGCATAGGCAATTATTTAAATAAAATATGAATAATGTATAGGTATTATGTATAGTATTGCATGTATGTAGATCAGTATTATAAGAAATAGATTCAATTTCAAACCTAAAATTTGCAAATTAGCTTCTAGTTTTTAGGCCAAATATGGCGTCTTGTTGTCTTTCTTTATCTTTTTCCCCAATTATGGAAGTTCATAGAACGTCGGCTTCGGTTCACACTATTGAAATAAACATTTATTTGATATTAAAAATCATGGTATGTAATTCAAACAAATATTCAGGCAGAATAAAAATTACATTGTCAGACCAAGTTACTTTTTATTCAGATTAAACTTTTTAGGGATTAAAAGTAATAATAAGTTATTTAAACTAAATAAATATTTATTTGGCTGCACTTCTATAAATAATTTTTTTAAATTTGAGTAGTATTCCTTTTCTACATAAACCATACGCTTTCAAAATGTTTTAAAATCATTTGATATCAGTTTTTTAAGACTTTTTAAGATCGGCTTTTTGAAGTTTAAAGAATGCGTGTACATATTTTTATTTTAGAGGAGTCTAACAACCTATATACACTGAAAAAAAAAAGTATTTGGTCCAAAAAAATTTGGAGCTGTTTTAAAAAAATATTTGTTTGATAATGGCCAAACAAACATTTATTTGAAATTTTGAAAAAATGTATTTGAATTATTTTTACTGAAAATGTTTCTATCGAATAAATATTTATTCATATAAATACTTACCCCCATTTTAACGAATCGCCATGCAATAAATGTTTATTTGATTTAAACAAATTAAATATTCCAAAGAAACAAATAATTATTTAAGACCAATAACCACCTTATTTCAGTTAAATAATACTTATAAAATCTAAAAAACGCATTTGTTTAAATCAAATAAACATTTATTGCATGGCGATTCATTAAAATGAGAGTAAGTATTTATATGAATAAAAATTCACAGTCCTTTACAAAGATGCAACCGGGGGGGCATTGAAAATGATGAATAAAAACGTAAAAATATGATTAGTGTTAATATGAGTGTATTACATACATATGTTTAAATAACGAACTTAACAAAAAACAACAGATTTAAAGATTCACTGAAAAAGTAGTAATGTTAACATTAAATATAACATTATCAATAATAATTATGCGATCGCACCTATCCGTAAAATAAGCAAGCAAAAAAACATCGAAAAAACAAAATAACATACAAAACATCAGGTTAACATGATGACAGATCATGACCAATGACAGATAAAGAATTCTTACGGAAAGTTACACTTTACGATATAACTTTTTACCTGTTAAAGGCAAACCCCATTTAAACACAAAACTTTTTAATACCTACTACTGTATCTAAAAGACTTTTTTTAAATTACTAAATTCTTAGCCACGCTCCTGTTTTTCTTGGCTGTTGTGCGTCACGTCACAGATTAACAGGCCCACGTTTGCACCACAAGGCGATGCTGCAGACCCCTAGGTAGACCGGTCGTAGAAATTTATGTTATACAACTTGTAGTCAATCTACACAAATATTATCAAAAACGTTTTTTCTTTTAAAATGTGTTCAGATTTTGTAAAAAGTATAAGTCAAAATCGCAAAACTTAAATTTGATATGAGTTTCTTAGTTTTTAACTAATATAGTGGCGAATTACAAAAATTCCTTTTCAATGAAAATTAATGAGTTAAATAAAACAATTTAATAAATTACTAGCTTTTTCTCGCGACTACGTTCGCGTTACACCTCGAATCGTTTATGCATTGATTTAAATGATTTTTTACTTCTTTATATAGATGTAGCTTTAATGTATATAGCATATAGATGTTTTTTATTTTTCATTTTTTTATATTTATTAAGGGCACTAATACTCTCTTTATAGGTTATTTTTTATTCTTTGAAGGATAATTGAGGCAGATATATTTCGTTATGATGTCACTAAATAAACCTTTGTATAAAATTTTATACTGTCTGGTTTATAATGTTATAGTATTGCATTTTCGTACAGCAAACTTTCATTCCCTATTCTACTCCCCAAGGGTATAAATTTCATAAATTCGCTTTACCTTTGTGCCCATTTTTATGTGTATAATCCAGAGGTCACCAAGTTTTATATAAATTTTTACTAACTTTACCCATTTGGTTGATGAATTTAAAAAAATTCTTCTAATTCTTTTTGTAGGATTTCATTCTTCTAGACCAAATAGTAAGGAATTTTCTTACAACAAACTGTTCCGAGATAATTTTACTCTCTAAGAGGATGAATTTCCTAAAATCGCTTTGTGTAGCTAATTCACTAATGTCGTTTAAACGAACCTTTGTGCTAATATTTATGTATGTAAAGCTGGCGGCATGAACTTACTCTAAAATATCTAAAAACGTAATATATAATCTAACTGACACACCACTGACAAAGACAAATAATTTATATCTGGAGGTATTGTGTGTAGGTGTTTTTCAGGCATGTTTTAGTATTTAGTCGTTTTACACAAAGAAATAGCCATTAAGCACTATAAAAATACTTCATAACAAATCTACACATATATACCTTTCATTTAAAGAAAGAATCATCAAGATTGGCAAAGCGGTTTCGGCGGGATGGATGCAACAAAAAAACCCTTTGAGCTTTTATATATGTATGGATTAATTATTTTTCCAACATATTTTACTTTGCAAATTTTTATAAATATTCAGACTCGCTAATATCGTACTCCACCGTGTCCAGCCTGTTTAGCCAAACGTAGGCCGATTCCTCTTCGGCTGCGTCGTGACCCTGGCCGAAGGAAGAGTCTTGAAGACGCTCATCTGCGCATAGGAATAAGTTGACTGCGTAGCATATTGCGTATTAATCGATTCTGAAACTTTCTATCTCGTGTATAACATTTAACAAGTTTATTATTTTAATCTCGATTTTAATAGATAAATGTGTGAAATGCCACCTGAATATCTTCCGCCATGACATGTTTTTACTTTTTTGTTATGGTAAAGTGATTTGTATAAACTTTATTCAATAACGTATATTTTCCTCCATTTGTGATTTTTTAATTTTAAGCGAAAATTAAGTATAACATTTTAGGAAAAAGAAACACTGTAATATTTAAAAGAATAAGAAGAAATTAGTCTTATTTTGAAAGGAAAATATAGAAAAAACTCTTTCTATAGAAAAAGTCTTTATACTAACCAGAATCCGGTGACATATACGCGGTCTCACCGGAAACATTACTTATTACTTCGCATAACTTGAAGAATATCTACTTTTAATAATGAACACTTCAGAAATACACCAGTAAAAACATTTATTATTTGAGATTAAAACTCGAATTAAATTATAAATATTAGTTACCTATGTTGTTATAGCTTTTATAGGCCTGTTTAACGACTTAATAAGTTACCTAGCGAAAAAATCTGTGCGCGTACCTACCACTATTGTTACAGGTTAATTCGTTAAAGAAATATGTTACACAAGTTAAAAACGCTAAAATTTTAATGGTATTACTTGTGCATTATTGGCCTTATAATGTAATTTGTTGGAATTATATCTTCTTTAAATATAATTAGACTTTTTAACGACTTTTAAGTTACCTAGGAAAAAATCTGTGCACGTACCTACCAGTATTGTTACAGGTTAATTCGTGAAACAAATGTGTTACATATTATTCGTGGTATTAGTGGTATTATATTGGAATCAGCTTGGCATTAGTGGGGCATTATATGAGAAATTTTGGTATTTAATTTGTATTTTTGGCATTACTTTGGCATTAGTATACAGACATTTGTCAGCGGTTTACTCCTTGTAGATAATCAAAAAGTTTTTTGATAAAATTTGCTTTTCATGTCAGATCATTTCTATGAAAAATTACATTAGATTTTTATTAAAGACGCTGGGTAATTAAAACATTGACTAATAAACCTTGTCCACTTTAAATACGGGGTCACGAAATATCCTCCTTGGAGTGTTTGGGTTAAGGGGTGTATAATAAATTAATCGTTGTTTTATAATAAAAACCATAAAACATTTATTTGTGAGTAAAATAATGCAATGGTTGGATATCTCTCCTTTATAATTCGGTGACTAAAAATACACTAAAATAATTAGAAAAAAAATCTTGTACTTATTTAGTAATTACGTCAATATTAATTAATTGACTTTCTAGTCTATTTTATTTTATGTACAAATATATTATTAAATTTTAAGCATTAAGTAATAAAACACTTTGTGCCCTCTTATATCGTAAAAGGTTACGAAATATACTCCTGGTTACACCCCTTACAGAAAACAGTGTAAGGGGTGTAAATAAATTGTATAATCACTGTTTTTTATAATAAAAACTATAAAATATTTCTTATTTGTGAGATTAAAAAAACAAAACAATGCATTGGTTAAAATAAGTACATTCAATACTGTTTTCAATTGTTAATTCAATAATGTGTTATAACATAATATAGCCATTACTATTATACTATTATTATTAAAATAATATGTGTGTAACATATTTCTTTAACGAATTAACCTGTAACAGACATTTATATGCCCAGTATATTTTTGTTTAACAAACCAATCAGGAAAAATCCAAAACCTACCGTTATAGGAGGTATAAGACGATTAAACTTATATAATGACAACTACTTATCGGATAACAAATTAATTACTACTGTCAGCTAGTTCAGCTACTGTCTAGGTAGAATTTACCTAGAGTACCTACACCTACCTATGATGATGTAGGTAGATTAAAGCTTATTTTGACGTTACCTCTCACTTCGGTGTCACAAGCTGAATTTTTCAGGGATGGAAGTACAGTACATCACAGTACATGATATGGGGACCCTTATTCCGAAAGTAGTACAAAATTAAACAGGGTAAAAAGGCACTATCATCAAAAATCGATATATTAATACCACCGTATAGAGAAAACAAATACTTATTTTTTGATCCAGTAAACAATAAAGTCTTCGCAGGGAGTAATTTTTATAATTATTTACAAAAAAACATTTCCATTAGCGCTTATGACCAAAAAAAAACTTTAAACATGAATAATCATTTCAATCATGCGAAAATTTGGTTTAAAAATAGATTTTTTTTAATATAACTTTCATTTAACGAAAAACGAAGGCCTAAATGAAAAAAAGAAACAATTTAAAAGTTTCGCTTATGTCTAGACAAGGTATCAAAGCAAACCCCATATTTTTTGCTTTTAAACTAATAAAAATATATCAATAAACAATTAGCGATGTAATGGTTTTTGCGCGCGCTGGCCGACTGCCGCCGCTGCGCCGAGAGTTCCTATACCCTTGTATATATGACGTCATGGTGTGGCAAATGTAGCATTTTAATTCCATTTGGGCTCCCTTATATAGGATAACAGAAACATTTTCAATGTTAATATTTATTCGATAGGAACATTTTCAGTAAAAATAATTCAAATACATTTTTCCAAAATTTCAAATAAATGTTTGTTTGGCCATTATCAAACAAATATTTGTTTAAAACAGCTCTAAATTTTTTTGGACCAAATATATTTTTTTTTCAGTGTGGTACCGAAAACTGGAGTAGGTATCTGTAAAATAACATCACACGATAGGTAAATAATAGATTTTAGTACTGTAGAGAGATAATGTCAAAAGATACTGGTTTAAAAATAAATATTAAAGTTAATTGACCAACTTTTAAGGTATAAAATTGAGTAAGTGTTATTATTAATAAAATATTTTGTTTTATTTATTCCTTTGCATTATTTTTTTTTATTTGTACATAAGTTATATTGACAAATGTAATAATAAATGCAAGAAATTGCATGAGCTTGAAAGTAAGAAATTTTATTTATATTTATTTGGTATGGTGGTGTTTTGTTTAAAATTCACCCTTGCTTAAAATAACTCGATTAATTTTTTTTAGTTTTATACATTTTTTTTACAATACTTTGAAGTAATCATTTGTCACTAAAATTTTAAATATATTAATTTTCTGCTATGCGTTCCAATTGTACCAATTTATTTCTTTGTAAAATAAAATAACCTACTTTGAAATTAAAATGACAGACACATCTATCACTGTAAAGAATGTTGTCGTTGGACAGACTATAGAACGCAAAGGTAAAATTTCTATATTTGTAAGTAAAATAATTCTTAGTTGTTGCTTTTGGCCTTTACTGATTAATGTGATCAAATTTCCTTGTATCTGTGTTATAACCCTATTTTCTAAGTATCTGTGTATCAACCATTTGCCCTTTCAAGAGACCTATTATAAACACTATAAACAGTACTTTATTTCTGCTGAGACTAACTAGGTACTTCGATGAATGCTTATGCACCTGTCTGTTTCCATGGTGGATGGCCTAATTTTTGCCTGATCATTGCCTTGCTAGTTCGTCGGCTTTTGTGTTGTAATGAATCCCGCTATGACCCGTCTTTTTGTTACATTAATTCGATGTAGTATATACAGATACAACAAAATTATACGTATTTATTAATACAATTCTTATTTCTTAAAACTGGCACTGTGACTAGATGAAATTGTCTTTCTGGTCCAAATTATTTGGATCTTTATATAACTAATATTAATGTTTACATTTAATACATTTTCTCTTGTATTTACTTCTATTTTAATAGATTTTTGATAAATGTATATTAAGAAACACATATTTATAGTATACACATGGGAACTGTGGTCCATAAAATTTATTAATTACCATCAATGTTGCAACAGAAACTAAATTTAAATATATCTTTACTGTTATTTATAACTTTATTTTGCCTGGTTCATAATCCCATTATGATTATACATAATTTGAATATTTAACCAGTAAATTAACGGCTGTTTGTTAATGTAAAATTTCGAATTTTAAACAATAATGATATATATGCATGGAAATGGATACGGAATAAAATATGCATAATGTGAAATTTGGAACTAATGACATTTTGTAATAATAATATATAATATATCAATTACATATTATTGTAATATATTTTTGTCAAAATAGAAAAATAAATTACATTGTGAAAATAAAATGAAATGTTTTTATAAATACCATAGAAAATAGTTAGTGTATTCATTAAAATTGAATCGAATTTCTTTATTAATAATAAAAGGAAGAAAATGATAATAATTATATTCAATGATTTGATATATGGACAGTTCATTTATTGGTATATTATTATTAATTACTTTTTTATAGGTTCAGAACAGCATAGTTGGATTTTTTGGGCTAATGATCAAGTTTTCTCCGCCATGCTCTTTTTCTTTGCGAATTAAGCATAAGTACCTCTTGGTGGCACCTTAATGGAAAGACTGATGGTGGAGGGAAAGGTAGAGGGAAGACGATCACGTGGAATGTCACCTAAGAGGTGGGTAGACCTAGTCAAAACCCTAGTGGGCCACAACCTCCCCGAAGCCGGCGCAGTGTCGAACAACTTGTTCCGTGGAAGTGAGGGGAATCAGCACATAATGACACCATACTCCCACGTAGAGTGAAGGACTGAAGAGAGGGAAAATGTTGCATACACTATCTTGTTCCTTGTCCTCAATTGGAAATGTTAGTATAACTTTCTGTTGCAGATGTTTGCGAACTATTTTAATATCACTTGTATGTAATCAATTTTAAATTTACTATAAATGGCTCGATAAATGGTATTTAATCTCATATTTCTACAAATACCACACACATTGTCCACCCTGTATAAATTGGTAGAGTTTGTAACTGGATTGCTAAATTCAGATGTCAATTATTTTTTATTATTTGCACTTAAGCTGGATATACTTTAATCTAGACTACTTGGCCAACTCTTGTAGGAGGATTTTCTTCATTAACTAGTTAACCATACAAAAATCTATGCTACTTCTGTTTAAGTATGCGTTTTAAAGGAATAATTTGTGATTATTATTATTAGAAACTCGAACATAGAACTCTAAATGTAAAGTTGATATTTCCAAACACCCAATTCCAATATCCAAACACAAAAGAATAATAATTAATGTCATTCAAGTAATTTATTTATGATCGGTTCAAATATAGATTGTGACAGATTCAGAAAAATACCAATAAATATTGTAAGGCGACATAATGTTGTAATTTAAATTAGAGCCAATGACCTAAAGGTATCTCTGAGTGTGCGTAAGTGTATGTGTATGCAACTACGTACACCAAACATGCATTTACGTATCAAGCGAAGAGAAAGTATAATTTCGAGCTGCGCAAAAATCTCAACAATAAACTGTCATTATATAAAACCAAAACCTTAGAAAACTGATGCTGCGTTCCTTTATTCCATTTAAGATTTCATGTGTATTTTTGTTTATATGTATTGATTTTTATGCACATATTGTAGTGAAATACGCATAGTATACACAAGCGGTAAAAAGTGACTTAACCTGTACAAGTGTACTAATTTCTGCATTAAGTTCATCAGACTGAAGGAAACAGTCATCCGCGGACCTGTTTTGGGGGATTTATCTCCTTCAACAGACTGACTTTGCTAGATCCTTCTATCTGATAATCACCATAAATAATAAAACTTCAAGAATCAAGAATCAAACAATTCAAAACTTCAATTCAAGAATCAAACAATTCAAAACACCTTTCCACATTATAGATACTTGTTACACGTTCCTAAAGCTGTTTACAGCAACCCTAGCAGAAGTTTTCCGTCCCTAGACTGGACCAACAAAGGATTAAAAATAGATGTCGAATATCTTAACCATCTAAGATTCGCTGATGAAATATGCCATAGTCCAGTATATTGCCAATAGTCCTGAAGAACTGCAAATACAAATTAACAAACTGAATACAGCCAGAAATAAAGTAGGTCTTAAAATAAATTTAGCAAAAACTAAAGTAATGTACAACGAACTAGTGGACAGAAGAAACATTCTGATAAATAACACAAAATTGGAAATAGTATAAGAATTTTTGGAACAACTAATACACACCTCGGGATTTCTACTACCAGAAATCAATAGAAGAATTAAGTTAGCACGGAGTATTTATTGAAGAAACTCAATCATATTTAAATCTAGACTGTCACTTTATCTAAAGAAGAAATCATTCGACCAATGTGAACTACCAGTCATGACCTATTTATGCGAATCCTGGATACTTAAAACGGACATTATGAGAAAACTGCAGGTCGCACAACGCTCAATGGAACGAAATATGCCGGAACCAAGAAAGACCGTAAAAGAATAGAGTGGATACGACAAAAAGCCCTGGTAATAGATGTTATCCTAAGAATCAAATCCCTCAAGTGGCAATGGACCAAAACACATGTCAAGAAGGACCGATAACAGATGGATCACACAAATTACAGCCTGGTACCCACGAGGATTTAAGAGACCTAGAGAAAGACCAAACACGAGATTGGACTATGATATTAAGAAATTAGCAAGGATAACTTGGGTCGGCATAGCCAACAATAGACACACAATGGGCCCAACTATAAAAAGAAAATCTAAATATGTGAGAGAGGCTACACCATAATTGGAAATTGTTAAATAAGCTGAGAATGATGATGATGATGAAAGTATGTCCACCTGATCATGGTCACTAAAAGCCAGATTCTTGCTACATCCACCATAAAGATACAAGGGGATACAAAAGTGCCCTGAGTTGCTTCGAGAAAGTAAAGGCACGGCGGTGCTGGACATGCAAATTTCTTTTATTATTAAAATACTGCTGACAAATTGGTCTCTGTTGAAGTTGAATCAATGCATTGCTGTTTACAAAATAACTAATTTTATTTTTTTAGATTTTCTTGTAGTGGTGAAATACCTAGAATTCTTTTTTTTTGAAGACCAATACATACTGCTTTACTTTTTTACTTTCTTGAAGACCAATACTGCCATTATTCGCTGACGAGTATTTGATACGCATCAGAAGATGGTCACGCAAGGCGTTTTCTTTCATGAGCTTTTCTGTGACTGAAAAGCCCGATACGTGATGTTATCTGTCTACCGCACTCTGGACATTCAAAAATCTCATTGCTTTGTTGCCTCTTTACTTTTTGGTTGTCGCTCTTAACTGAGTTTACAATTCTTCTCCATTCCGTTCTATTGTAAACTGCTCCTTCCCACTCATTCTGCATGTTAATCCCCGTTAAGTTTTCGTCGAAAATATCCTTGTACCTTTTGAGTTGTCCACCCGGCCTCCTCTTACCCGGCCTACGTCTACAAGCTCACCATAAAGTAAAGATTTTGGTATGCGGTTTTCTTGCATTCTGCATACGTGACCAGCCCATCTTAAGCAGGTCTTTGTAATCATGACTTCAATACTCTCGCAGTTAGCTTTTTCAAGGACCGATACCTTTGAGACATGATGCAACCATTTGATCCTTAAGAGTTGTCTAAGATGTCTGTGTTGCAACTTGTTTAATGCGTTCATGTGTCGGCGGTACGGCACCCAGGTTTCGCTTCCATATAACATGGTGGGAATTACTATTGCTCGGTACATTGCAAGTTTCGTTTTTGTACTCAAGTCATGATTGTAGAAAACCCTGCCTTTTAATTTCCAGAATGCTCTTGAGGCGCTGCTAATTCTGTGCTGAATTTCAGAGTCGATATTAGCCTTTTCCAAAATCAAACTGCCGTTGTGTGGGTCTATATATTCCAATAAATTCTTCTCCGATTTTTATAGCATTGTTGTGATCTGTGTTGAAAACCATTGGTGCCAATGCTACAGAAATTATTTATATGTTAGTAAATTGTAGCAACATTTCAAAACTAACAAAAAATACGAAAATGGTATCAAAAACTATTTTATATCTCCAAATAAAATCATTTATTTCTAAGACGAATTAAACTGTTCGTATCTACAAAGTTTAATAAAGGAACGCAGCTTAAGATACAAGTGCATTTTAGAGAGCTTATTGACATGGTGTACTCGGACAATAATAAAAGGAAATATATTCATGCCGGCGGCTATGCAATACGCGTACAAATTACGATACAGATACGGTAGCACTCTGGTTGTGACGTGTATAGGCGGTACCTTAATTACTCACTTTATTTGTTAATAGATTATGGTGTAGGTCAGCGTCGCCGCTAACGACACAGAAATTATAAATTATGGTTTAAATATTAAGATAATAAATCTAAAAATAAAGTATGTCTGGATTATTATAGCATTAAGTGAATTAACAACATATTTCTTAATGATTAAAGTTGCATTTTTTTTTCTAAATTCCGAAGTATTATACAATATGGCCCCAGATTGTCTTTACAAGAGGAGAAACTTTTTTATTATTAACATATTGTAACGTTTTAATAAAACGATACTGTTGGCAACACAACATACAGTCTACCGAATTAGTTCTGACTAATTTCGGATACTCTGTTGATCGTACTTGCCCTTGTCGGCGCAGAACTAGACCATCTTTTTGACTATCGGAAGTTACCATTTTTGATTCAGATTTCGTGGCTTAAACATCGACATACTTATCTGAAGTCATCCGAAAAAGTTTAAACTTTTTAATTCTATTAACCTTTGGAATGTAGTCCTAATGGTTCCTGGCATTTGGGGAAGGAATCAATTTTAAGTTTTCTTGGGTATTTTTGTGGTAAGTTTGATCTTCATCATATTTTTATTCTTTTGGTTCAACCTTATCTCTTTACAGATTTTCTAAACGTAGTTTTGGTTGTCCTGTCATGAGTTTAATTTTTGAGTAAACCCTCAGCATCGTGAGGTAAGTTCTAAAATTGCTAAAATGCATTTTGTGCATAAGTTGTGTAGTTTCCAGGGTTTTACCGTCCAGTTACATGGCGAGTTATATGTCGTGATTGGTGGTTTGAGGTACGAGAGCCTGTACCTATGATCCATGTTTGATTTCCACATGGCTGGTGGTATTGCAAGGGGCTGTTCGCGGCTGTGGTAGATTGGGGATGAGCTCCCACACCTAACGTCCACACTCCATCCAGAAGGACGAGCCAAAGCCTGGAATTGCACCGGATAATAAGGCCATATTTCATATTTTTTTATTAACTCATGTCAAATCTATTTACTTACTGTTGACGAATTACGTAATTAATTATGTAATTATTAGATATCATTTTTGAATTTCATTATTAAAATATAATTTTCTTAATTTTAAATATACAAATTTTTATATATTTTAATATATTGTCAAGTATTTTGTGATGGTGTCACTTGACATATTTATTTAATTAACTTTTGAGTGATTTACGGAATTATGTGCGCATACAACAAAGTTCATGAACTGCGTTAGTTTGGGTACTCATTTAATTTTATTTTGCGTAATTTAATATTAATATGTCAATGATTTTTTAACTACTTACTTTTTTACTATTTTTTTTTGTCATACATTTAAATTTTGATTACTTATTATTCTTAAGTATTAATTCATTTTAAAAACCTAACTTCATCCATCAATTACTGTCCTTGTCTAATATTTTTTTAATTATAAATAAATTGGGGTAAAGAGATCTATTAAAAATTTCTGAGTGAATGTCCTGGCGCCCAATAATTATTGTTTTATTGATTAATTATAACACCTAATAAAAAAATAAAAAACGAACCTACGACTGCTCGCAAAGACGAAAAGCTGCCGTTTGCATTGTGTCAAGAAAACGTTACAATATTGAAAAAAAAATTCTTCATGAAAGGTTTTCCTTGTTCTAAATTGGTTAATCCCGTTTATACTTATTTTCATACGTTTTAGAGAAATTAAAGAAAAACATGAAAATATGGTTGAATTTTTTCTAAAGCTTCATTTAGTACCTCGCGATTAGTGAAATAAGTTATAATAAGAAGAATTAATTTGGATTAGCGTAGAAGTTTGTTCCTTTAATTTCAATGTAAGCATTCAGAACCTCAAAATTAGGGGTAGATATTTAAAAAAAGTTATCAAACTTTTAACTTTTTTAATTAATTGAAACCACTAATTTATTCCACTAATTACGAGGTTCTGAATGAAATGAATCTAGCAGGAGGGTTTGGAGCCTCCTGAGGCTCTAACCCACCCACTCGTGAACCACCGGAAGTATCAGCAGACCAAATCGCTGCAAGAGTGATAACACTCTCTAAGGCCCCTAGCAGCAAACAACAAAACGCAAATATTAAAAAACAACTGACAATCTGCCGCCAAAAAGCAAGTGCTCACTCTGAATACACCAAGCCATTCTCTGTGGAAGAAGTGGATAAAGCACTGGAAGACACCAAATCTGGTAAAGCTCCTGGATTCGATGGAATTCACCCCGAATTCCTCAAAAACTGCGGGAAACATACAAGAATGTGGCTGAGTAAATTCATTCCGATATCTTACTAACAGGGCATATTCCAATAGAGCTCAAGAAATCCAAAATAGTTGCAGTTCTAAAGCCAAACAAACCTAAGAACTTGCCTGAAAGCTACCGCCCAATAGCCTTATTAAGTTCATGCTACAAACTTCTAGAATGTATGCTATTAAACCGAATAGGCCCATTGATATTGGAACATACTCCTGTTGAACGGGCTGGATTCAGACCGCATCGTAGCTGTGTGGACCAGGTACTCAGCTTGACAACACACATTGAAGCAGGATTCCAAAAACAGCTGAAGACCACTGTGATGTATGTTGACTTGACTGCGGCGAATGACACGGTCTGGAGAGAAGGTCTTCTATACAAATTCCTCAACGTAGTACCATGCAGTAGAATAGCATCTCTATTAAACAGAATGCTGTGCGACAGGCCCTTCCAAATAATAACAAGAAAAAGCAGGAGTAAAATAAGACACCTTAATAATGGGCTCCCTCAAGGCTCGGTACTCGCACCGGTACTGCTTAATCTATATATGTCCGACATTCCACATACAACGTCAACAAGATTTGGGTATGCCGACGATTTAGCTCTTGTCATCCGCAGTAAAACTATAGAGGAAGCTAATGGCATACTATCAGAAGACCTGTCTGTACTGGGAAAATATTTCGCAAACTGGAGACTAATCCCAAATATGAATAAAACTGAAGTGTCGTGCTTTCATCTCAATAATAAACAAGCACGCCTGGAGCCCCAAGTATACTTCAATAACAACTTGCTACGTTATAACCCTTATCCAAAATATCTAGGAGTAACAATGGACCGAACACTCTCGTATAAAAGGCATCTAGTGAATACCGCAGCTAAAATAAATACTAGAAATAATATAATATATAAACTTTGCGGTACTACTTGGGGCGCAAACGCATCCACTCTTAAAACATCAGCTCTCAGCCTAGTTTACTCAGTTGCTGAATATTGCGCTCCAGTTTGGATAAACAGCTGCCACGTAAAGATAATTTACACCAAACTTAATGAGACTATGAGAATAGTCAGCGGCTGTTTAAAAAGCACACCTCTACCTTGGTTGCCCACTCTGAGTCATATTGCACCTCCCAGTATTCGAAGACAGGAAAGACTCGTTAAGGAATATCAGAAAATATTATCAAATCCCCACCTTCCAGTCCACAACGACTTGCCAGATGCCCGTCTGCGAAGACTGAAGTCTAGATCCCCCACTACTATTAGCAGAACAACTTTTGGGAGAAAACTTCAGTATAAATGATAAATGGAGGGAGTACTGGGACTCTTTGAAACCAGATCAAGCAGCTTATGTCATCGACCCTACAGCAGCTCTACCAGGGATGGAGCTGCCCCGCCACGAGTGGAAGGTACTCAACAGGGTAAGAACGTCTCATGGCATATGTCGTGACTCTTTTATAAATGGGGACTGACCGGATCACCGACTTCTGACTGCGGAGAACCACGTCAAACTGTTGGTCACATTGTAACTGAATGCCCTCTTACAGCATATGGAGGAGAAGCGAGTGATTTCTTTGAAGCCACAGACACAGTATTGAACTGGATCAATAGCCTAGATTTTAAAATTTAAGTGTACTTTTTGTAATATGTTTTGTGTATAACTTTTTATGAATTTTTAGATATCTAGTTTTTTTCTTACAATTTGTGACAATCTGTTTACATGTTATATTATGTTAAAATATATTATATTATATATATATACATGTTATATTATGTTAAAATGTAATTAAATCAGTTAATAAATAAATAAAATGTTATTTATGTAATCCTGTGGTTTTTCCTACTGTATCCCCTATAAACGGTAGAATATTCAAGTCATTGTTGTTTTCTTCATGTTCAATTATTATTTTTCTCTTCACATTTCCATGTACTTAATACCTTAGTGCCTTTAGATTCAAACTTCTGGTTTATTCTTTAAACTGTTCATTTATTCGGTATAGGCTTTCCGGAGACTGAGCTGCTAACACAGCGGGAATACTATTTCCAGCAAAATACCATTTTACCATCGTAACTTTTTTAGAACTTTCATTCAAAATTCATAATTATTTTATACCATTTTTACTAAGTTACCCCGTTTGCTGCATTCAAATTTTTCTAAACAAAATACGACATCGAATTTGACAATGACACAATCGCACTTTAATAATACAACTTTTCTAAAAAATTATCTAGGGAGATAATATTTGATCCTTTCAAAATTTACATGTCATTTCCTGTACCACATTTTTCGATGCATCACACGGTATAACGGGACAGTGACTAAATTCCCAGTCGAATTATAATTATGTCAAAACTAAAATAGGTAGGTATTGTTAAATCATTATGTCATAGTAACCGAGTAATGACTATACCGGGTGTTGCATCGTCGGACGGGACATAGGAAATCCCATGTAAATTTTAATGGGGTCAATTATTGGCTTCCCTAATTATTTTAGAGAATAATTCTATTTAGGTTTATTAAAGAGCACTAAAACCCACATTCAAAAGAATAACTTTAGATATTTTTGATTAGCTCGTTTACGAGTTATCGCTGATTTATTTTTAAATATTTGTCCTTTTTATGGCCCTGTATTTACTTATGAGCACCAGTCAAGGTAAAAGATAACTGTCAAATGAAGTTGTTACTTCAGAAATTTACCTATTTAGTGCTTTATTTTTATTGAAAACTCATTCCTACATCGGAAATCTTAAAGATGCATTTATAAATACAAATTAATATGAATTAAAATAAAATAGAGTAATCAATTACAAGGTTCATTTTAGTATTATTACAATATTCAATAACTTATTAATTTAGGTAGGTACTATTAAATTGTTAGAACTTCAGGATTTAAGAAGATGTTCAAATATTCCTCCATCGACTGCTAGACAATAACCCAGGCGATCATAAAATTCTCTTCTTACATTCGCTAGTAGGTAAACTGAAATTCTATTGCATTCGGCAGAAATAGCATTTTTTAACTGTCTAGATTTGGGTATTTTTTATCCTTCTATATCCTGTTTTTTAAATGGCCCCAGAGAAAGAAATCATTTGACGAACCTTGCTGGCCAATTTACTGTATGATTTAGGCCAATAACGTTTCCGTTAAAACTATTGTCTAAATATTCCCGAACAGCCAGGGTACTATGTGCCGGGCAGCCATCCATTTGGTACCAAACTTCCTGATTTTCCCTAGCGGCATCATGTAAAGCAGGTAAAATATGATTTTCGAGTAGTTCCAAATAATATTCTGCATTTAAATTTCGCGTAAGAAATAATGGCCAGACAATATTGTGTCCGAATATCCCTGCCCAAACATTTACTTTCTGTGGATATTGCGTCCTTGTTTCGACAAACCTGTGTTGGTTTTCTTTGTTCCAATATCGATAATTTTGAACATTGAGTTCATTATTTAAGGTAAACGTGCATTCGTCAGTAAAACATATGTTTTTTAAAAATACCCTATTCGTGTTTGCTCTTTCCATCATATCAAAACAAAACGCCTGCCGCCGTATTTCGTCCCCATCTCATGGCTCTTGGTGCTTTTCATATTTGAAGGAATAGTATTTATGTCGTTTCAAAATTCGAAACGCTGTAGTGTGATCTATTCCTATTTCATCCTCAAGTTTCCTTGTGCTGATCTTTCCATCGTTCTCTTCCACACACTTCCAAGTCGGTATCATTTCTTGCATCTTCTCTTTGTTCCTGCCTTGCTTCACATCTGCAGTAATTATAATATTAGGGTACCTTTGGTCTCAAATCTGTGGATATTCCTTGCGATTGTAGATTTTCCAGGTATCGGTCTATTCGGATACAGAGCGGCAAACATGTCCGACACCTTTTGATAACTATTTCTTTGATAATAGCATTTTATCATCAATACTTTTTCTTCGGTAGTGTAATTCATGGCTAATATTTTCGATGTAGGTATGAGTTTTTAATAATAATAATAATAAAGCACTAAATAGATAAATTTCTGAAATGACAACTTCATTTGACAGTTATCTTTTACCTTGACTGGTGCTCATAAGTAAATACAGGGCCATAAGAAAGGAGAAAAAATATTTAAAAAGAAATCGGCGATAACTCGTAAACGGGCTAATCAAAAATATCTAAAGTTATTCTTTTGAATGTGGGTTTTAGTGCTCTTCAATAAACCTAAATAGAATTATTTTCTAAAATTATTAAGGAAGTCAATAATTGACCCCATTAAAATTTACATGGGATTTCCTATGTCCCGCTCGACCATGCAACACCCGGTATATGTATATAATGAAACGGAATGCTTTAATTCTGATCAAAGTAATGCTTTGAATTTGCTATGGCATGCGGCATGTGTCTCTGCAAAATCTCTAGACCAGATTATACAATTGCAAGACATTGGTGCGTCAGCCTTACGACGAAGATCTCTCTCCATATTTGAAAGGAAATATCAGAAAAGAGTCAACCAGTATAAAATTACATCTGTTTAAGTCTGGGACTATACTAAAATGTGCCTTTATTAAAAACAAAGCCGGAATCATGAAAACAACAGAATGAGTGCATCTACCAGTTATCTTGCTAGTCATATGTTAGAGAGACAAAACGTACTCTAAATATACACAACATAAAATGGTTGTAAGCCTGAGTTATGAGAGGGAATCTAGAATTAGAATTAGAATAAGTGGGAGGGGGGTTAATCTCTGCGACCTTAGAGATCTATTGTGTCCCCCTTTCTTGAGTTCATACAGTCCCAGGACTTCCTACGGAGACCCGTGTCCCTCACAGTCGAGGAGCTACGACCCAGGCCGGGTAGACGAAACGGTAGCTTGTGTCGCCTGTTGGGTTTAGAGGTAGGAGGTAGGCTCCCGACCCTTGGAGGAAGTGGTAGCTTGTATGCTACTTGCGGAGGATGGTCTCACGCAAGTGTCAGCCACCTCTCCTGTAGTTCTCTTTGGGTTTGGCCCCTTGGAACTTTCATTGTTACTGTTCCCAGTGTCGCTACGGGGTTTCCCCACAGCTTCACCGGTGATGTTTTTATTACTATTATTACCAAATCTCATAGTGTTCCTATTCCACTTCTACAGAGCCCCGCATGTAGAAGTAAGGGGTAACATACAATGGGGTGCCCCCCGGTGCCCCAAGGTTGAGGCTGTCCGTAGCCCCGTTCGGTATCGTTATATGTCTTGGTGCAATTCCCTGGCCACGACACTACAGTCAGGGACAAGACGATGAGTGAGATGCTTCTTAGACCAAGCCAAGTGCTAGGGGGGATTCCCCCCAGCACCTGACCAGGAGCTTCCCAACCAACGACAAGGTCTTGCATCTCTTAGGGGAAGAGAGGGAACCTAATGGGAAAAAGCGCAAATTTAAAGAAGCCCGTATTTGTACCTAGCTATAGTAACGTGTCAATGTGGGTAGTCTGAGTGAACAACCTTAAATTATAAGTGAATGCTCTGTTCTGGTTGATAACTGTCAATGATACATCTGACCGAAACGTTGTGTGAATAGAAATAAACAAAGACAATTCAATTAAGTATATTCAAAATTCAAAATTCAAATTCAAAATTTTTTATTAGACCCCATTCCGTTTTACAAATTAATAATTTTACTATTCTTAATAAATGTGTGTCTAAAGGGACCGCACCGCGATTAAAAAACCGATACAAAGACACAAAGTGCCAAAGTGGTGCGACCCCAAAAACAAAATAGAAATAAATTACATTACAAAAATAAACAGGAATCAGATAAATAAACAAAAAAAGATAAAATATAATTTTATCAGGGATGAGCGGAGATAAGCAGAGAGGCATAACGAAACAGTGTAAAACCCGGAACAGCAACCAATGACGGACATATCAGAAGAACAAGAACCTCACAAATCAGTCAAATATATTATAATTTTCACGAATTTAGTAAATGATTTTTAATTTGTTTTTTATACTCTGTAAAAGATTGAAATTTAAAGTTATTAGAAATATTATTCCACAAATGTGGCGCTATGAAACTGAAAGATTTTTGGATGTTAGCTGTTCGGCGTTGAGGAATTTTAAAATAATGCACTTGCCTAGTCGAATGAGCATGGTCAACGTAGTGAAATAAATATATGCTTAACTGTCGATGATAGTGAAATCATAAACTGCTGCTAATACTTTTTCTAAAAAATTAAGAAACATTCGGAGACGATTATAATCAAACCAAATTAGGATTTTAGAAAGAAAAAAATATCAAATTAACTGATATTTCCTTTAAATATTTATTGTCGCATATATTCAATTTAAAATATATCTACGCTACTGGGACCGATCTAATTGCAAACGCAAAACAGGTAGCTTGAAAGTTGTGAAATTGATGCTTTGTGTAGCTCAGGGCGCACAATTTGATATATTCAGTATGTAGTAATCTTATAAGCTATTTTATACGGCTCAATAAAAAACATTACACTTTGTTTCTAATTTCAGATAACACGCTTAGTAATTTGATTTTCAATTTTGTAAGGCGACGTAGAGAATTTACGTTCATTATCATATTTTTGCATATATCTTATGTTTTTGTAGCCTGTTTTTGATATTCCAGATTTCACCCATTATGTACCTATCTAGAATCTACTCAGAAGGTTTAACAAGCAGTATTTTATGCAATGATTCGAAAGAGCCAGAAGAAATTCTTATAGGTCATATGGAAAATTGTTTATATTATTGCTCAAGAAAATTTAAGTCTTTTTTTGATTTAAATAATTTTAATTACTTAAGCTATTTGATTTTAAGTCCTATTATTATAACTGACTTAAATTTAAGTCATCTGCCTAAAATTTAAAAAGACTTAAAACATTAATAAAAAACTTTAAGTCGTTTTAGGAAAGATTTAAGTCAGAGTTTTCATATATTTTTAAATACTCCGAATCAATGGGTACCTACCCTAGCACCCTTCAGGCAGAAATCTACGCTATTGAAAGATGCGTACAATTTTTCTTAGATAGGAACTATCGAAAAGAGGAAATAACCATCTTATCCGATAGTCAAGCAGCATTAAACGCAATCAACTCAGTAACCATCAATTCGAAGTTGGTCAAAGAATTCCTAGAGAAGCTGAACAAATTAGGCAAAGAAAAAAGTCCTCCTACTCTGGGTGCCCGTTCACCAAGGGATGAAGGCAATGAAAAAGAAAATGATCTAGATAGAAAAGGAGCGAACATTCCATTAACTGGACCAGAACCCAGAACCGTTATGTTTACAAGTAAAAACCAACTAAAGGCGGAACTGAGGAACCTGGAAGACTCCATCCGTAACCTGGAACTGGAGCAACAACAGTCTAAGACACTCGAAAAAGTTCCTCAGAACTTACGACCACGAAAAATCGAAGATTTTCCTTGATTTAAGTAAAAACAATCTTCGGATTATCACTAGGTTTCTAACAGGACACTCTCTCCTCAACGAACACCTCAGTTGGATGAAGCTGAGGAACAACGGCCGATGCGGATTCTGTGGGGAAAATGGGGAAACACCAGAACACCTTATCATTGAGTGAGCCAAGACGACGATCGTTCGTGCCATGAACTTTGGTACGGCTGATGTTGAGGATGGAGGGCTGGCCTCTTCGGAGCAGTCTCAGATACTAGCTTTTGTGAAAGCCCTGAGATTGTATGATGAGTTATAACTCGTTATAACTCGAATACCAACGTTATAACTAATCGCGGCGATTAACTCCCCTCCTAAACATTCTACATTCTACTTTCAAGGGGTTAAAGTTTAATTTGTATTAATTACTTAAAATATTTATTTAATGATTTAGTTATGTAGATATTTCGTCCCTTAAAAAGTAGAAGAGTCTTGCAGCAACGCTAGGACCAAGACTGGACCCTGCAAGTGTAAGACTAAGATCAATACTACTACACTGCAAGGTCAAGATCAAGATTTAGGGAGTATTGGTATTATTCGTCTTGCATTTGCTCATCAATAAATATTTGTGAATTAAAATATGTCCTATATGATATATACTGTATACGATGCATATATACAGGGTGAGCAGTATACAGGGTGAGTTTCCTACGATGTTCTCTATGGGTATCTCGGAAACTAGTGGAGATAGAGAGTCGGTTAAATGGGGAAAGAATTGCAGTTTTGTGGGGTCATAAATATGCACTTTTCAGATTTTCGAAAAAGTTCATGGCTTACTAGATATTATCAAAAAAAAAAATATTGGCTATTTTAAAAATTGTGCCTAATTCCATTATAATCTGTTTTAGACAAAAAAAATTCAGATAAAACTTGTAGATATACACATCCCTAATGAGTTCGTATTCTCCGATTTTTTCTAGAGCCTGTCATTTTTGACATATGACACAAACATATGTTTTTTAAGTGTTTTAATGTTTCTTAAGTGCCATTTTTTAATTTTTTCAGCGATATAAACTGTAATATGATTTTTAAAAAAAATTACTGAGTTATAGCCAATTCTTATATTTCTTGACTAATTTCACACGCTGGTGTTCTTATTTTGTTATGATTTATAACTTACAAAAAGACAAAATGTATTATTAAACGGCTCTTTACGATTAACATTACATCAACTAAAACATAAAAAATACTATCAATACATACACTTAATTTATTTTAGAAAATGTTCAAAAAATCCGCCATTGTTATAAGTACATAAATGCATCTTTTTAAAACTTAATTTCTAGCTATTCTCAGAGAACGACCGGTCGACTTAATTAAACTTCTTCTGTACAGCCTCTACGAGTGCCTCTCTTAATTCATAAGTTCTTTTGTAAACCTTGTTGTTAACCATAACGCATAAAAAATCTAAAAAGGATAGGTCAGGTGATCGAGGAGGCCCATGCAATTGGTCCACCTCTTTCTATCCCTGAGTCTACATAATTATGATATAAATAATTTTTAACATTTCTTTCATTGTGGGGGGGGGGCTAGGTTTGTGGCTAGTTGGTGTCTCATAATGAAAGTTATGTTGAACGTTATGTTGAACCTACTCTATTAAGGCGCGAGTATCTAAATTTAACTCTTCCAACATGTCTTGAAAACCATTCTCTAAAAAACGTAACGTTCACCGGTCAACGTAACGTTCACCAGTCAACGTAACATGGCTAACCAAACATGGCTAACTAAGTGAAATTAGTCAAGAAAGATAAGAATATTGGCTATAACTCAATAAAATGGCGCGTTTTATGAAGTCATGGCCATCCATGGATTACATTTGAAAAAACATATGTTTGTGTCATATATCAAAAATTACAGACGTTAGAAAAAATCGGAGAACACGAACTCATTACGGATATGATTATCTAGAACTTTTATCTGAAAACTTTTTGTTTAAAATATATTATAATGGAATTAGGGACTTTTTTTAAATTAATTTAAATAGCCAAAATTTGTTTTTTTCGAAATATCTAGTAAGCCATGAACTTTTTCAAAAATCTGAAAGACGCATATTTATGAGCCCACAAAACTGCAATTCTTTACCCATTTAACCCACTCTATATCTCCAGTAGTTTCCGAGATACCCATAGAGAACATCGTAGGAAACTCACCCTGTATATCACATAGTCCCTATCTGGCCTTCACCTTTGTTAAAATTACTCCAAGTTTCAGATTACAGGAATAAGATAGATGAATAAACAAATATAGAATTCGGAAGAAGGAAGCGGGCAAGATATCTGGTTCTTCAGTGTTTTAATTTTGTGGCAGTATTCCCAGGAGATTACAGTTATGAACCTTCCAACTCAACCATACACATTTCATAAAGTATATAATATTGTTGCTATTACATCCCGTGAATTCCGTGAAAATGAACGCAATATTCGAGATTGAAAGCTTATAGGAAATTAATTTTAGTGTAAAATGGGCCTTAAAATGTTTAATCAACCTCATGTTTATAGGCTTTTAAATTAAACACAATTTACAGCGGAAATAGTTTAACGCTAGAAAATACTTGAATAATGTGAAACTTATGTTGCAAGAAGGTAAAGCGTAACGTTTAGTGTTTATCGATAATACGTTCCACGCTAGGAATATGAGGAGGCGAATACAAGAGCAAAATTGCACAATTATGTGATTTAGAAAAAGAAAAAAGTCGAAATTGCGCTGCGCGGCTGTAGCCGATTTAATTGCGAGAAATTTCTCCGGCTAAATATTTCAATTATTCCTCGTTATTAATAGCAACCTTTTTGCTACTCACAGGGCAATTTTTCATTTATCGCTAATCTATATTAATCGTTTTCTTTAAACACTCGCTGTGTGTACTTTTATACTGTTTATACTTTCTACAAATTAATTTATATAGTTGTGTATTGTTTCATAATACGAATACATTAGCATGCGGATAACAGAGAAATATTCAGTCATTCTTATTTGAAACAACCTTAGAGCCTATAACGCTGGGTTCGGGTCGCTCTCAGGGGTTGGGTAAACCGGGTGTGTGGCCGAAGGAAATATATATTATATTTCAGAAATCTGCCTAAGGCTTAGAGTGATCCTGTCATGTTAAGCCACATTCAAAATTCCAAACACACGTGCTTTGATTAAAGCTTGATTAAGGTTTGCAGAGCTTCAGCATTTGCCGTAAAATAGTAGTAGTATAATACATAGCCATATAAATTATATATCACTCTAATCACAAAACTTTATTCTATTTCCGTATTGTAACGGAATTTTAAGTTATGTCTTTATATTCGAGAAAATTTAGTCCAAACATAAGGAATTATTTGTTTATGTTTGACTATCAAAATCTTAAGGCTCTCCTTCCCACTGGCGCTAGCCTAGCATTTGTAAGGGTTAAGGTAATAATGTGATTTAATAATAAATTTATATCCTCCAACCGAAGAATCGTACTTCTTCAGCTAATGGTAACTGCTGATAGACACATGCCATCCAGTTCGAATGGCCCCCTCCAGGAAAGTTTTCTCATTATAATTCGATTTTAATATATTCTTTGTATGATAATAATGTGATTTAATAATGAATTTATATCCTCCAACCGAAGAATCGTACTTCTTCAGCTAATGGTAACTGCTGATGGACACATGCCATCCAGTTCGAAAGGCCCCCTCCAGAAAAGTTTTCTCGTTATAATTCGGTTTTAATATATTCTTTTGATGATAATAATGTGATTTAATAATGAATTTATATCCTCCAACCGAAGAATCGTACTTCTTCAGCTAATGGTAACTGCTGATGGACACATGCCATCCAGTTAGAAAGGACCCAGCCCAGGAAAGTTTGCTCGTTATAATTCGGTTTTAATATATTCTTTTGATGATAATAATATGATTTAATAATGAATTTATATACTCCAACCAAAGAATCGTACTTCTTCAGCTAATAGTAACTGCTGATGGACACATGCCATCCAGTTCGAAAGGACCCAGCCCAGGAAAGTTTTCTCGTTATAATTCGGTTTTAATATATTCTTTTGATGATAATAATGTGATTTAATAATGAATTTATATCCTCCAACCGAAGAATCGTACTTCTTCAGCTAATGGTAACTGCTGATGGACATATGCCATCCAGTTCGAAAGGACCCAGCCCAGGAAAGTTTTCTCGTTATAATTCGGTTTTAATATATTCTTTTGATGATAATAATGTGATTTAATAATGAATTTATATCCTCCAATCGAAGAATCGTACTTCTTCAGCTAATGGTAACTGCTGATGGACACATGCCATCCAGTTCGAAAGGACCCAGCCCAGGAAAGTTTTCTCGTTATAATTCGGTTTTAATATATTCTTTTGATGATAATAATGTGATTTAATAATAAATTTATATCCTCCAACCGAAGAATCGTACTTCTTCAGCTAATGGTAACTGTTGATGGACACATGCCATCCAGTTCGAAAGGCCCCCTCCAGGAAAGTTTTCAAATTATAATTCGATTTTAATATATTCTTTTGATGATAATAATGTGATTTAATAATGAATTTATATCCTCCAACCGAAGAATCGTACTTCTTCAGCTAATGGTAACTGCTGATGGACACATGCCATCCAGTTCGAAAGGCCCCCTCCAGAAAAGTTTTCTCGTTATAATTCGGTTTTAATATATTCTTTTGATGATAATAATGTGATTTAATAATGAATTTATATCCTCCAACCGAAGAATCGTACTTCTTCAGCTAATGGTAACTGCTGATGGACACATGCCATCCAGTTCGAAAGGCCCCCTCCAGGAAAGTTTTCTCATTATAATTCGATTTTAATATATTCTTTTGATGATAATAATGTGATTTAATAATGAATTTATATCTTCCAACCGAAGAATCGTACTTCTTCAGCTAATGGTAACTGCTGATGGACACATGCCATCCAGTTCGAAAGGCCCCCTCCAGGAAAGTTTTCTCATTATAATTCGATTTTAATATATTCTTTTGATGATAATAATGTGATTTAATAATGAATTTATATCCTCCAACCGAAGAATCGTACTTCTTCAGCTAATTGTAACTGCTGATGGACACATGCCATCTAGTTCGAAAGGACCCAGCCCAGGAAAGTTTTCTCGTTATAATTCGGTTTTAATATATTCTTTTAATGATAATAATGGGATTTAATAATGAATTTATATCCTCCAATCGAAGAATCGTACTTCTTCAGCTAATGGTAACTGCTGATGGACACATGCCATCCAGTTCGAAAGGACCCAGCCCAGGAAAGTTTTCTCGTTATAATTCGGTTTTAATATATTCTTTTGATGATAATAATGTGATTTAATAATGAATTTATATCCTCCAATCGAAGAATCGTAATTTCTTCAGCTAATGGTAACTGCTGATGGACACATGCCATCCAGTTCGAAAGGACCCAGCCCAGGAAAGTTTTCTCGTTATAATTCGGTTTTAATATATTCTTTTGATGATAATAATGTGATTTAATAATCAATTTATATCCTCCAATCGAAGAATCGTACTTCTTCAGCTAATGGTAACTGCTGATGGACACATGCCATCCAGTTCGAAAGGACCCAGCCCAGGAAAGTTTTCTCGTTATAATTCGGTTTTAATATATTCTTTTGATGATAATAATGTGATTTAATAATGAATTTATATCCTCCAATCGAAGAATCGTACTTTTTCAGTTAATGGTAACTGCTGATGGACACATGCCATCCAGTTCGAAAGGCCCCCTCCAGGAAAGTTTTCTCGTTATAATTCGGTTTTAATATATACTTTCGATGATAATAATGTGATTTAATAATGAATTTATATCCTCCAATCGAAGAATCGTACTTCTTCAGCTAATGGTAACTGCTGATGGACACATGCCATCCAGTTCGAAAGGACCCAGCCCAGGAAAGTTTTCTCGTTATAATTCGGTTTTAATATATTCTTTTGATGATAATAATGTGATTTAATAATGAATTTATATCCTCCAATCGAAGAATCGTACTTCTTCAGCTAATGGTAACTGCTGATGGACACATACCATCCAGTTCGAAAGGACCCAGCCCAGGAAAGTTTTCTCGTTATAATTCGGTTTTAATATATTCTTTTGATGATAATAATGTTATTTAATAATGAATTTATATCCTCCAATCGAGGAATCGTACTTCTTCAGCTAATGGTAACTGCTGATGGACACATGCCATCCAGTTCGAAAGGACCCAGCCCAGGAAAGTTTTCTCGTTATAATTCGGTTTTAATATATTCTTTTGATGATAATAATGTGATTTAATAATGAATTTATATCCTCCAATCGAAGAATCGTACTTCTTCAGCTAATGGTAACTGCTGATGGACACATGCCATCCAGTTCGAAAGGACCCAGCCCAGGAAAGTTTTCTCGTTATAATTCGGTTTTAATATATTCTTTTGATGCTAATAATGTGATTTAATAATGAATTTATATCCTCCAATCGAAGAATCGTACTTTTTCAGTTAATGGTAACTGCTGATGGACACATGCCATCCAGTTCGAAAGGCCCCCTCCAGGAAAGTTTTCTCGTTATAATTCGGTTTTAATATATTCTTTTGATGATAATAATGTGATTTAATAATGAATTTATATCATCCAATCGAAGAATCGTACTTCTTCAGCTAATGGTAACTGCTGATGGACACATGCCATCCAGTTCGAAAGGACCCAGCCCAGGAAAGTTTTCTCGTTATAATTCGGTTTTAATATATATTCTTTTTGATGATAATAATGTGATTTAATAATGAATTTATATCCTCCAATCTAAGAATCGTACTTCTTCAGCTAATGGTAACTGCTGATGGACACATGCCATCCAGTTCGAAAGGACCCAGCCCAGGAAAGTTTTCTCGTTATAATTCGGTTTTAATATATTCTTTTGATGATAATAATGTGATTTAATAATGAATTTATATCCTCCAATCGAAGAATCGTACTTCTTCAGCTAATGGTAACTGCTGATGGACACATACCATCCAGTTCGAAAGGACCCAGCCCAGGAAAGTTTTCTGGTTATAATTCGGTTTTAATATATTCTTTTGATGATAATAATGTGATTTAATAATAAATTTATATCCTCCAACCGAAGAATCGTACTTCTTCAGCTAATGGTAACTGCTGATGGACACATGCCATCCAGTTCGAAAGGCCCCCTCCAGGAAAGTTTTCTCATTATAATTCGATTTTAATATATTCTTTTGATGATAATAATGTGATTTAATAATGAATTTATATCCTCCAATCGAAGAATCGTACTTCTTCAGCTAATGGTAACTGCTGATGGACACATGCCATCCAGTTCAAAAGGACCCCCTCCAGGAAAGTTTTCTCGTTATAATTCGGTGTTAATATATTCTTTTGATGATAATAATGTGATTTAATAATGAATTTATATTCTCCAACCGAAGAATCGTACTTCTTCAGCTAATGGTAACTGCTGATGGACACATGCCATCCAGTTCGAAAGGCCCCCTCCAGGAAAGTTTTCTCGTTATAATTCGGTTTTAATATATTCTTTTGATGATAATAATGTGATTTAATAATGAATTTATATCCTCCAACCGAAGAATCGTACTTCTTCAGCTAATGGTAACCGCTGATGGACACATGCCATCCAGTTCGAAAGGACCCCCTGCAGGAAAGTTTTCTCGTTATAATTCGGTTGTAATATATTCTTTTGATGATAATAATGTTATTTAATAATGAATTTATATCCTCCAACCGAAGAATCGTTCTTCTTCAGCTAATGGTAACTGCTGATGGACACATGCCATCCAGTTCAAAAGGGCCCAGTCCAGGAAAAATTTTTCATTATAATTCGGTTGTAATATATTCTTTTGATGATAATAATGTTATTTAATAATGAATTTATATCCTCCAACCGAAGAATCGTTCTTCTTCAGCTAATGGTAACTGCTGATGGACACATGCCATCCAGTTCAAAAGGACCCAATCCAGGAAAGTTTTTTCGTTATAAGTCTGTGTAATATATTCTTTTGATGATAATAATATTATTTAATAATGAATTTATATCCTCCAACCGAAGAATCGTACTTCTTCAGCTAATGGTAAAACTGCTGATAGACACATGTCATCAAGTTGAAAAGGGCCCAGTCCAGGAAAGTTTTTCAGGCTGTCACAAAATGCTGCAAAAACCATGTGACCTTTCTTCACGAATCTTTTTTTATTTGTTTGTATACATCTTAAGATATGCTTATAATTATATTTCCTTCCCCAAACTCAACTCAAACTGTTTCAAATTTACCCCTAATATGCCCTAAAAAAAGATGATTTTATAAGTAATTTTTTTAGCATTAAATGTATTCAAATCGATTTTAAAACTAATTACGAGCATGTCCGGAAGCTTCTTAATAAAGTGAAACAAAAATTATTTCAAAATATTAAAAAACATGGTCGCAATTTTGTGACGCCCGACCCTCTGCAAACTCAATTTTGATCATTTTTGTTGCCCCTAATGTGGCGCCCTCACGTGAACAAAGGAAACCAGCTACGTATTCGAATTATTTGGATAAATTATTATATAACGCTTGTCTCTTACACAATAATTTGAATTTTTATTTTGTAATCAAATCACACGGCAAACACAATTTGCGTTGTATCTATTGTGTGTGTATGGTCATTGATCATGATGCAATGTAACAAAATATAAAACAATAAATAATTAATAAGATGGTTTGACCACTGTGAAGTAATGGAAGTTACATCAGAAATTATTTGGAAAAAAATCGAAATATAAATGAAATTTCTACACCCTGTATCTCCGAAGCTAAGCATTTTAGGACATACAATTATACGAGCTTTTTTGTTTATTTTTATCTGCAGAATAAGCTGCCGAAGTTTCCGGAATACAGTTCGGACCACCCTGTATTATTTTATATTATAAAATCAAAGATATTTGTCCCATTCTCAAAACACAGAATATATTAATTTAAAACTGACAATAGCGAATTATTATTAAAATCCAATTTATAATAATGAAAGACGAGAAAAAAAAACACTACAATAAAAAACGAAAGGGGAAATGTGCCTGCAAGATTCACAATAGCGCTTCAACAAGTAACTTGTATTGTTTCCACTAACAGCTTAACACAGCAAGAACAATCTAAGTTACAAACAGGCAGGCGTTCGTTTGACAGCTCGGGGCAAGGGTTGACTCTATTTTCGGGGGCGACAGAGGCCTAAATTGAACATTGTTCCTCGAATGGGCTTTTCAGTCCGGCTCCCCCTACTCTCTTTTTCCCGTCGATATACCGAGGCATTGTGATCGAAATAAAATGTCTGGTCCAGAAGCCAAAACGTTACATTGTTGTTTTTTTTTGACGTATATGACATCAGCATAAATGCATAGGGATTATTGTAAATAAAGATTATGCTGAAGGTATTGAATTTTGTTTTATATGGGTTTAGTAGTCTGCAATATCGCTCTAACGCTTCATTCAGAACCACGAAATTAGTGGAATAAATTCGTAATTTTAATTAGCTAGAAGTGTGTTACTTAAATTTAAATGTATTCACAAGCATTCATAACGTCAAATTAGTGGTAGTAATTTTCAATTTGCAATTAAAGCTTCATTCATAACCTCGCAATTAGTGGAATAAATTAGTGGTTTCAATTAGCGTAGAAGTTTGTTCCTCTATTTTGAATGTCAGCATTCAGAACGTCAAGATTAGTGGTAGACATTTTCAGTTAGTAGAAAAAGTTGTCAAACTTTTAACTTTTCCGCTAATTATATTTCAAAATTGCGAGAAATGCCATTTTGGCTTTTGATTATCATCCTTCAAGAGAAATTGTGGTTAGAAATGAAATTTTTATTGTTTTAAAATCTAATTATTAGGCTTTCTCTATTAATACACCACAGAATGCCATAAGCTGTTGCTAGGATATTCTATTAATTTTAATTCTAATTTTTAGACATTGTGAATGATCGTAAACTCTTATGTATAAAGTATAAATGAAACCACTAATTTGGAAGTTCTGAATGAGGTTTGAAAGTAAGCATTATGCATCTGTGCAAAAAAGTGTTTAAAGATAGTTTCTAACGAGTACAAAATAAATATAGACCAGTGTTAGCTAAAACTTTTATACCCCACAAAAAAAACAATTAAATATTTAATATAATTTAAAATATATTTTTTTGGTTTTTGGTTTCTGTGGCAATACTACGGTTTTCTGAAGTAATACCTACATATTTTTAAAACGTGTATTAAGTTCGAAAAAATGTAAAGTTATTTTTGGCAAATGAAATGAGATGATTTCTAGAATCGAAGGATAATGGAGTACAAACAAAAATAAAATATGAACGCAATGCCAAAACCAGAACCAGACTCAAGTAGGAGCTTTTAAAAAACAGAGGCAGGGTTGAGAATTTTTAAATAATAAAATAATATTTTTGTAAGTAAGTAGGTGTAAGTTCATATTTAGTTATAAATTGACGAAAAATAAAAAAAAAAACTGTAGCGAGTCTACTAACATGGTATTCCAAGCTCGATAAGCATTTAAATGGGAACAAACAGACAAAGTTCAGTTTTAGTGAGTTAGCTTGCGAAGTATACGGTTTGTGGTTCTAGGAAATGACAATCCATAGCTCCAACAGCTGTATGGAAGTTTCATTCTCTCAGTTATAAGATATCTAAACAAAAATACATTATGGAAGAACATGGACTATAAATTACGATAAAGTGTACCAAAATTTTGATCGCTCTCTGTCAAAATTCTCCGTATTCATTACTATCTTAAAACATTTTGTGTTTACTTATCGTGAATTCGTATATATTCATTGTAGGCATCCGATGAATATCTCTGCAGTAGTCGTCGTTGGAAATCTTCCATCTCGCGAGGTTTACCCTCGTGGAGTAGTTTCCAGTAACGACACCTACAATTATGCGTACTAAATTCTTTTTGTGCTCTAGTAGTTCTTTTGTCTTTTTGCTATCTACCACTGGCCTTCAAGCTGTAGCGCAGTCCTCACGGTATTGCCACGACTCTTGCTGCTTAGCCTTGATGGCTTCTATAGCTCCTATAGCTTCCTCCAGTGTGTTGATTGTCATAAGTGGTGGATCATCTGCTACAGCCTCTTTCCTGGCCCCTTCTTTGGCGAGTCTGTCCGCTTCATTGCTGTGGCCTGGCACCCGGCACAGAGTTGCCACGCCTTGACGCAGCTAGGACAGTGCTTTTCGGCAGCCCATCACAGTTTTCGATCACACTGATTGCATGGTGATGATTGTTAAAGAGCCCAAGCTCAATCGACGTGGTGGGGTTTAGCAGACCCTAAGCACTATTTAAACATCTGTAAAATTTTTACGTTTAACATTTAGGCCTCGCGGCGCCATTTACCTTTAAGTTTGCGCACTTGTTTTCACAAGTATTGTTCCTACCAGCGGGGAGCAAAGTTTCATTGGGGCTTGTATGGCACCACCACGCCAAGAATGTTTCATTATTACGACGGTGGGTAGTCCAAAAAGTGTGCATTACGGGGACGCTAATTTCCAGGAAGCATTAATTGAGTGGTTTGATGAATTTAAAGAGACTTAACTGATATGAAGATCATCGAGACATTGATTTTTCTCCAAAGAGTAACCATAACTCCGATTCTAAATCTCTTACTTATAGAAGAGAGAAAATTGAACAATCAATATCAGAAACGAAAGAGATGTGGTATATGTCAAAGGAGAAATGACAAAAAACAATAATCTCACGAATTAAATGTGCACGATCCATGTGCGACAACTGCAGGTCCTATATTAGCATGAACTGTATTTGAAAAAGTTATGTTCATTCAAGGTTTGCAGTTTTGTTAAAAATAATTTATGTTTATTACTTTAGATTCACATTTCAGCTGTTTGTACTTTCAATAAGGGAAAATCATAAAATACATATGTTTTTAATTTCTACGGGTTCCTTAGCAAAGCTATATTTGTGTTGTCAAAAATTCATAAAAAATGCGTTTTACTTTATTTTTGTGTCCGTTTTTATTAATTTATTGAAAATGCATGAAATAGTTTCTTCACAAACTGTAAATAGTGTTAAAATAACAAACTTTATAAAATCTCCGTCATTTATTTTTAACTAACAAAAAATTTGGGGTCCATCGGACCCCAGAACGCTCTACAAAAATTCACGACGCCATCGCCAGTTGAGAGTTAATTAAAATGATATTTAGGTCTGATTTCTGTGGCCCACGCCCCTGGAATATACTTAATGGAAAGCCCTTCGAGGGATTTGTTCGATTCTTCGTCTATCTCAAACACAACACCGACTTTTAAATTATTATCTGCGCTGCTTATTTACTTTTTCGGTTTGCTTTTTATCAGAGCGGCAAAGGAACTAAGGAAATACGCGTGTTTTTATCAAGATAAATTTTCCGTCAAAGCGTAATGGAAGGAAAGAATGTTTGCCGACGTAAATTTCACGAGTTGTTTTTAAAAAAGATCGAAAAGTTCGTAAATACGATGTCGCTATTAGAAAGAAGTTGGCAGGGAAACAGATATAGGTACATTCGGCTGACCCGATCAAAGAGATTATTTTGAGAAGATATTATTTGATGCTTCTTGGTATCAAATCAAATTATCGTAAGGGCTACTCCATTAGTTTCTTTCTTTAATTTATTTTGTACTATACTGGGTTACCACGAAATCGTAGCAGAGACCACCATTTTATTGAATTTTATCGAATACACTCACAGGAACAAAAAACGGGCATCTCAAGATTTGGATGTATGTTAATGGTTTGTGTTCTAGTGGATCGATTTTGAATGTTTTTTAAGCATTTTGCAGCAAAATTATTTGACTTTTTAGTATTATTCTTCTTCTTCCTTCTTCATACTAGGCGAATCGCCTGTTTGGTTTCGTCGTTTCTACCGATTAGACTGACAAGTTGTCGCTCCATCGTTTTCGTGGACGCCCTAAGCTTTTGCGACCTAGTGATGATTTGTCGCGTGCTCTCACTATCTTTCTGTTGTCCATTCTGCTGATATGCTCGTTCCATTCTTCCTTTCTGTTGAGTGCCCACTCAATTACATTTTCCATCTAGCATGCTCTTTTTATGCTTTCATTTCTCTCCCTTTCCAGAAAGCGTCTTTCCAGCTATTCTGCGTAGTACTCTCATTTCGGTTGTCTGTAGTAGTTGTTTAGTTTTCGCTGTATCAGATCGAATTTCTGCAGTGTATATCATTATTGGTTTGGTTTGGTTTGGTTTGGTTTGGTTGATACAAGGTAGAAGATTAAGACTCCGAATAACAATTTGATTAAAAGGAACTTGATGTTACCAAATAAACACTACCGTAAACTGGGGTATCTTTGTGATTCCCAGCATATAACTTACAGTCCTCATATTTTCATATTGTGTAACGTATGTTCGTCATTTTCAAAAATAAAGTTATATCTACTACATGCTATTAAAGGGTGGCTAAAATACGACTAAATAACTCGTTCTAGATATTCTGCATTGAACACTGCATGTTTTTAACATTTCAATGTCAACTACAAATAGGTGTATTTTACGAATTTTGTATACTTTCTACGCCACGAACAGTACTTCCATGAAAAATTAAAAGACACTGATATGTCGCTCATATTTTTCATAAAAAACGTTTTTTTTTAAATGACACTGGGATACAAATATATTTGCTTCTAGACAAAATTTTATTATTGGCCAATTTTGGGTACTGTCTCAAAGTTGCCCTACGAATTGTTTAGTATGTACCCTAACCTGAATATAATTTTGGAAGCAGTTATTTTTAAAGCAGTTACTTAGCCTATTATATGGGTGACTTCTAATTATTAAGGCTAAGCAAAGGTACAGCTAATGTCAGTAACAGGATGTTTTTTAGAAAACAAATATGTCTCGTGAATATCGGCGTTTACCCAGATCACGGAATTACAAGGGATTAAGAAAGGAAACAAGGAGTTATTTGATCCCAAAATTAGGGTGCACATACACTAGCCTTTTTGTTCAAGAATACCTAATACATTTTTTTGCTGCAATATTTGAGACAATAAAGGTTGTTTCCCACTATACCCTCCGCTTCCATTTCATATCCATTCCATATCCCTTCCGTATTTTTGTTTGTATTCACGCTATACGTAATGCTTCCGTTCCGTATCAGTTCCATACTTTTTAATGTACAATTTATATCATTACGAAAGTTTTATTTTAAAAATTTGTATATTTTGAAAAAGATAATAGATTTAATTAATAAGTGAAAAAATAAATAGATATCAGCAAAATGTGAACAGAGCTGGTACACATGTAAAAACTTGACAACGCTGTTTCCGATACGTTTCAGTCTCTCCGCCAAAAAAAAATGTATGGAAGGAAAGGATATGGAACGGAAGGGAAACGGAAGTTAGCTGATACAGAAGGTATACCTAGTGAGAATCAAAATACTTAGTAACATAACAACATACCTAGTGAGAATCAACAACTAAAGTCGTAAACTTTAGTTGTTTTTATGATTGATATTTAATCATTAGAATTTGTGAAACTTATCTATTTGCTATCTGTATTTGTTAGTTCTTTAGTATAAAAATCTTGTCCTCTTATTCAGTTCTTTAACTGAAACATACATCTACTGCTCTACTAACATTTCGAAAATATATTTTCTCAAACTTTTTTAGCTTCATTTATACAGGGTGTTTCAGAAATAAGTGCAAATATTTTAAGGGGTGGTAGATCTCGATAAAAGAAACATATTTTCTCTTTATCGTTTATCAAACAAGTCCAAAATAACGGAGTTATTTTACTTTGAAAATTCCACACCTGTAATTTTTAACCAATCAAAACGTGTTTTTTTGACAAATCACCATGGCAACGGATAAATTTTAGTAAAAATTTTTTCCTTGTGGGCACCCAACAGCGAATTATACTGGAAATTTTTTGACGTTTATAATGACAGAATATTGAGAGTCTGGTTTTTATTTGTTTACATGATAATTTTGATACATTTCAATTACAAAGCTGAGATGAAAGTTTGTAAACTGCTTCCATACGCTTGACTTCGATTTCCTAGTATTCGCTGGTGTCAACTGCTTAATCTCCTGGCGAATATTTTCTTTGCTTTCATGACCGAAGCGAAACATTTTTTTTAAGCCGTGCCGCTTGACAGCTTCAAAACTGAATTTTTAGAAAATAATCCCTCGTCTTCGACTCGGGATAATTTTCAAAATATTCATGAGCTCGAAAAAATTTCCGGAAATAATTTGACCTCTAGTGGTATTACTAGTGAGAATTTCCAAAAAAAAAAATATTTTTTTGCTAAAATTTTGAGAACCCCACTGGTTCTTTTCAGGATTTTCTTTCTTGTCAATTTAATCTAATACCTATGTTGCCATATTATCAATAAATTATGTTTTTTAACTAAAAACTAAAAAAAATCCAAAAAAAATTTTCAAAAAATTTCGAATTTTCAAAATTTTTTTTTCGAGAAAAAAACCTCATAGGCGTGTTTCTGGGGTTAAACTATACTACCAGTTAAAATATTTGCACTTATTTCTAGGACACCCTGTATAGCTGTATGTCGTTCTTTGGTACAAATTATTTTTTACGTCTATTGAGTACGTATATCTATATACGTGTAAAATTTATTTATCCCAAAGTTTTGATTTTATATTTTGGATAATTATTGTGTTATAATAATAAAAATTTTAAATGATACCGTTAGGCTTAAACATTTCATATATCAAGGGCAATAACATCAATGAAAAATCCTAAAAATCGTACCAAAGTTACTCCTAGTTTACGGTACAGAAAATTACTATAAAAGAATGGCCACGGAACGATGGGTGGCCAACAAATCTCTAGAATGGTGGAGAAACTCACCAGGGCAGAGACAGGCGAAAAGGTTCATTGTAGAACATTCGCCAAAATTTACGGTAGACTTGATAAGCAAGGACAGAAAGACATTCAAAGTTGTAGCAGGTCTACTAACAGGGCATTGTAAGCTAAATAGGCATCTGAAGCTGATGGGATTGACAGACGAAGATTTGTGTAGGTTCTGCCAATCTGCAGAAGAAACGTCAGAACACATTTTATGTCGGTGTGACAGCCTGGCAAATGTGCGGTTCCCGGTAATAGGCAATGATAGGCCATTGCTAAGGAGCTACATGGAGGGTTCAGTCTCCAAGTTGCTAAAACAAAGCAGTTAATAAATCGTTTCAAGCAGTTGTAATTGTTTTAAGTTCGCCTCGATGATTGACTACGTTACTACGTAAAACGGATCATTATGTAAACAGAACGTCATTGAGTTGCCACGAAGCGACTAAATATAAAACTTAATAGTTTTCCAAACAATGGGGAGATATAATGAATTTGATTTTCCCATGTTTCTTCAAAGACATCTCGTGATTTTCTAATGCATAACAGTTTTTGAATTATTAAGTCTTAATATCTGATATAGGTGAAGTAGCAGGCCTAAAAAATCTATATGTACAGGATGAGTCTTACATAAGTGCACATATTTTTAGGGGTGGTATATTTCGATCCCAGGAACATGTCAAAGTTTTTTTCGGAAAGAAATATATTTTTTTTATTTTTCAGTTATAATACATGATATCTTGATAATATCGCAACATGGTTATAGTGTGACCAACGGATCTGTAGCTACGGGGTATCGGCAGGGGAATGCAGTTGTAAACAAAACACGCCCAATTTCATTCATAAAATAGGCATGGGCGTACGGTGTTATATGAAAATAATGTGTATCATAAATATAATACTCAGATTAATATTTTTTTTCAAAAAACTTTATGCTGTTTGAATCGTTACTGTTGAGTTAGCAGATAAACACTAAAAGCTTTTATTAAAGCTCCCTTAAATATTTTGAATCATTTTATTATTGTATTGTTAATATAATAGAAGAAATAATTACAGCTGGGGGTTGGAACCTTTGGTGTTACACAGCAAAATAAAACACTAAATCAGTACAATACACCAAAACACTTTTAATTTTACACTGGACGCATGTTTCGCTAACCATGTCTGCCATCAGCAGATGATCAAGACTGAGTCTTGAGGTATATTTATTTATATATCTGTACTAACTATATTTTTTTCTATAATACATAGTTTTAGATATAACTATTTCCAGCAAAAAAATCTTGAAAATAGTTAACTTTGGAAGCGCAAACAAAACATAATTTTACTCACCAGTAGATCAAATATTGCCTATTACACCAGATATGGTATCGCTCCGCCAGCAGTTTTTAAAGGTTAGGTCATTGTCTACCCATATGTTTCATCCAAATAGATAATACTTGGCTATATTTTCGAATTTCGCGTATATATTTATATCTCTCTCTGCAATATAATGGGCCGCTCCATTAATATTTATCTGTTATTATGACATTTACGCCAAAAAATTCATTTGATTTTAATAACCCCTAAGCGTTTCCCTGCAAAGGAAAATTCGATTCTTCCTGCAATTTTTGCAAAAGCTTTCTAATTCTGACCACTTCGAAAAGTCGTCGAGTTTTCGACAGCAGTCTCGTGGTCGTTTCTTTCCAGAGCTGGATATCATTTTATCGGGGTTAGTTTTCAGCCTTTTTTTATCTTCTGTGTGAATTTTATAGCCGATACGCTAACTCCGGTATTATATAACACGTTATTATTAACATACCTATATAAATTAGCTATTATTTCTCTTGTCTGACTATGTAGCGTCTTACCCTTAACAAATTTATTCATTTTAAAACACAAATATACGATCAAACTTGATATTAATAATTAAAAACTACGAACGAAAAACATTATAACAATATAACAAAATAATAAAACACAACTTAACTATCAAATATACGAAAAATATAGGAATAAAGTTTAGGATAACCGGTATAAAATAATGAAATAAAGTAATAATGATCAAAAAAATTACACCGCCACTGGATATTTCAATAGTATTCAATATTCCTACTCTTTTCAGAAGAGACCGTGAAGTTGGGGATAAAGCAAGCGAATAGGAAAGGCGTAAAAGCCATGGCAACCGCGTGGTAACAAATCCTGTGACGTACTCTGGCCAATGATGTTCAATGAATAGGCGGCCATGCGCGGCGATGCCGGTTTGCCAATGATATCGTTAAAAAATCTTCAACTTTCATAATAAGCAGATTATAGAGAATGAAAGAAATAAGTTATTAAATAAAACATATCGAACAATATGAACTACGTTAAAATTCCTTAATAATATACGTCAGAATATATGCTAAACACATTATATATAATAAAAATATATTAAATTTATAGTTCATGTCTGGCAATTTTGCAATTTTATAGATAAACGTGGCAATATCGATTTTTTTTTCTCGCATTCCTTCCGTAGCTTCAGATCCGCTGGTCAAACAGTAGTAGGTTAAATTTAGAGGAACAAAAACCTACAAAAATCCTATAGTTCTGAAAATTTAAGCAATACATGATTTTTAAATTTCAAAGTAAAATAACTGTTAATTTCAATAAATGGTATTAACTCTAGGACTTTTTCGTTAAAAAAAGGGTGCTTTTCGTTTAGTTCGAACCAGTGAACGGTTTTCAAGATATTTGCGTTTAAATGTTACGATTTAAGTATTAGCGAATTGGTAAAATGTAAAGAAATTATAAATAAATTAATTATGACTTCAATAATCCTAAAATTAACCTTTAAACACAAATATCTTGAAAACTGTTTACCGATTCGAACAAAACGAAGAGAACTTACCTCTTTTACGTAAGAAAGTTCTAGCTTTGTCATTTGTTGAAATTATTATATCTATTATAAGAAAAAATAAGTACCACCTACACAGTACTCTAATTTAATGGAATGTATCCTTTCAGGACTGTTACGGTATTTTACGGTACGTACACATTAGCGCACTGCGCAGCGTACGCGAGGCGCGCGCGCACCGATTCGCCTGTATTGGTACGCGACCTCAAGTTGCGCGCAAACGGCTTGCCGCGAACCATCTCCTGTGGCTTTGTATATTCAATTGTTCAATTGAGACGCCCGGTGAAGACACCGCGCGCATTTATCTGTAATTATGTGTGTTTTCTTTGAATAAATTCTCTTTTTTGTGTTTTCTTTGGATATTGTTTATTAAAGGAGTGGTCAAAGAGCCATACTACTCATTACGAAAATTGCGTAGTTCTTCTCGCACGACAGAGACATGATTAACGAAAAACGATTGTTCGTCGGATTTTTATGGGTCGCGAATATTTGTTAAAACAATAAAAGTAAATCCTGGCTAACGCTCGCGGCGCAACGCACCTATGTATACGTACATTTTTACACTATACCTAGTCATTCACTTTGGCATTAAAATGTGTGCAAATATGTCATTTTTTTCAAGAAAACCCGTTCCTAAAATAGACGTTCTTAAAAAATAAACAAAAGTATATATTTTTTTGGGCATATATATTCATAAGAACATTTTGTTTTATTTTTATTTGCAGAATCAGCTACCAAAGCTAGATGCTAGATATACAATTTTTTTGACACCCTGTGTATCTATAATTAAGATGCCTCAGAACTCAGGCCAAAAAAGTAATTTTAATAGTAATGAATTAACTTTTTCTCACAAAATAAGATAAGTATACAGGGTGTTTCAAAAAACATGTGCCATCTCTCGTGGGCAGATTCCTCACGTAAAAATAAGATTTATGTTTCATAGCAACATAGGTCCGATTCCGATTCTGCTTTGTTTCGTAGCTGTAGGGTGTTAAAGTCTTAATATTTTTTCGATTTATTATAATTTTCTTCCAAGTACTTTTAGTGATTCGAATGAAATTCTGAGGGTAAAAATTACTATAAAGAATAAATAAAATATTTTAACGCTAAAAAAGGTTCAACATTTTCACCAGGGACGTGCATATGGGTTTTGTCTGGAATATTTTTCTAAAAAAAGCATGTACGCCACTGACTTTTTCTTTAATAGCGAAATAGTGTAAGCCGTTTAATGCCGATTAAAAGTTGTCTCTTGATATTTTGTCCATTTCGGCTACCTTGGTGAAATAAACGCAATTTTATTAATTTGGCTTGATCCAAGTCTAATAGCAACCTTCAAAAATTTTTAATATCATTAACTTTCAAAAGTTTTAAATAATATGTACTCTTTGATTCCTCATCTAAAAATATGAAAAAAGTTCCTATAAACATGGATATGGAAATGAATAGTTTTAGAGTTACAGGATGTTGAACCTAACCTAACTTTTTAAAATTAGTGTTTTTGTAATTATCTTAAATGCCATTATTTTTTTATTTGAAATTGCTGTATGTTGGACTAATAGTAATATGTAATAACTAACAGTAATAATATTTAATAATAAATTAGGTAAAATATATTATTTATAAGTTTTATTTTTTTGATTTTAATTTTATTAATTGTGATTAATAAAATTGCGTTTATCTCATCAAGGAGGCCGAACTGGACAAAATACCAAGATATAACTTTTAATTGACATTAAACGTTCTACACAATTTTGTTATCAAAAGAGAAAAAGTCAATGGCGTACATTTTTTTAAATATCCCAGTGATAACCCATATGCACGTCCCTGATGCATTTATTAACACTTTTTAGCATTAAAATATGAAACAGTTATAGCAACTTTTACCCTCTAAATTCCATTCAAATCACTAAAAGTACTTGGAAGAAAATTATAATAAATTGAAAGATTATTAAGATTTTAACACCCTGTAGCTACGAAACAAAGCAGAATCGGAACTATGTTGATATGAAAAATAAATCTTATTTTTACGTGAGGTTAGGTTACGAAAGATGGCACATATTTATTGAAACACCCTGTACAGGGTGGGTCAAATTCGACGCTTTTAAATGGAAACACCCTTTTCTATAGGAGATAGACGAAAACTAATATCGGTGTCTGGAGCTCAATTTTTATCAAAAACATGATGGTGACAACCGCATATTGATATCTGTTACCGTTTCGGAGTTACGGGGTGTTTTTCAAAAATGTGCATTTTTAACAAATCACCGAGGGGTAAACCGCAGAGGAATTATGGTGTACACTATGAAGGAATTCTACAGAAATTCCAAGGAATCACGAGGAATTCCAAGGAATTCCATAGGAATTACTAGGAATTCCAATTATTTCCGTAAGAATTCCAATGAATTCCAAGGAATTTCTTAGAAATTTAGAGGAATTCCACAGGAATAAAGGGGAATTACAAGCAACTTTATAAAAAATTAACGAACATTAGTAAACCATGAATACTATAATAGGTAGTACTAAATTTAAAGAAAAACGTTTGCAGGCGATTTTTACTATCCGTTTTCGTTTTCGAATCGCTTCCAAAATTTTCCAATATCAAATATCTACAGGTTAGATATTCTTTTAATTTAATATTGTACCCTCGATTATATATCTAAAATATATTCCAATAGTACGGCCGAACCACCCCGAGAGATCTACTTATAACGTTCCCTGATTTCGCCATTTTAAAGAAACCCTCATAAGATTTTTTTATTCAGTACTCAGAAAGTGTAAAGTTGATTTTTTCATTTCCTCGGAATAATAGGTATATACTATAGGGAAATTAATACAACTTTGGGTGCACTTCATCAATGATACCATGCGTAATCTTATGGAATTTGCTGGTGATCGTATTATGACGTGCAACTGAAGTTTTATTAATTTCCTTTCCTATAGATACGAGTATACTAGGTACCTATCATTTTCAAAAAATCTCGAGGAAAAATAATTTTAATAAGTAAGTTCCGACATATTTCCAGTATTTTCACCTCATGATCCCCTATTAATCCTAAAATTTAACTAAAAAAAACGTAAATCTCGTAAGAGTACTTTTTATTGTTAGATCTAGTACTTATAGAGACATTAGACATTTATAAAAATCACCAGAAAATTCATAGCGGAACTGCGAAACCGAGGTGGCAACGCTGGTTCAGACTGAAAGAGTTACCGAGTTCGTATCAAGGAATTCCAAGGAAGACCTTGAATGATTGGCCTTGACCTTGAAGACCAGGAATTCCAAGGAATTCCGAAGGAATTACGAGGAATTCTGAGGAATTATTTGAGTAAAAGGAATTACGGTGTACACTTTTCCCTCTGCGGTTTACCCCTCGCAAATCACTGAAACTTTTTTGCTATGGAAAATTTTGTATTTCTATGAAAACATTTCCAAAGCACGAAAACATTTCCAAAGCACCTTTTTACGAAGAATTTAATGGTTTAAGTATAATTTTTTTAAAATTAATAATTTAAGAGTTATCAACAGAAAAAATGATTTTTTATTTGGGACATCCTCTATATGTTTAATTAACTGAAAAGAATTTAAAATTACCTTTCCAAAAATATAGAACACTTGATATTTTGTTATAATCCCCTTCGAAATATAGGATTTTTATAACTTCGCCACTTTTAACTAGTAGGCTTTGGACCACTTATCGATGATATGCCCCTTAATGGAACTCGAAAACATATTTTTCCAGCAAAACGACGCACCGCCTCTGAACGCTGAAGTTATCAGCAAATTTTTGCAGCCAATTTCAAGAATAATTGGATAGCTAACCAAGATCCCAGCCGTTGGCCGTCGAGGCCGCCTGACTTAGAGCCGATGGATCTAATCCTATGGATATATTTGCGGAAGAATAAAGGTTCCTTATTCTTCCGTATAATCTAGACAAGAATTAAAAATACTTAGCAGTTATAAGAGGATATCTTTCACCCCTACTGAGTTACAGTTCGTCTGTTGGATCTGTGTCTATGAAAGGAATGCGGACAAAAAACATTTAAATAAACAGCAATATATTTTATACGTCGACTTGAGGAGTACGTCACCGCAAATCGCTCCGCCCACTCATTTTATTGGCTACTTGCAAATTTGTCGAATTTTTATTGATGGGACGCGCCGTCTAATTTTTTACAAAAAACATCGAGAGAATATCGTTTCCCCTCTCACGGATACCCCGTAGCCAGAGAACGGACAGACGTACTGTAATGAATTCCGCGAGAAATTTTCAAAACACACTTGATATTTTCCTCGATTCCTCTTCGAGATATAGGGTATATAAAAATTCGCCCGCTTTAAATAATTAGGCTTTGAACGGCACCGGCTGTAATGCAAAAAAATCTAGCTGTGAGCATCAATTAAAACGAAAATAATATTTGCTATGAGAGATGAAGAATTTTATAACAATTTAAAATATATTTAACCAACATCAACACATTTAAACTATATCTAATAACAATAAAAATAAATAGCAAACCAAAACATGAGATATTGCTACAAGTGTTCGACATATCGACCGTCTTCTGTTATGGACAGACGGGGCAGTTTTTGAACATTTCTCGCAGAATTCATTAACTCAGTGGGGGTGAAAGATACCCTCTCATAACTGCTTATTAATTAAGTCTAGATTATACGGAAGAATAAGGACCCTTTATTCTTCCGCAAATATATCCATAGGATTAGGTCCATGGGCACTAAGTCAGGCGGCATCGACGGCCAACGGCTGGGATCTTGGTTAGGTTATCCAGTTATTCTTGAAATTGGGTGCAAAAATTTGCTGATTACTTCAGCGTTCAGAGGCGGTGCGTCGTCTTGCTGGAAAAATATGTTTTCGAGTTCCATTAAGGGCATATCATCAACAAAGGGTCCAAAGCCTACTAGTTAAAAGTGGCGAACTTTTAAAAATTCTGTATTTCGAAGGGGATTATAACAAAATATCAAGTGTGCTATATTTTTGGAAAGGTAATTTTAAATTCCTTTCAGATAATTAAAAATATAGAGGGCGTCCCAAATAAAAAATCAGTTTTTCTGTTGATAACTCTTAAATTATTAATTGTAAAAAAATTACACTTAAACCATTAAATTCTACGTAAAAAGGTGCTTTGGAAATGTTTTCATAGATATACAAAATTTTCTATAGCAAAAAAGTTACAGCGGTTTGTTAAAAATGCACATTTTTGAAAATCACCCCGTAACTCCGAAACGGTAACAGATATTGATGTGCGGTTCTCACCATCATGTTTTTGATGAAAATTGAGCTCCAGACACCGATATTAGTTTTCGTCTATCTCTTATAGAAAAGGGTGTTTCCATTTAAAAGCGTCGAATTTGACCCACCCTGTACAGTTTGAAACCGGTAAGGCTAGTGTGGTAAAGATATACCATATCTTCATATTGAGGAAATAACAAGACTTTGGGGCAAAGGCAAATAATGATGATAGAGGAGTTGGCTGAAAGTACCATAAATTGGATTTTTTTATAGATTTAATATTGATAATAGAATTTTACTTTTATAATAATAATTTTACTTTAATAAAATTTACTTTTTTCGATACACAGTGTATTGAAAAATAAAAAAAAACCGTCAGTTTCGGTCTTGGATTTGCTCATCACTACTTTCTAACTGTGCGTTTTTAACTGCCAGTTAATACCGGGCAAAATATCCGAAGTGCATGGAAGCCCTAAGATTGTATCGACTCTATTCGGCGCAATTATCATCCGAATCGTATTTTCGCCACGTGCTTTATCCACAACGCACACACACATACAGTCATGTACTCTGAATAGCTGGCGTATTAAGCGACTTAATTATGACGTTTGTCGTAGAGAAACGAGAAACAGCATGTGGGATTGTGGGGCATCAGGAGCAGACTTGCGGGAACAATGACTGTGATTTCCTCAGCAATATAACGTCGAAACCTTGGCCAAAATAATGGCTCAAATCTCCGCAGCAGCAGCTGTACTGTAGCTTTGCCACTACACACGTACTTACGTACACTAATTCGATTTCGCTACAAAACAATTTGATATTCGGTATTCGAAGATGCTTGGGCGTTGAAGGAGCTCGTCACGGCTATGCAAATTCCGAATAATGCGGATTATTATTCGTTAGATGATGTTTGGTAACTAAATTATGGGTTTTATACTTTCAGAAATATGGAAACTAAATTCAATTTAATACAATTTTTTATAATTTCTGCGGGGTTATTTACCTCATTCGACACGGAGTATTGTAGTTCCACGACTAGATTTGTAGAAATTGTGAGTAATGGGATCGTTGGAGGACTAAAGCTGCAAAATAAAATTATTTTAAAAAGGTACAGGGTGTCCTAAATATAGAGAAAATATCAAAGGTGAATTATTTTATATTTCTTTTTCACTGTATATTATTACATTTTTAGTTTCTACGATTAAAATAAAGGCAAATTTGATTAAGGTTTACCGCACAGTAATCTTACCATTTTTGAAATATTTACGTTTTGTGAAAATACAGTAACAATTTTAATGCTTCATTTCTCAAGGCGTATTTAAGTTTTTTAAAACCAAATATTGTACTGCAGTTTTTCTATTTACTAAATTTTGTATTGCAATAATAAAAATAATATTACCTTATAGAGAGTGTCTAAAAATCTGTATTAAATAATTGCTAGTTTTAAACGGCAATAACTTGTTTAATTTAAATGTCACAAATTAAATGTCTATAAAATAATTATATATTACTCCATTTTTTACCCATCTCTTCAAGTTTTCATAGAAAATGCATTTTCTTATAATTTAGATCTCATTTTTTTTTTCTCTTTACCTCCTTATAATTTAGACCTATAGAATATTGATATTTTAGATTTTATAGACATTTACACAAATCTTACATCTTTTACAGGGTAATTTTTAATTATTACTAATAATCTGTCATTTTTCATTTTTTTAATGAAAATAGCACTGCTTAACCTTAAAAATACGTAATTTCGCAGAACATTTACTGGATTTCTATTATAGTGTACTTAATACCACTTAATTTTTTGTCAAAAAAAATCATCAAAGAAATAGTTCAAAATATCTTCTTTTCAATTTGCCTGTGCCTTATACTCTTCAGTCAAACTAGAGACAAATTCTTTTTCTCCTTAAGTTCATTTACAATTTTTTATTTTATACATTGTTTAATTTTTTTAATTTTTTCTGGGTAGATATGTTTTTTTATTTATTTAGGTATGTCTGATTTTTTATATCTGAAATATTAAATTTCGGAACAGCAAAAAATGGAATATTCCGTATGGAACAGAAATATTACGTACCTATCATTTCTTCCTTCTTGCATTCCTTCAGCAAGAGCGGCTCTATTATTTTAGCAATATGCGAAATTCCTGACTCTTGTACTTCAAAGAAACGACTGCATACTGCATCTAACCGTCCGCCGTTCAAGAAAAATGCGGACTTTCATTCATTTACCTTTGAATTTTGTTGGCTTCCGGAATAAAGGAGTTAAAATATCAAAATTGTCCGTTTGATAAGAGTGTCCGATTTGGTGCCCGTGTCCGAATTACAGTACAGGGTGTCCCAGTTTCGTGTATTTTACAGGGTATCTTGTTTATGGGTAGAGATACAAAGATGTGGTTTTCACAGCATGCTACTTTTTGTGAAACTAAAGATGTTACACACAGATTTGTTCTAGCCCTCTTAGTTCCTGAAATACAGGGTGAAATTGAAAATATTACTCGCTTCTATAACTGATCGAAAAGGTGAAAACTGAACCCAGTAGATAGTTTCACGTAGTGAAATTTCCAGTGGCGTAACTAGTTTTTCGTTGGGAGCTGTTGTCCTCGAAATATAACCGAAACTTATGTTTTTTTTTTAAATGGGACACCCTGTATATTTTCTTTTGTTAAGTTTGCCTTGTCATGAGCTTGGACTTATTTTCATAAATAAGGTAAAAAATACATTTTTTAACTTTTTAACATAAGCAGCTGGTTTATAATAGATAGTCATGACAATTGAATAATTTATTCAACGTCAACTTTTGTCTATTGTCTTTTCCATGCTAGTTTCCGTGTTGTTTTTTGATTCACTGTCGGTACTAAACTTGGCAGAACAATAAAATTTTGATTATTTCGAAAAATATGACACGAATAAATGTTTTATATTAGCCATCGAAGATAGTGATGCACATTGGCGTAACTACAGGGGTGCCCGGGTGTGCCCCCCCCCCCACGTACTGCTGGGCACCCCCAGAGAAATACTGAATTATGACTCTTGGGTACATATTAATTTTTATTAGCTTGTGATGCAGTAAAAATAACGTTTTCTAGTTTTGTTTAGTTAATATTATTTTGTTGTGCTCAAAAAATGTGTTAACCAAGTCATGAAATTTATTGATAGAGAAATTCATGTAAACGTTTTATTCAAACAATGTGTTTTTTAAAATTCAGTACTAGTTCCATCCGGTACATTCTCGCGTATCATATGGGACGGTAATTTGTGGCCGTGTGTTTGTTTAATAATTTTCTCTGCTATGGGTTTTTCTTTTGATAGTGCGTCGGACATAAATAATACATTCGCGTCTGGCGTTTGAGAAATCGTCGGAATAGTTTTGATCGTGCCTATTTGAAATAATCGCTAATATGGCATCGAATTCTGTTGTTCTTATAACGATTTTTTCACTGTCCGGCTTGCCGATCGGCTAACGGTAGAAAATATTTCACATCTAGGTAGTTGAAATGACAACATAACAAAGAAAATGAAGCATCCGGGGTAAATGTTTTGGCATCAGTTGAAACCACACCATGACAGCTTCCAACGAAAAACAAGTTACGCCACTGGATATGTCACTACTCGAAAATGTCTACTGGGTTCAGTTTTCACCTATTCGATAAATTATAAGATAACCGAGATATGAAGGAGATCGAAAAATGTAACATTTTCAATTTCGCTCTGTATTTTAGGAACTAAGAGGGTTAGAACAAATCTGTGTGCAGCATTTTTAATTTCATAAAAATGTAGCACAGTGATGTGAAAACCGCATCTTTGTAACTCTACACATAAGCGATATAAAACACACGAAAATGGGACACCCTGTACATAATATCCTTTTCCAGTAAGGCGAACGAAGTCGCGAGAACAAGCTAGTACTTTTTTTATACCGCACAATAGAAAAATTATGAAAAATATTAAATTTATTATTTATATTCGCCTTATGTCGTATTTTAGAAACTGAACTGAAAACAAAAGGGGAAATTTTCGCACCAAACCAAACCAGTTGATTATTCTTATTCGAAGTTTCCCAATTTTAAATTCATTATACAGGCAAACAAACCGATAGAATTCGAGAAAAGAACAACCCTCGTCTATTATTCCCGGGAAAAGAAAACCTAAAGAACAGGGCTAGTGTAGCAGGAGCAGCAGCAGCCGACCTTATTCTCATGATTAACGATTGAATGCACTTTAGAAAAGCGAGGCGAGAACACGGAAATTCTTTCTTGTCGCTCGACAATCGTAAAAAACATCCAAGTCGTTCTTTTCGAGGGCGGCTTTATGCCGTTGTGGCTGAGTAGTGGGCATTTGTCAAACGAACCAGTCAATAGGGTTCTACGTGCGTTTCGAGGTAAGCCATTATGATCCCCATTAGGGAGGCCAGTGTAAACATTCGAGAATTGCCGGTGTTGTTCCGATTTATTTGGAATTCCGTTCAAATGGGGTAACAATATACCGTGTGGTGCATGTCCAAATATTGGCTCCCCTATTGATTTTACAGCCAAGTTGTAAATTGTTTTTTTATAAGTCTTGATATGCTGAATACACATGTTAAATTTGACAGTTTGTTTTTAATTAATTTACCAAAAACTGCATTTATTTTTAAACTAGCTGATACGTGCCCACTTCGCTCTGCATAAAAATTTGGAACATTATATATCTTTATAAATCTGGCAATGTTGGTATGGCAGTGTGAGTTTTACATTATCATCATTCTCACCTTCTTCAACCATTTCCAATTATGGTGTAGCCTCCCTCACATATTTAGATACTCTCTTTGTATCTATGCCCATTTTTGTCTATGCGGGCCCAAGTTATCCTTGTTAATTTCCTAGTATCATGGTCCCATCTAAGGTTCGGTCTTATTCTAGGTGTCTTAATTCCTGATGGGTACCATGCTGTAAATTTTGTGGTCCATCTGTTGTCCGTTCTCCTTGTCAGGGTGTCCTGCCCATTGCCTTTTGAAGGATTTGACTCTATGGATGACATCTATCACTTGGGCCTTTTGTCGTATCCACTCTATTCTTTTACGGTGTCTCTTGATTATTTCCATGAGTGTTGTGCGACTTGCAGTTTCCTTATGATGTCCATTTTAAGTGTCCAGGTTTTGCATGCATACGTCATGACTGGTAGTACAAGTTGATTGAATGTTTCTTCTTTATTTTGAATATTATTTTTATTTTTTTGTTCTTTGACATTATAAACATTTATAAATGTTTATTTTAACAATAGGATTGACAATATTATTTGTATAATGTTTTGTATTATCTTTTGTTTGTTTGTTTTTTTACTTTGTTTGTTAGTTTACCTTTGTCTACAAATTTTTCAATTTGTAGACAATAAAGGTATTTATTTATTTACTTATTTATTTATAAACGGTTGTCATGGTGATCCGAACATACCTTTAATGGATACGTGACATTTCATTTAAACAGATTGAAGTGTGTGTATTTTAAATAATAAAAAAATGAGTAAATCTGAAAATTTTGAGAAATATAATATGTTAGAATGTTTTATTGAGTCTAACAAACATAAGCAAATGGCAGCTGATTTATGTTTTGAACGGTAATTTGAGCGCGAGCAACCAAACCCAGCCATTTTTAAACGGATAGAAGATGGTTTAATTAATTTTGGATCTTTTAAAAAACCGCGTCCGAAAAAGTATCAGAAAGAAGATGAAGAAAATCAATATATTAAAGTCCTCGGAGCCGAATACATGAATTAGCAATTAAATAAAATCGAACAATACGAAGCAAATAAAAAATAAGTGTGACGGAAACAAAAGAACATATTTTAATATAAACTCAAGAGGTTACTTCAACCGGGCTTCTCAGTTAATATAAAAAAAAATAAAAACACAAAGACTACATTAAATGTGCAGACTGCTTACATTATTATCTAATAGACAGAGTTGGTACCGTCTCCGCACATTTCCGCAGGACATTAATATATTGATTTTATTCATCTTCTTTCTGATAATTTTTCAGACGGGGTTTTTGAAAAGATCCAAAATTGATTAAACTATCCTCTAACCTTTTAAACATGGGTTTGGTTGCTCGCGCTCTGGATACCGCTCAAAATATAAATCAGCTGCAATATAACATTCAGCAATATAACATTCTAACATATTATATTTCTCAAAATTTTCAAATTTACTCATTTTTTTAATTATTTAAAATACACACACTTCAATCTGTTGAAATGAAATGTCCCGCATCCATCAAAGTTATGTTCCGATCACCATGACAACCGTTTACTTTGTTACTCGGCGCGGCCTACTATCTACTAAGTAAAAGTGGATATTTTAAGAAAAATTTGAAATGTTGAGGTTAATAGTGAAAATAAATATAGAGTGTTATATATTTTCGAGAAGCCCATGCCAAGCTGAATTAGAAACTTTAAAAATATACAGGGGGTTCTATTTAAAAAAAAAACATAAGTATAGTTAATATCTCAAAAAATATTTTTTTCGAAAAAAGTCTGACTACGTCACTGCATTCTACACAGAAAAGTGCCTTTAGAATGTATAATTCATTTTTCCGTGGTTGCTGAAATAAACAAACTATCGAACATCTTCAAAAAGTACAAAATTTGAGAATCCTCGTGTAGCTTCGAAACCGATCAAGATAGCCACGATCCGTTTGCGCCATTGTATTTTTTCAAAAAAAGAACCCGAGAGTGCAGTATCAAAATTTGAATATTTCTCACGGTTTCCTAGATACCCTATAGAAACAACCAAAATGGTCCACCCTGTACAGGGTGAGTCAACGATAGAGTAAAGTCCATTATCTCATTTGTTTCGAGGTTTACAAAAAAATGTTAAATACAAAAGTTATAGGGAAGGTTAAGATACACATTTTAAAATTATTATTGAGTATACAGGGTCCTTCAAAAATGTGTGGCAGATATAATATGTTTTTTTAAATGCAACACCCTATTTTTTATTTTATTTTTAGATTCTGCGTAAAATTTCATAACTTTTTTATATATAATGTTATATACCTAAAATTAATAGATTTTGTAATATTTAAATTTGTTTATACAAATGTTAAATTGCAATGTGGTTAAAAATTGTCAGTTGTACCATTGTTTCTGAAGTTGGAATACCAAACTTTGGTATGAGAGTTCTATAGAGATTAAAAAGAAGATATATGTTAAGATATTTTAGTTAAATGCTACAAGGTGTTCAAAATATATTTATGAATTTCAACTACTTAAAATTAAAAAATCTCAAATTTTTTAAATGGTACACCCTATAAATTTTCATTTTTTCTGATAGATTTTGAAAAGCTGTTCAACTTTTATTAAGTATGTCATATACCTATTTTTAATAGTTTGCGATTTATTCCATTTTTTTCTATTTTTTCCCTAATTTTTAATACAATTACGCTATAACATCATAGTTACCGTAACAAAACAAACATATTTATTACTTAGTTTTAATAAGTAGTTTAATAATTAGTTACAATTGTTATTATTAGTCAAAATTAACTAACTTTACTCAAATACACTAAAATCGTAGTCGTGAATTTCTTGGTGTATTTCTATATTATGAAAGATGACATTTGGATTTTCCGTCGGGCCGAATAGCCACAGATTATGGTAATACTAACTAGATTACCTAATTGTTGACGACTACTGATATTGAAATTTTCTCCGACATACAGTAAAGTTTTTGTTCTCGTAGTAATTCTGGTTTATAATTCATTTCGTAAAGCCAATATTACTACTGCCACAAAACCGTCCCATTACACACTGAAAATATTATAATATAATATAATATGAAAATGTTTTCTAGATAATCTACATCTATTCTTGTAGTACTTAGCAAAGTACTATATAATATATAGTACTGAACCAAAAAATATGTTTATTTTGGCTTGTTCGTGTATATCAGTCACATTGACTAATCCATTTTCAGGAAAATCTGAAACTATTACCTCTACCTCTAACCAAACCAAACCAAACCTCTACCTCTAATATTTATACTTATTACAACAAATTGAACTAAAATTCACCTTTTGTTCTTAACTTGCTTAACAGACATATGAAATTTTGATAATAATTATTATTTTTTGTCATGGTAACTATGATGTTATAGCGTAATTGTATTAAAGATATGGGTAAAAATAGAAAAAAATTGGAATCAATCGCAAATCATTAAAAATAGGTATATGACATACTTAATAAAAGTTGAGGAGCTTTGCAAAAACTATCAGAAAAAATCAAAATATATAGGGTGTACCATTTAAAAAATTTTAGATTTTTTAATTTTAAGTAGTTGAAATTTATAAATATATTTTGAACACCCTGTAGCATTTAACTAAAATATCTTAACATATATCTTCTTTTTAATCTCTATAGAACTCTCATACCAAATTTTGGTATTCCAACTTCAGAAACAATGGTACCACTGACAATTTTTTACCACACTGCAATTTAACTTTTGTACAAACAAATTTAAATATTACAAAAACTATTAATTTTAGGTATATAACATTATATATAAAAAAGTTATAGAATTTTACGCAGAATCTAAAAATGAAATAAAAAATAGGTTGTTGCCTTTAAAAAAACATATGTTATATCCGCCACACTTTTTTGAAGCACCCTGTATACTCTATAATAATTTTAAAATGTGTATCTTAATCTTCCCTATAACTTTTGTATTTAACATTTTTTTGTAAACCTCGAAACAAATGAGATAATGGACTTTACTCTATCGTTGACTCACCCTGGACATTATTTTAGTTTTTGCTAAATTCATTTTGAGACCCACTTTATTGCTGGCTGTATTTAGCTCATTCATTGGTGCATGTAGTTCTTCAAGACTATTAGCAATTAGGACTATGTCGTCAGCGAATCTTAGATGGTTAAGATCTCCATCTATTTTAATCCTTTATTGGTTCAATCCAGTTGACGAAAGATTTCTTCTAGCGTTGCTGTAAACAGATTTTGGGATATCGGGTCTCCCTGTCGTACTCCTTTCCCAGTAAGAAATTCTAGGGTTGTTTTATATATCATTATTCTTGCTTTCAAAGCTGTAATCTTCTCTCGCGGTCATCTTCAGGTCATTCCTGTACAATCTGCAGTCTATACGAACGGGAATGTTGATTCTTAAGTATCTGTATTACTGAATATTTACTAATTTTATTTAATATTGCAATTTGTGGGGTCTGGTCGTCTGGTTATTAGGATTTTCTTGGACGTTCTACACAACATTGGGTTGTGACATTTTCGCATAATGCAGTTCTTCCTTAGTTTCTAGTTTTTGTACATGACCATTTCCTCAGAAACTTTAGATCAATTTTGCTCAGTGCATTCTGTGATAATGGTGGAAAATATGAATATTTTTCTCTGCAAATGAACAACTTCATTTTGGGTTCTTTGCCAACTGTTCAAACATTTTTAACTGTGATTGATATAATAATTGAATATAATGAGTTTATTCCACTTTAGAGGCTCGCACTGTAAATTTCACCCGATGCGATGGTTTTAAAATCTCGAAAAATATTGTTTATGTATTTGTTACTGTTGACATTTTTATCAAATTTTAGAGATATATTTCTAAATTTTTAAGTACAAAATTAAAATAAAATAATAAAAATAAACTCGGAATGTAGATGGAATTTGTTTTGAAGAGCCCCATCCCGAAGAGCCTCATCTACATTCCAAGTTTCAGCCCCCTACCTCGCATAGTTCCCCATAACCCGAGTTATGATGCGCCAAAGACCCATCTCAACTTCCTCATTGGCTTACGACTTTTCTGATCGTTGCCACTTTGTGACGTGTGTCGTGACGCTAGATTATGTGTCACGGCCTTCAGCTTTTACTCTTTTGATTTATTCTTTCGAAATTATTCTATATCATATTTCTGTTCATCTAAAATTCCTGTACAACTTTACAATTTTGATTTTTAAACAGGTGCATGTCTTTTTGTTATCTAAAACCGTTTATTAAACACATCACGCCGTATTTACGTTGTACCAACCATATAAGGCATTTTCTTAATAAGTCAAATAATTTGTCTCATTTCAACTACCTAGATATGAAATATTTTCTACCGTTAGCCGATCGGCAAGCCGGACAGTGAAAAAATCGTCATAAGAACAACAGAATTCGATGCCATATTAGCGATTCTTTCAAATAGGCACGATCAAAACTATTCCGACGATTTCTCAAACGCCAGACGCGAATGTATTATTTATGTCCGACGCACTATCACAAGAAAAACCCGTAGCAGAGAAAATTATTAAACAAACACACGGCCACAAATTACCGTCCCATATGATACGCGAGAATGTACCGGATGGAATTTCTGCAATTTCTGCCATATACGTCCCCAGTTCGTGCCTTCGACGGTGGAGAGAGAATGGCATTGTTTGGTTTATACGTTCTCAAAAAATATAAATTCTTATTTAATAGTATAATAGAAAAAGAAAAATGAAGAGCAATAGCATTTATTCTGTTACAAAAACCAAACTATTTATTCACTGATCATCATCCTCGATCCGTAAGCTCGAGAAAACGTGCCTTCAGATCATACCCCCGAGGTCCGCTAAGTCAAGTATATTTCACCTAATAATTTAGGCATGATCCGGTCCGACCTAGAAAAGAAGTACTCAAGGGTTTTTTAATTTATCATGTTCAATCTGAATCTGCGGTTTCACGTGTATAATTTCTTGAATACACTGACCAATCATTTTTGTCAATATTTTTGTGTTTCTCAACTGACAACTTCTGTCAACATGCTAATGGTATATTCTATCTTTCAAAATTGTTATCTACCAACCTCAATTAAAAGTTACAATTTGGATACTTGGGAAAACTCGCCCTTTGTTAAGTAAAGTTAACCAGTCTTTCTCTACAGGCATGTTCCCGGGTTGCTTAAAAATTGCTAACATCATACCAATTTACAAGAGAGGAGATCATGATGATCCTTCAAACAATAGGCCTATTGCGCTCCTCCCAATCTTGTAAAACATTAAAGGACCTTGTAAAAAAATCTTGTAAAACATTAAACTATTAAGGACCTGCTCAAGTTGGTGTGGCGTATAAGAGAAAAGTTGCAGACATAGAAAGGGGGAAACACGGGCTTTAAGAGACGCAGTGTTTTCGGCAGAAGACGACCCCTACACTGAAAAAGGATCTCTCAGTCGAAATGAATATGGCTTTGACCCAAAAGATTGGTGCTTTTTAATAGGGCCAAGAATGACGTTTCTTTGCCCAAAGCATTAACTATCTTTTCATAAGCTTTAAAAAATTACTTTAGAGAATAGAAGAATCTATCTGTCCAAAGTATTTCACTCTTGACCCAAAATTATTATGCAAAGAGGTTCTTGCTACAAGAACAATAGTCTCTTTGATTCATGCAAAAAATCATGATTGAAAAGGGACATTTCTTGATTAAAGAGACACTTTTCTTAAACCAATAGCGAATACCATTGACTCAACTAAAATTTATTTTGATTTAAGAGAAGTTTATACATAGACAGGCATATTACGAGGTATATTATTTTCTGATAAATTTAGGTTTTCCTAGTCTGTAGTAAGTAAAGTGATATTATTTTCCTCGATAGTAGGTAGTTATTTCTGCTTCTTCACTCCTTTTGGTATTATTTATTAATTATTTGGTATTATATTTGGTCCTACAGGTATTTTTTGGGGTGGTTCATCACTCTACAAATTACAAAAAATCACGATTAATCAGACTCAAGCAAACAAATTATTAAAATTATAAGCTTTGGTCACATTTTGATTTTTTTAATACGACGACTTTTAGGTAAAAGGTTTGTCTTTCCTTCAAATATGGCAAATAAATGCTCTAATTTCCATTTTTTCAGAAACTCCTTTAAAGAATCCATATAGATATCCTAAAATTTGCCCATAAAAAATGACAAATGCATGTTAATAACGATCAATAATTTGTTATACGATATGCGTTTAAAAAGCAAATTATGCAAAATTCCAAGTGGAAAATTCCAAGTAACAAAACCCGTGCGTACTATGATGTGCGACCTATGAAATGCGACGTGAGACTGATCGGACTGCCGACTGATTGTATAAACCGGCCTTCGTCATCGTTTTTGCGTGTCGTTATTATTTTTCAACAAAAGAGTATTTAGCTATTGGAAAAATGGCCATGTTTCTTGAATGAAGTACTTCCTAGCGTAGTTTTGTTATTATCTTAAAACAAAGTAACTTGCACTTGGTTGAATGAAAATAGATTCAAGAGAAATTTCCGAATTTTTCAAGAGAACCAGTTTTCTTGAGTTAAGAGAGTTTTTCTTCAGGCAAAATATTTTCTTTTACGCTAAAATAAATTCTCTTGCTACTAAATTTTTTTGTTTCAAAAACGATGACGACTTTAGTTCCAGTCTATCTTTTTTATCAGTGTAATTATTGAAAAAAGATCATTAACATGAACCAACAATCTAAGAAAGTGTGAGTGATATATGTTTAATTCTAATCCAGGAACTTAAAGCTTGAAAGAGCTCGAAAAAATCCTTGAAAATTCTTCCCGTATATGTCTCTCGGCCGTGGTAGTTTCGAAAGGCGTCGGCAAAAAGGCGTCGCTCGCACGGTCATTGTTTGTTTCACACACCTTTTCCATTATCTCGAGAATGCCTACATGGCCGCGTACACGGAAAAATCGGCTCGCGAAGACTCGAGAGACAAATATCTAACAAGATGCAAGGGGAAGGTATGGTGTTCGCGGTGAGTAACGCATAGCTCAGCGGGACGTAGCGACACGCAGGGTACCGGCGCAGGTTTGTCAATTGTCACCGGGGCCGTGTTCGGCTGCGAGCGCCTGTCTCGCCACAGGGCCTTATATCACGCCGGTGCGTGCCGCTTCGCTTAATTAAAAATCGAGGAAATGGCCGTTTGATGCTCTCTCGCGGGTCGCAGTGTATCTCGCCAAGCTGGAATCCTTTCAAAGGCGTTCATTCATATGGAAAATTTGACGGTATCGCGCACAAGTTTTACGAGAGCGTTTATTTTATCAACAAAAACGACAACTTGTTGTCGAGAGTAAGGGCAATTAGATTATACGTTTATGTCTTCAGGTATTCATACATTTTCGCTGGAGACGGTCTGATTGTCTCATTATGAAAGTCTAATAGACTTATTATACCTTCGTGATAGTACACATCCATCTACTCAAAATTGCATCATGGTACTCACGAGGAATCAAGAGACCTAGAAGAAGACCAAATCTGAGATGGGACCATGATATTAGAAAATTACCGGCATTAACTTAGGCCTTCATAGCCAACAATAGACAACAATGGGTCCAACTCATGGTACAAAGAATACAAGGTATGATCGATAGCGGCTCCAATTTCGTTCAGTTCGCGCATACCACCTGTGACGTCACTAGGAAAATAATGAATAAATAAAAAATAAAGAAAGTTGACAGGAGATCTGTATTTATTGGGGTTATGGTTAAGAATTGTTCATTTTTAAGACTTTTTAGTTCGTTTAATTTAATAATTACTAAAACCAGCAGTTCCAAAAATATATTTAAAAATAATAATTATCTATTAACATGGATTTGGACCATAATAGGTAAGAATACTAAATTTATTTCTGTATTCGGTATAAAATTGTTTATTAGGTTTTTAGTTTGCGATGTTTATGGTAAATAATTTTTATGTTCATTGCCTCTGAATTCACATGAGGACAGAGATGAGGATATCTATGGAAAAGTAACCACAAGAGGAATTGTTACATCATTTAAAAAATGTTGGGAATTATATTGTTTCCCATCTAAAAATAGAAAATGCCAATGCAGATGAATGTATTGTAATTGTGATAGAAGTAATTCCAAGGGTGAAGTTTATTATAATTAGTGATCTGGTGCTTCTTTTTATATGTAGATGTTTCAGGTTTTGAGAATAAATCGGTTGAACGAAACCCAAAATTTAGAGGAAGTATTTGCATACCCAGAATATGCCCATCAAGGATTATATAGCTCAAATTTCCTTTGATCGTAGGCAATTATTCAATGCAAATTAACTTTTTAAGTGACTGAAATATTAAATAGTTTACAATATGGTATATCACTGTAAAAATATATTACTTTTAGGTACAATTAGGGCCAGATACATTTCAAAAAGTAGAATATTATTTTATATTAAATGAGGTATTGTACCAACAATCAATTTATATTAATACCGCAGATTAAAAAATAACAGAATAAATAGTTCATTCTTTTATACTACAAAAATAAACTATAGAATACAACAGTATTTAAAAAAAAAAAAGTTATGTCCCGCTGAGATTCGAACTCCGGTCTCTCGCTTCCTAGCCCAACTCCTTACGCACTGCTCCACAGTAACTTGCTTAGCGATAATTCATTGACGGTATATAAACAAAAAAACAGGTTTATAACAATACCTTGACGATTTGAACTGGCGCGCGGAGCGTGCTGACCAATAGCGCCTGTTATCACCTGTGACGTAGCGACCAACCTGCGCAATATCATACCTTGTATTCTTTGTACCATGGGTCCAACTACAAAGGAAGTACCAAAATATTGAGGGAGGCTACATCATAATTGCAAATGGTTGAATAAGCTGAAAATTATGGTAATCCCACATCCCCTCCATTGTTTGATGCTTCTTATGTATGCAAACTTGGTACTCTACACAGTACTTTCTTCTTCTAAGTCGTATTATTGATTCGTCGTTATATGATAACTTCATAAGTCAGATCCAGTTTAAGTCCGCCAATCTCCACGATTTAGCCATCCTTATGCCATGATTGAAAAAAAAACGACGTCAAGGACGGCTGTGGAAATACCGTAGGTACAACCGATGATAATTTCGATGCGATCAATCTCTGGATCTCATTTACTAAAAATTTACAAACCAAACTTGTCAAAAATTAAAACTAAGTGCAGAAAGATATATTATAAGGAAGAAAAGATATTTGCATTAACTACAGATGTATAGCTCTATCTTACATCTCAGAGTGTATTGGAAAGTACTTAAAACCCTAATAGAAGATGAATTTAGCCACCATGAAATCCATCTTTTGTTTGTGGACCTTAATAAGGCTTATGATACAGTACCGATTTAGAAACTATAGGAAGTTCTGGAGAAACCCCCAATAAATATAACAACAACTTTACTGCAATAGTTGTTCCGCAAAAATTAAAATAGGCCTAACTCTATCTGAATTTTTCCCAATAACAACAGATATAAAATAGGTGGGAATAGCTAATAATGATGACCTTTCTCTGTATGTCCGAAAGTCCGAACGTGGATATGGATTTCAACTCTGCGCGTCCACACGAAGTGACAAACGTCCATGCCTCTTGTTGGTGATGTGCCTTTTCCTCCTTTTTCAAATATAGTTCCTTTGAAAGTAAATCTCTCGAGGGAACCTCTACGAATGACATACATGTCAAAGGTATGTGACAACGGGTATGTGGCAACGGGCATGTGGAAAAGGTGTGTGGTGTGGTGTGTGATGTTCTACTCTTGCACACAAACATTTCTTAACACTCAGGTATTCAAAAATTTGGTTTGTACGATTTTCCCTCCAGAAAATTCGAAGCTTTCTCCAGCAATACATTTTACGCTTATCTATCTTCTTTTACATCCAACAGAAACACGAGTCTTTACACAAAATGGAAAAAATATAAAGGCGGCATAAAAAATTTAAACGCTCCATTAAATGTTCAGTATCTCAAGCTTCTCATTTTTTGGTGTGTTAAATTTCCTCACCTAATTTACATTTAAAATCTCAAAGCTTGAGTGTGTTTGGAGCACATTCACGCAAAAATTGCTCCATTGTTATGTACTGAGGACGTAATAAGGATTTCCGATTTTAGTTTGATAAATTATAGTATTTTAAACATACAATTGCGGTCTGAATGCAAAATAAATAATTAGTCCACTACAATACACCATTGTTGATGAATTGTGGTGAAGTATTGTTGAGTTGATGTGTTGTGTTTAACGATGTTAAGTAGTGTTTTCTTTATACCTTTCTTTGTTTTTAGCGCATTTTTTGTCGAGATTGTTGTGTAACAACCCAAGTTGAAGAGGTAATATTTTGGCCAACTGTATAACAAAGAATAATTTAAATGTAAGAAAGGAACCTACGCTGTGCTAAAAATGTTTTTATTGTGATTACCTCGGATGCGCCTCGACAGAAGCAATATTTTGAGAAATTTCAGGAGAATAGGTTATGTAAATAAAACTCTAAATTTGTAAATAACCCTACTTATTTTATTAAATGAAATGAACGGAGTGCCGTACTCTGCCTGGAATTCACGAGTAAAAGAGCACGGCAGAGAAAACCCCAATCACTATTCCAGAGAATAACTATGCTGTCCTGAACTTCAATAAAAGAGAAATAATAATAATATAGAAACTGTCCTCATACCTAGGTATATAGTTTAACACATTCAAAACATACCACATTTATATCGTTCAAAACTGAAGAGAGTTAATTTAACGGGTCTCCACCCGTAGGTACGTAGTCCCTGGTTGCGGAGATCGACGCTAAAGTTGAAGGTTTGGTACAAATATCTTTAGATCATAAGTAATTCTATTCATTGTTTCTGGTTGCCCTTTTGCGAGCTAAAATATTCGTCCATGCACGGCCGAAAAATGTTAGTACACTCAACAAGGCCCTTATTCTCACAAACCACAAACATCGGCACGCATCAGGAACAGTAAACGATTTTACTTAGATTACTTTTAAACACACATGTTATATATTTTATACACATTTTATATATCTTTCTTAGATCAAATAAATAAAGAAAATCTTTAGAACAGAATCACAACAGGAAAATTTAAATATATTCTTTAGTTAACAATAGTTAAATAATGAGAAAACATTTACTTTACCTTTAATAACATTCTTTTTCACAAAACTTACGAATCAAAAAATAACACCAATGCGTCTTGAATGGTAGGTAAAAGTTATTATTTAACAACTATCATCTCTGGTCTTCGCCTGATTTCCCTCTCCCTAGTTTGCGAATAATACACCATATTTCACAAAATTCACACCATTCTTATAAAAATTAATAATTTTATTTATGTATACAGAGTGCCTTAAAACTAAATATTTTGAATTTAAAGAAATATGCCTATTTTTAAATAGGCGTTTCATCTTAAGATGTTTAGGTTAGTTACTTCAATCGCCTGTTTAGATCTCTTTTGAAGAACTCGAATCTAGGCTTACCAGTGTAAAACTAAGGGATGCTTCTGTCTAGCTTAGAAGATTTATAAATTTATTTCTTCAGTTGTAAAAAAAATCAGGTTAGAGATCTATCATTGCATTTTTTCAATAACGAATAATTTTCCGTTTCTCTACTTATGAGTCTTCTCTAGATTGCAGATTTATTTAAATTTGTAAATTAATTCCATACAACAGTTTGACCATATTTTGTTACCCAATAAGATTTGTGAATATTTTCAACTTAAATCAACTAAGCTCTACCTTCTTTCAGATTGCGATGTCTTAATTTTAACCGATGAATGGTTTTAATGGTTTTATTAATACGTATAGAGATATAACAGATATTTGTATTATACGTCGCACTAATTCAATAGGTCGTTTGGAACATAACGTTGCTATTTACAAAATAAAAATTCTTCGAATAACTCTACACAATTCCACATTTACATTATTAGAAACTTAATCTTTATAGCAGAATGGATATAGCAAATATTAAACTTTTTTATAAATGTAGGTAATAATGCTAACTACTCAATAGTACATTACCAACTTCAATAATGATTCGAAAGTTTTTAGTGATTTTATAATTATGGCGATGTAATTTTGAAATTAAACATTAGGCTCAATTGTTTAGAACTCGTTTATTCCAACTATAAAAATGATTCTTTTCGTTTTTAACGTATGAGATATTTATTTATTATTTTGCCGTTTAAAATATAACGATGGCAATATACGATATCAAACGGGTTTGATCGAAAAAAATATTAAGTAACCATAGGATTGCTAAGTTTAATTTTAAGTGTAAAGCTGAGTATATACATGACGTTTTACTTGTCAATTTTACTCTCAGGTTAAACGCATCAAGTAAAACATTGTGTATAGACGAAAAAACAGTCCGCTTTACTTGAACCACTAACTACCATACTACTAATTCATTGCAATAAAACTAAATAATAAAAATATGTAATTATATTCCTGCAGATTGAGTAAAAAGTTTTGTTCTTAAATATCTACTCTACATATTATAAACGGCAGTTCAAATATTAATATTGTGGAATATACAGGGTAAGTCTTATATAAGTGCAAATATTTTGAGGGCTGGTAGATGTGGGCGAGAAAAGAGAGTTACTTTACGTAGAAAATATCCAAAAAAAATGATTTCTTGCTTAAATTTTGAGGACCACTGGATCTTCTCTGGGTTTTCTTTCTTTTTAAATTATTTAAATTTACTCTACTACCTATGTTGTCATATTATCAAGAAATTATGTTATTAACTAAAACCTAAAAAAAATCCAATTTTTTTTTTCGAAAAATTTCAAATTTTCAATTTTTTTTTGGGAAAAAACCTCATACCTAATCGTGTTTCGGTTGAAATGTATTACCCGTAAAATATTTGCACTTATATATATTAAACCTTAGAAATCTGCCTAAGGCTTAGCCCGATCCTGTCGTATTAAGTCATACCCAAAATTCCAAACACACCTGCTTCAGCATTTACAATAAAATAGCGAGCAATTTGCTACAAAACTATATAAATTATATATCACTGTAATCAGAAAACTTCAATCTATTTCTATATTGTAACAGAGTTTTAAATTATTTCTTTATTTTCGAGAAAATTTAGTCCAAACATAAGGAATATTTTGCTGACGTTTTACCATCAAAATATCTGTAAAAATACCTAGCCAGTTTTACAAAAAACGTTAAATGCCGAACGCTTCCCAAGTAGCATTTGGACGTTATCTAACGTCGGGTATACGTCGCGTTCAATAAACCCGACGTCGGGTACCAACGTCGCGCGTCGGTTCGACCGCCTGACGACCCTTATTTGCACCTAAATGGGGAATACAGATTCGGGTCGCCTCGACGTCGGTACCACCAAAAACCTAATAGGGAATGTAATTCTACCAATTACCAACGTCATATTACGTTGGATTTTAGTCACTTAAAATTCGTCGCTAAGCACTTACGTTACGTTTGGTTTCATATTCGCTACCAAGAATACATAAAAACCTAACCAAACTATCTAATTACAAATGGATTCATAATCACTCCTCGAATATAACTATAAGTGCCTATCTAATTTCATATTATAATAATTCTGAATCATTAATCCAGACATCAGTTTTGTCAACGGAAGTCACTTTTTTGATATATCTGATTAAAATACTCCGGAAAACAACGAGCGCCTTCAAAATTAGGTAGATTTATGGAATAAAAATATCTATAAAAAAGTAACTCGCAAAATATGTTTTTAATTTTCTAGCTGGTTTAATCATAAAACTGTACTGTGGTTCCCCCCAAACTCAACCTTATCAATATTATTCTACTAGAAATCGAAATGTGAATATAAATTTTAAAAACAAAAAACGATTTTAAAATGGCTAACAATCGGATACTTGTTAAGAATGGCGGATTTCTGTGTCCGATTTAATATGAACTACCAATATACCAATTCCGACCGGGTCTCCAACATTAGTCGTCTCACACGACCGAAGTCATCAAGCCGGACGACCGGCAATCGTATTATGACTTATATAATTCCAACGTACGCCACGTAACCTCACTTTGCGTATCAATGATTTGCGGATTTGTGCAACTATATTTTAGTTTTTGTTTTCTCCTTAAAAAAATCGGCAGCCACTTTTTTAAGCTTAACCTCACATGTGGGAGGAGGATGGGGTCTGCTGGTTTCCTAAGCTAAAAAATGAAATTAAGAAGCACCAGTGTAATGCAGCTCCTCTTCCGGATAAAAAGCATTTATGTGTGGAGGCAAGACATCACTACTACTATTATTATTTTGCAAAAGTCTCGACCTCTTTCTGTAAAATGTAGATGAATGTCTAAATGCCTTTTTAGTGTTTTTTTAGGCATAATAAAAAAATTAAGTTTGTTTACAAAAAATTTTTATTAGGTTATGTTCATAATGTTCATTAGGTCGCAAATGCTACTTAATGGGTTGTACTTACGGACGTAAATAGAGATACGTAAATTAAGTTATAAATATGAACATCAAATACACCAAATATAATTGGACGTTACTTTAGAGATTATCAGTGAGACGTATCCTATTCGGACAACGGGTAGACGTCGGACTAGTTCAAGTATATGTACGTCGTGCAAGCCAACGTGGGAACGACGTTGGGAAATTAATAAAAATGGTACGTTGTTATTTTGTACGTCGAGAGATCGTTGGATTTGCCGACTCGGATCCAACGACGTCGCTTTTAATAGGAAGGCGACGACACCGGTCGTATCACCAGCACTCGACCTAAATTTGCACAAAATCTGACGTCGCTTCAGGTCAGATTTAGTTCGAAGTCAGATAGATGCTACTTGGGTTATTTTGCTACTTTTTCGGACTAGTGAAATGGACACTTAAGAACGTTTTTACAGAATTTCGCGAAATTCTGTAAAGTTTTAGATATGATCAAAAATTTAAAAAGACCTAAACCCATAACATCTATGTCGCTTTTGCTCTATCTACTCAGGAAATAGAGTTTCTCTTTTACAACAGGCTTAGGGCGCATTTTGATAAATCAGATAATAGTCGAAAGTTTCAAGTGATTCCCTAATTAATTATAGAGAAAGAGATAGAGATACGAAATAACAGCGGTGCGCGGTGGCGGCTTTTGCTCTATCTCTCCGTCTTGTTTACTTTGCGCTTGCGGTGGAAGTTCTCCCCTGGCAAGGGGAAGAAGCGGCGAATATCAAGGAAGAGCTCTTTATATAAGTTGGTGTTTGTTTCTGTTTAGGCAAACCTCTTCTATGCTTTTGATTTTGTATCGGCAACTCCATTTACGGAAACGTCTAGCGTCTCCAAATTAATAGAGACGTTTAGCTTTGCCGAAAGCTGATTTCCAGAAGCGTTAGAATTTACCTATACAGGGTGGGTTTTAAATAAGTGCAAATAGTTTCAGGGCTGGTAGATTTCGATAAAAGAATCATCAATTTTCTCTTTACCGTTTTCAATTAAGTCCAAAAAAAGATATTTTACTTTGAAAATTAAAAAAATGATTTTTTCTTAAATTTTGAGAGCCACTGGATCTTTTCTGTGTTTCCTTTCTTGTAAATTTAATCTACTACCTTATAGCCTACCTATGTTGCCATATTATGAAAATTTTCCAGTCCATAGCACAGTCCTTTATGTAGATATCTTCTAACATGGGGTATGTATAAATTCCCCAAATCTACTGGTTTTTATCAAATTAGATCAGATCTGGCAACACCGCATTTCGCTATGCATCTGGCAACGGTGTATCAACCCTTCAATGAAGGAACGGCAGACGTATTACGACCCCCCACACCTGTTATCGAGCTCCGGAACACTCCATGTGCTTCGGGACCTGTGAAACGTAGTAGGTATGAAAAGTACTTTAGGGAAATGGTATTGACGTTTATAGAAAAACATATTTTAGTTATTTTTTAGTAGCCGGAGTAGCCGTTCTAGAAGCCGGTGTTGCCATATCTAATCTCATTTGATAAAAATCAGTAGATTTAGGGAACTTATATACTTATTATACTTATTTTCCCTGTCGTTCCTTGACTGGAGGGTTGATACACCGTTGCCGGCTGCACAGGGAAATGTGTTGTTGTTATATCTAATCTCATTTGATAAAAATCAGTAGATTTTGGGAATTTATACAGGGTGAGTCTTAAATTAGTGCAAATATTTTCAGGGTTGATATATTTTGACCCCAGAAACATTCCTATGAGTTTTTTTGTGAAAAAAAATTGAAAATTTGTAATTTTATGAAAAAATTTTAGGAATTTTTTGTTAAAAAACATAATCTCTTCATAATATGCAACATAGGTAGTGGATTAATTTTACAAGATAGAAAACACAAAAAAGATCAGAGACAGTTCTCAAAATTTAAGCGAAAAATCAATTCTTTTTTAAAATTTCAAAGTAAAATTATCGATTATTTTGGACTTATTTGAAAAACAATAAAGAGAAAATATGTTTCTATTATCGAGATCTACTAGCCCTAATAATATATGCAGTTATTTAAGACTCACCCTGTATATTATCTCAAGTTATAATATTTACATAAGGGACAATGAACAAGAAAATTTCCCTAAATTTAGAAATAAAAAATTGGCGCCAGGAGGCACGTATAGCCGCCCATACTAAAATATGTTAATATCTCGAAAACTGCGACTTTGAATGATTTTGATGTTATTACAAATTTTGTTGCAAATATTCCTAATCTTAATTTGAAAACCGCGTTTCGCTAGCTACTGTAATTTTGGAGTTACGATTTTTTAAAATTTTTAACCCCCTTCCATACCCCCACCCCCACCAAAAAATCATGGCCAGATTCTCGGGTGCCACAGTATTTTTGTGCCAAATTTGGTTAAAATCGGTTCAGCGGTTTTTGAGTTATCGTGTTACAGACGGCAGACGGACGGACAGACAGACAGACAGACAGACACCATGAAAATATTTTGTATTTAGGTCTTTTATGACCCAAATAACTCATTTTGAGTGAAATTAAAAAAACTTTTTTTTGCCGAACTTAATAGCCTACCATACCTATTGGTATGGTCGGCTAATAAGGATTTACCTTACCCAAGAAGCATTTTTTGTTTTATGAGTATGTTAGGAAACTTCCCAACACCATATTATACAACCTAAACGCATCTAGAATGGTTGTAGTGAGTTATTGGTAACCATTATATAACACTTATATGCCTTAAACGGTCCATTTTATAACTGTTCCTATGGTAACCCTTAACACTAAAGGTGTGCAACCAAAGTCCTAAAAACTTTCTCAACACCTTTATATATCCTACCGAGTTACCGCTATAAAACTGAAAAAGGGTATATAATAGTTATATAGTGGTGTTGAGAAGGCTCCCAGACTTCTATAGAAATATCGCGCATGCGCGTTTTTTGAAAATAAACTTGTTGCTTTCTGACTAACTACTTTAATATTTGCCTCTTTTTTTAACATAAAAATCGTTCTACGCAGATAATCCAGACCAGACACAAAAGAGACAAAATGATGTCATCCCTGTCATAGCCTACAAAAGCGTTTGCGTTATGCAAATGACTTTATAGAAATTACTTGCTTAATAAAATCTATTGTGCCTAGCCAGAGTACTAAATACATATGCTATATTAAATTTACTGTGTGAAAATCAATTTTACCTCCAAAAAACACATGCGCCCCCAAAAGCAGAATTATTTAATATATTTTTTATAAATATGGTAAAAAAATATGGTAAAATTTTTGTAATGAAAGTCAAATTTATTAATATAAATAATAGAACATACGACTTTTTTAATACATAGAAATAACTGGCAACTGGCCAAAATATAGTTTTGTACCAGTTTTCAACGTTATCTTAGAAATACTCATTGTAGCCAAAAAAGAAGACATCAATAATAATGGCGTCCATTATATTTAAAGTGCTATATATTACTTTAGGGTCTATAACATACCCATATTATATAAATTTGGTTACTTAAGGTTGCGTAAATGAGTTTGGGTTATTTAAAACACCAATTTTAGTGTTTTATACAACAAAAGTGTAATACAAATCACCATTATAAATGCCGGGGTGTTTATGGCTACTTTTAGTCAGCCAGAAAACCTTTATGTAACCCGTGGTGTCGACTGTAGTAGTCGAACGAAGTTTGACATTACAGCAATTTGACAGAAAATATGCAGAAAACAAAACAGAACCTCATAAAATTGAAATAATACTGTTTTGGTTTTGTTTCAATTTGATCTATATTTAAAGTGGTAGGAGTTTGCAAAAGAGTTCTAGGGTCCTTTGGTACTTTGGTAGAACAGTTATGGGTAAAGGGTAATTTACTATAGAGCGGAAAGCAGTGGAAAGGGTAATTTACTATAGAAAAAAGCTCTTTAAGTGTAGAGTCTGTAATGCTAAAGCGCAGAGCTCATTCTCTTATGTTAGAACGAAGTCTTTCCTCCTTACCACATTCATTGAGGCTTCTTCTTCTCTCTCCCTTAAACAGACATCTTCCTGTTCCTGATCGTTTTGGCAACTTTTTGTTGGAAATATCTCAGGTTGATCATGATCTCTGCTTGTGGATGGTAAATTTGCATGTTGGCTTTTAATATTGGTAGATGTAGTTTGAATGAGGTTTGGATTATTCCTATTTTTTTTTTAATTCTGAAGATCCTTTCTTTTAAACGTAGATGTATTTTTGTGTTTTATCCAGTTTATTTTTTTATTATTCATTATAATACCGAATTGCTTGCTTGCTAATATATTATTTGTTTTGATTATATTAAAAATTTGAGGTTATGTCATTAGGGTTGATATTCGGTAACTACAGGTTATATAAAGCATGCAAACATTTGAAAGGTGCAAAAAAACGATTTGAGGGAACAATTATATAACTTGTAGTATTATTGGTTACATAATGGTTCTTAATAACACCTTTAATTATATAGTGTATATCTTGCGTACCTTTATAACATGTAATACCAGAAGTTATATAAAATAGATGTGATCACCTTTATAAAACCTTACTATGAAACCTTTAGTAACAAGAACCTGTAGTGTTATAAGGAAAGTGATAAACAACATTTCAAGGTTACTATTAGTGATAAGTAACCAATGCTACACTTATATAAATCAAAACACTGTAAGATACCAATGAGACAATTATTAAACCTTTATATAACTAACTTTGAGAATATATAACCTAAAGGAACTTAAAATGTTACTTGGGTAGTCTCAAGTGGCGCAATACTTGCTTATATAATAGCACATGATCGAAAAAAACGGCGTCAAACACAGCTAGGAAATGACAATCGATATTAATTTTGGTGAGATCAGGCCCTAGACGTCGTTTACTTCGGCAGTAATTTCTCTGTTTTCAAATTATTGTAATCTATTGTAAAAATTATTTTTAAATGGTGTAATCGAGGGTGTAATATAAAATTCAAGGAGAAATAATTTTTTGGAAATAGATTTGTGTACCTGGAAACGTTCTATCGTTTCTTAGTTTTTCTATAATTATAATACTGCTAAATTTTGACAGGTTTATAAGACCAAATTTATCGTGGATTTTTATTCCCCAGCTGTTTTTGACGCCGTTTTTTTCGATCATACGGTATAGCATGTACTGTCACCTGTCTGATTAACTTTACCAAGCGAAAAAACAATATCAGAACATAATAACAAATTATATAAGCCGATTTAGTTCCATTGCAATTAAAATTTTTAATACGCTAATTAATCAGATCAATTAAATATTGAAATTAATGTACACTGCGACATAATGCATAACTAAATTCTTTGCCCGTGTAAGTACTAAATAATTAATGCGGGAGCTAAAGCTCTTTAATATTCAGTTCGGTTCGGCTCAATACCACCATTCCATTACTTTCCTGTGATTGGTTCAAGCCATATTATTCTCTTATCTGTAGCTTATTTACATACCGGCAACGTTGATCAAAGGGACTCTCTTTCAGTTCTCTCTTTTCCGATTTTTCTTTTTTGGAGAGTTTAATCCTTTTCATTATATACGGATATTTAAAACGGCGGTATTAGAAAGACAAGTGACAAGGATGATTTTTCTTTCGGGAGATCAAGAATGCGATGTTTTGCGCTTTAATGTACTAATAGGTAAATTATCTTGATATAATTGGAGATCTAGGCGATTCCATTAAAACTGTGATTTTATATGTCCTGTACTATTTGTTCCTTCTGTTGGTACGAGGGTTGTCTTTTATATTTTCTTTATAGAAACAGAGGCGCCGGCTTTTATAAAACCTCGTGGGTTAGATATGGGTAAATGTAACAAATTTCCAGATTGTTACATTTGTCGTTTTTATACACTTTTTTTACATATGTAAAACACATAATAAAATTAGGAAAATACCATATCAATTTATGTCACTTTTGCAATTCTATGAAGTATAATTATTTGAGTTTTACGCAGAAATAAAACATTTTAGTGCAGATACCAATTTGTGAAAATATTAATGATGTAATCAAATAAGGGCAGATAGTAAAACAGACAGATATTGTATTTTATATAAAGATACATAATGAATGAAGCTAAAAATTGCTGAGAAGAGCTACAAGTGGGGAGATATTTGGGATTGGGGGGGTGGGGCAGCTGAGGTAGTGTATCGTCAAATTTATCCATTAAAATTAAAAGATTCTCGAAAATAAACACAATATAAGCATATAGTATACTATATATACAAAACTTTGGTTGCACGTCATAAATGACAGCATGCGTCGTCTTATGGAGTTTGCTGGAGGTCGTATTATGATGTGCAACCAAAGTTTTGTTAAATATACTATACACTTTAAATCACAAAGAACATTTATACACAGACAATGAGCCAACAACACGTGCGCATGCGTCGTCCTACACTGATGAAAAAGATAGACTTGAACTAAAGTCGTCATCGTTCTTGAAAAAAAATTAGTGGCAAGAGAATTTATTTTAGTGTAAAAGAAAATATTTTGCCTGAAGAAAAACTCTCTTAACTCAAGAAAACTGGTTCTCTTGAAAAATTCGAAAATTTCTCTTGAATCTATTTTCATTCAACCAAGTGCAATTTACTTTGTTTTAAGATAATAAGAAAAATACGCTTGGAAATACTTCATTCAAGAAACATGGCCATTTTTCCAATAGCTACTAATTTCCAATACTCTTTTGATGAAAAATAATAACGACACGCAAAGACGATGACGAAGGACGGTATATACAATCAGTCGGCAATCCGATCAGTCGTATGTCGCATTTCATAGGTCGCACATCATAGTACGCACGGGTTTTGTTGCTTGAAATTTTCCACTTGGAATTTTGCATAATTTGCTTTTTAAGCGCATATCGTATAACAAATTAGTGATCGTTATTAACATGCATTTGTCATTTTTTATGGACAAATTTTAGGATATATGGATTCTTTAAAGGAGTTTCTGAAAAAAATGGAAATTAGAGCATTTGTTTGCTATATTTGAAGGTAAGAGACATTTACCTAATGCACCTGTTTAGATAATGCATGCGTGACTATATATAGAATAAGAATAATAAATAAGCAAATAATTACAAAAATGTTAGATTTTCAAGTCGTATTAAAAAATTCAAAATGTGACCAAAGCTTATAATTTTAATAATTTATTTGCTTTACTTTGATTAATCGTAATGTAACATTTTTTTGTAATTTGTAGAGTGATGAACCACCCCAAAAAATACCAAGGAGTGAAGAAGCAGAAATAACTACTATCGAAGAAAATAATATCACTTTACTTACTACAGACCAGGAAAACCTAAATTTATCAGAAAATAATATATCTCGTAATATGCCTGTATATGATGTATAGACTTCTTTTAGATCAAAATAAATTTTAGTTGAGTCAACAGTATTCGCTATTGGTTCAAGAAAAGTGTCTCTTTAATCAAGAAATGTCCCTTTTCAATCAAGAATTTTTGCATGAATCAAAGAGACTATTGTTCTTGAAGCAAGAACTTCTTTGCATATTCATTTTGGGTCAAGAGTGAAATACTTTGGACAGATAGATTCTTCTCTTCTCTAAAGTAATTTTTTAAAGCTTATGAAAAGATAGTTAATGCTTTGGGCAAAGAAACGTCGTTCTTGGCCCTATTGAAAAGCGCCAATCTTTTGGGTCAAAGTCATATTCATTTCAACTGAGAGATCCTTTTTTTCAGTATAGTCCCATACATAAATAAATCATGGAACACATTCTTGCTAAAATGTGTGTGGAACACAGTATTGTTAAAATTAATGGATTTCGTTTGAAACGCCAAAAATTTATTTGGGGTTCCTAGATTAAATTTTGCTTTCAATTTAACACTATTATGATTATTATATAAAATTATTGTATAAACTCTCTAAACATAATATTATAAACACTCTAAACACTTTTAGAGCCCCCATAGACAGAAATGATTTGTATTTTTTTTTTATAAAAAAACATTTTTTATATAATTACCGTTTTTAAAAAAACTTTCAAATAACTCTTGTTAAAAATATCATTAATTTTTGTTGTATTATTTTATTCATTTCATTTTTCATTTATTGAATGCTAGGTATATTAGAATATAAAACATAGTAATACAAATAGTTATTTTTAAGATATCTACATGAAGAATGTTATCCATATTTATGTAAAACATTAATTTCGTAAAGTTGATCAAATATTTAGCTACTCTATCATAATCTATTAGCTAGCAATGTACATCGTGTTTTAGTTAGTAAATACGTTAAACTATTTTTTGGAATAATAATTGCTATATTTAGTAATTTATAACAATATTTGATGTAAACTACATGATATAAGAAAACAAAAACTTTGTAAATCTTAATTAATTAATTAATTTATCATAATTTGTTGGTCTGCTATGATCCTCATTATTCCGGTCCAGTCATCTAAATCTTTTCTTTATACCTTCTACTTTGTGACTTTTAACTAACAATGTACTTCATTACTGATTCGTTTGTGTTTTTATTATTTTATATATAGGTCTTTATATTTTTGTTTATATTTGACTGCGTCAAATGGATAAAACTCTGGAGGATTTTAAGAGAAATTGGGGTACCAGAACATCTTGTAGCATTGATCGAGAGCTTATATACTAATAACACAGCAATATGGTAAGAGTGGATGAGCACATGTCTGAACACTTTCAAACACATAAAGACTGGGATGGAGGTATCAGTGTAGGGGGAGCTAAAATCACCAACTTACCATCTGCAGACGACACGACATTATTGCGACCAATGAAAAAGAAGTGGCGAGTCTACTGTTGCGAGTAGAAAATGAAAGTGCTGTGTGTGATAGGACTAACTATCAACCGCGAAAAATTAATGTTCGTGGACAGAGGAAAATCCCTACAAAGATCTTTCCAAGTTAATAGTATCGAAGTGGTTCATGATTTTGTTTATCTAGGATCAAACATGAACGACGAAAACAATTGTAAAATAGAAATTAGACGTAGAATACAGTTAGCAAAAAAAGTCTTACAAAAATATGACAGAGCAGAGTGATAACAACCCACACAAGAAAGAATTTACTGCATGCAATTGTCTTCTCAATATTTCTTCATGGAGTGGAATCCTGGATCATCAAATCATCGGAAATGCGCATGATAGACAGCTTTGGAATGCGATGCTACAAACGTATGCTAAGAATACCTTGGACAGCTAGAAGAACTAATCTGTCAATAATAAATGAGCTTAACATAAGCACCTGACTGTCGGCTATCTGTCTGAAACGCATCCTCGCGAACTTTGGACACATTGCTCGAAGACCTGCCGACAATATGGAAAAAAATTATTATAACTAGTGATGTCCAAGGAAAAAGATGTAGAGGTGGGTCCCCAATAAGATGGATCGACCAAGTAAAATAAACAACGGGTCTACCCTTACACTCAGCTATCCATCGAGCTGAGGACAGATTAGCCTAGAAAGATCTTATATAGTCAGTATTTTGAAATTTTTAAAGAAATTCTGGCAGTGAGTTCTACTGTTCAGTCCCAATAAAAATCGAACTGTTCTCTCTTGAAGTTTGAAAATACGATCAAATTTACCTTTTTAATCATGTATACTCTAGCCTGAATAACCATCACTCTACAGCTACAATTTTCTGTGATTTCTCTAAGGCTTTTGACTGTGTATCATAATATCTTAATTAACAAATTGCAATACTATGGATTCCGGGGAGTGCCGATCGAATGGCGTAAGTCATATCTTGGCAACTGAAGGCAGCTTGTGAGGATTGATACGTCTATGTCTTCTTGTAAGCCTATAGAATGTGGTGTCCCTCAGGGTTCAGTACTTGGCCCTATTTTGTTTCTGGTGTTTATCAACGACATTGCAAATCTAGACATTAGCGGTAAAATCTGCCTCTTTGCGGACGATACTAGTTTCACTTGGAGCGGCGCACCATTAACTCTTGGTGCGATTCTAATCACCTATGCCTCAACCTATCAAAAACTAAAGTTTTCTTATATAAAAGTACTATGTTCTTATGTTTATACAACCTTTTGTACTTAATAACACCACTATTGACGTCGTGGACTCTGTGAAATTCTAGCGAACTTGTAGACAACTCGTTAAAATGGGACTTGCACATTGAAGAAACGAATGAATCAACGAAACTAAGCGCTGCCTGTTAAACTTAACTTATCAACCTCCAGAATAGCCTATTGTGCCCTTTTTGAGTCACATCTTCGTTATTCCCTTCCATTCTGGGGTACTTGCTGCGCAACAAAATTTGATCGTATTTTCAAACTTCAGAAGAGAGTAGTTCGATTTTTATTGGGACTGAACAGTAGAACTCACTGTCACTCACTGTAAAAATTTCAAAATACTGACTATAAGATCTTTCTAGGCTAATCTGTCTTTAGCTCGATGGATAGCTGAGTGTAGGGGTAGACCCGTTGTTTGTTTTACTTGGTCGATCCATCTTATTGGGGACCGACCTCTACATCTTTTTCCTCGGACATCACCAGTTCTAATATTTTTTTCCGTATTGTCGTCAGGTCTTCGAGCAATGTGTCCAAAGTTTTCGAGGATGCGTTTCAGACAGATAGCCGACAGTCGGGTGCTTAGGTTAGGCTCATCATTTGTGCAATTGTTGCTTAGAAATCCAAATTGATAAGTAGGTATAGTAAGTACTTTATATTTAGGAGAAGTGGCCTTTTTAGTGGGCCTTTTTTTTTAACCAATCTTTCAATGATCTTAGATAATGTGGGCAGGAGTGCAATTGGGCGATAGTTCGAAGCTTGATCTTTATCTCCTCTTTTATGCAGAGGAATAATTATTGCTGTCTTAAGGCAGTTTGGAAAAACTCCTTTTTGGAATGACTCGTTAATTAAAGTAGTAAGATGGATTAATGTGCATTCCGGAAGATCGGAGAACATTTTGAGAGTTTGAAAGAAGAAACTGTGTAAATCCTCATTTGCTTTAGGGAGATATGAAAGTGAATCATGGGAAGGAGTTATAGTGTTCACTAAATTTTTAGCCACATTAACAAAGTAAGTGTTTAAATCATCGAGGTGAAGACAGATTAGCCTAGAAAGATCTTATAACACAAAAATTATTCTCATAGAAGTTACGACCCTCAGCTATGAGGAACGATTGGAGAGAAATCTTATGACCGGATAAACTCAAATAACTCGGTTATTTTGGACTTCTTTCGAAAACGGTAATGAAAAAATATGTTTTTTTTGTCGAGATTTACAAGCCCTGAAAATATTTGCACTTATTCAAGACTCGCCCTGTATTATAGCCAAAGACATTTTAACAAGTACGTATTTATGCCACATGTATGGTAAAAATATTAAAAGCTTAATCGGGTCGAAATCGAGTCACAATTAAAACTCGATTTCTTCTGTCCGAATATGGAGATTGGGCAAAAACGCGGCACGGCAATTACGTACGTACATATATCCGGCCGGCATGTTACCGATGCCGGCGATATGCATTCATTTTTTTGATGAATGGGTTTCGGAGCGCAAGTGTCGCCCATCGACCTATTACAAGGCCAATTAATAAAATCTTGATTTAAATTTAATCCTTTTGGCCGAACGACGCGCTACAATTGCTGCGTCACAATTTTTAAATCGTCGAAAAAAGGGGTTGTGTTTAAATTGAGCACATAAATTTAATTTGTGGTCGTGGGTTGTATAATGTTTAATAACTCGGTTAGGGTATTAAAGAAAATTTGACATACATATACAGGGTGTTTCAAAAAACATGTGCCATCCCTCGTTGGGAGGTTCCTCACGTAAAAATCAGATTTATTTTTCATACCAACATGGGTCCGATTCTGCTTTTTTTCCTAGCTACAGGAGATTCAAATAAAAAAGGAGGCTCCAAATTTCATTGGAATATCTAAAAACACTTGGATGAAAATTATAGAGTGTTTTAAAAAATATGTGCCATCTCTATACAAATTTTTCCAAGGGAAAACTTTTACCCGACTATTTTTTCGCTACGAAATTTTCTGATGATGCTCGTAACAAAAGCACCCCGACATAAAGGGTAATGAAAACTGTGGGAATCATCGGGTATAGTGCAGAATAATAGCGTAATTGCAGGGCCGATCTGGGTGTACCATCTCAGATTCGCTGATATCATCATCATCATCATCATCACGCAGCCCCCTTTCACATCCATAGTTGAACATAGGCCTCCTCCAAACGTCTCCAGTTCTCGCGGTTTTTAGCTGTTGCAATCCGGTTAGTTGTTATTCGTTTCAGGTCGTCGGTCCATCAAGTGGGAGGTCTGCCTTGGCTACGCTTGTCGGCTCTTGGTCTCCACTCTATAAGTCTTTTGGTCCATCTCCCGCCTGCCATTCTAGCAATGTGTCCAGCCCATCTCCACTTTTGTTTTGTGATTCGCTGGATAATGTCATCCACTCCCGTACGTCGGCGTATCTCTTCATTTCTTACTCGATCTCTCAAAGTCAGGCCAATCATAGATCTCTCCATCTGCCTCTGTGTCACTCTCAATTTTTCTGCGGTTGCTTTTGTTAGAGTGAGTGTCTCTGCGCCATAGGTCAGAACCGGGAGGATACATTGGTTAAATGCCTTTCTTTTCAGGTGTATTGGGATATTTGCTCTAAAGATAGATAAGTCCCTCATTTTTCCGTAAGCCGTCCATCCCAAGGTAATTCGTCTAGCCAGTTCACAGGTTTGGTTATCTCTGCTTATTTTGACCTCATGGCCCAAGTATACATATTTGTGGACTAATTCTATTCTGTTGTTGTGAATTTGTATGTGTTCGCTGGGCACCATATCAGTCATTATCTTAGTCTTGCCAAAATTTATTGTTAGTCCAATCTCGTGTAATGCATCGTTAAGTTCTTGAAGCATGTCTTTGATCTTTCGCTGATAACATAGTCCTAATTGCCAATAGTCCTGAAGAACTACAAGCAAAAATTAACAAACTAAATTCAACCAGCAATAAAGTAGGTCTCAAAATGAATATTAGCAAAAGCTAAACTAATGTAGTGGCCGGCCGAAGCTCCAGCGGTAGTGTGTCGATCTGCGGAACGGAGGGTACTGGGTTCGATCCCCAGCCAGCACGATCGCTTTATTTATTTAAATAAAAATATTTATTTATCTAAATAGAGCGACCAACGAGTCGCCACCTCATGGAAGGCAATGGCAAACTAGTTTGAGTATATTTTCCTTGTACAGCCTCTCAAATAGTGCCGTTCGGAAAAATATTCCATATAACTTCTATAGATCGGAATGATTTTTTTTAAATAGAACACCCTGTATATTATTGCATTTTTGGCTTCCTTTCAAATCACTTTACATAATCCTAAAACATGAGTAAATATATTTTGATAATTTCAGGGATATTAATAAATAAATAAAAATTATATATTTTTCAGCTTTTCTTAAAAAAATTATTAATAATATAAGCACTGTTCTGAAATCAAAACTATATTAGATATTTACTTTACATGGTCTGTTCTTTTGCTTTGCTATAAATATGGAAAACGTAAATAATACAGGATGTTCAAAATTCTTCGGCAAGCTTTCTAAAATATAAAATAATTTTACTTTGTTTTTTTTTTTAATAGAACACCCTGTATATTATTTTTTTAATAGTTGGAGAATTAAAAAATGAACATTTTTTGTATTTAGAGTATTCCAAAATTTTTAATGGTTTTGCAGATATTCCCGGTTTTTTTTTCCACAGTAACTTTTCATCAAAGCCACCTAATGATTTTTCTCTCGTATTTTATCGTTGGTAGCGCCATATGAAATAATACTGCGTGTATCCGGAAAACTATTAAAATTTTTGAAATACTTTAAATACAAAAAATGTTCATTTTTTAATTCTCCATCTAATAAAAAAATAATATGCAGAGTGTTCCATTAAAAAAAACGAAGAAAAATTATTTTATATTTTTGAACATCCTGTATGATTTATGATTACCATATTTATAGCAAAGCAAGAACAGACCATCATAATCAGTATATAGTTTTCAGTCAGTGTACATCTAATATAGTTTTGATTTCGGAACAGTTATTGTATTTTTAATATTTTTTTTAAGAAGGGTTGAAAAATATATATTTTTGATTTATTTTTTAATATCTCTGAAACTATCAAAATAGATTTACTCATATCTTAGGGCTACGTAAAGTGATCTGAAAGGAAGCCAAAAATGCAATAATAAACAGGGTGTTCCAATTTGAAAAAAATCATCCAGATCCACTCACACTTTTTTGAGCCACCCTATAGGAGTTAAAATATTTTCCGGAAATACATCCTGGTACATACTTTAAGTTTGCATTTAAACAACCTTCTCAATTTGTTTATTCTAGGAGCTACACATACCCGACGCACTAATTCCGGACCCTGTAGATCTTTGGTCGCGGTGATTAACTTCCCCTCCCATATCATCTACAATTTAGAATCAATGGTAAACTTAATTTTGATATTTCTGCGATAGTGTTTATACTGCAGATTATTTGATTGTAAAACTCATAACATATAAGTAACACATAACATATGCCCTTTGTGGAGTTTTAAAAGAAAAAATATCCTTCTAAAGGACACATCCATCATACTGTATACGCTCCAATAATACGTGAAGCACTTGTCCCCTAACCCTACAATGTACCTAAAATATTTACGGACATTCTGTCCCTTTAATTACCCCGAGAGCGACGAAGATTGATCTGCAGGGCTTGACATTTGTGCCCACCCAGACCGGCCCTGCAATTACGCGATTATCCCGCACAATACCCGATGATTTCCACAGTTTTCATTACCCTTATTGTCGGAGCGCTTTTGTTACGAGCGTCAGGAGGAGCGTTTCGCTCAAGTCTATTCTTTGGAAAATTTCGTAGCAAGAAAATAGTCGGGTAAAAGTTTTCCCTCGGAAAAGAGTTGGAGGCTGGCCCAATCCGATTCTGTAAACTTCGCTTCCTAGTCGATGTTCTCTAACCGACGGTTGTTAATTATTGTAGACTGTTCAGAAATTCTCTCGAAGAAAGTTTTGTGGAAAGTTGGGAGAAACTTTTCAAATATCTATCGTGCAGTTTCTCGGATTTTTGTAGTTAATTATTTAAGAGCGAAGGCTACAAAAATAAGCAATTAAAATTATTATTAATTTATTTATAAAAATCGCTGTTAAACAATTCTGACATATTCTATTGTAATACAATATTTTGATCTCGATTTTGATATTATTACTGAATACAGGGTTATGATATTATTACTGATAGAATAATAATTCTATACCAATTAAACTTTTAGTTACGTAATCGAGGGCGCGATTTTTAAATTCATTGTCACCAACCATGGACATATTCGGCTCTGGGCTGACTAACTGGAATTTAAATTTCCCGTTGGGGATTCAGGTTTGGTAGTAGCTCTGCTGTAAAAAACGTCAAGTTTCCACATTTATTTATTTCCTGACATTGTTATTCGTTTTGGAACTTAGTTTTGTATTACGAGTTTTTGTTTTAAATGAATTGTGTTGTGATACTTTAAGCTTATTTTTTTACTAGCAGACCTTGCAGTCGAATATTATTCTTTTTAGAACCTCTTTTAGTACAAAATGATACAAGATAGCTTAGCGATAGATAGCTTAGGATCTGACACGCTTAGCATCTGTACTGATTGCGCTAAGCGATTCGAAAACGACTACCTTAAAAGATCGTTTTGTTTGTCGAACTGTCATAAAAATAGAAAAAATTGTGATTTTGGGCGTTCTCGTGCTTTTTAGTGAAAACTACTTCTTCTATAAATTCCCCAATAATCTGCCTCACCTCAATCTACTGAGGTGTTTATTGGGGAGACTGGGACTCCCTGTTAAAAAACCGTTACAATTACAACAAACCGTTGATTGTCAAGAAAAATCAAGTGCAAAAATGTGCAGTGGTATTAGGTCTAGAATGACCTCCATTATTGCTGTTGGGCAGATTATCATGGCTCCTATGATGCAGATGAATGCCAGCATTTTTGCACAGGTTTCGCGTTGCTGTACTTTGCTTTAGTTTTATGAACCATAATAACCATCGTCCATAAGTAATCATGGGCCTTACTATCATTTTTTAAATATAATTTAACATACATACAAGATATTCACAAAAATAATAAACAACAGAATTCAAAACACGCTAGACCTCGAGAACAAGTAGGTTTTGGAAGCGGCTTCAGCACGATTGATCACATCTATACACTAAGAGAAACTATCAGTTGAAAAAAAGAATACGAACTTCCACTAGCCATAAACTTTATAGACTTTGAGAAGGCTTGCGACTCGATATAACCTAAGGCAATAATAGAAGCCCTAGCAAAACAAGGTATGACAAGCCTTATATAGAAACTCTCGGCAATATATACACGGAAGCCAAAGCAAGAGTAATGATATACAGGGTGAGTTTCCTACGATGTTCTCTATGGGTATCTCGGAAACTACTGGAGATAGAGAGTCGGTTAAATGGGGAAAGAATTGCAGTTTTGTGGGGTCATAAATATGCGCCTTTCAGATTTTTGAAAAAGTTCATGGCTTACTAGATATTTCGAAAAAAACAAATTTCGGCTATTTTAAAAATTGTCCCTAATTCCATTTTAAGCTATTTTAGACAAAAAGTTTTCAGATAAAAGTTGTAGATAATCACATCCCTAATGAGACTATGTCCTCCGTTTTTTCTAAAGTCTGTCATTTTTGACATATGACACAAACATAGGTTTTTTTAAATGGAAACCATAGTTGGCCATGACTTCATAAAAAGCGCCATTTTTTAAGCTTTTTAGTGATATAAGCTATAATATCTTTTCTTCGAAAAATTACTGAGATATAGCCAATTCTTATCATTTTTAAACAAATTCGCTTAGTTAGCCATGGAAACAAGTTCAATCGCCGTTGCTCTTTACAATTTACATTACACAAATTAAAACTTAAAAAAATGATATCACTGCATACACTTTAAGTTATTTTAGAAAATGTTCAAAAAATCCGCCATTGTTTTGAGTTGCTTCTTTGTAAAACTGAATTACTACATTCTCATAGAAGGACCGGTCGACTTAATTAAACTTTTCTCGTACCACCACTTCTAGTGCCTCTCTTAATTCATAGGTTCTTTTGTAAACCTTATTGTTAACTATACCGCATAAAAAATTCTAAAATGAATAGGTCAGGTGATCGGGGAAGCCCATGCAATTAGTCCACCTCTTCCTATCCCTGCGTTTGTATAATTATGATATAAATAATTTTTAACATTTCTCTCATTATGGGGGGCGGGGGGGTGGTGTGTCATAATGAAAGTCATGTTGGAACACAATGAGTATCTACACGCTTTTCTTCATTTGAAAAATTCATATTTACAATTTTTGTTTATTTTAATTTACAAAGTTTGGATGTGACAGTTACACATATCTGAGAGCAACGGCGATTGAACTTGTTTCCATGGCTAACTAAGTGAATTTGTTTAAAAATCATAAGAATTGGCTATAACTCAGTAATTTTTCGAAGAAAAGATATTATAGCTAATATCACTAAAAAACTTAAAAAATGGCGCTTTTTATGAAGTCACGGCCAACTATGGTTTCCATTTTAAAAAACCTATGTTTGTGTCATATGTCAAAAATGACAGGCTTTAGAAAAAAACGGAGGACACAGTCTCATTAAGGATGTGATTATCTACAACTTTTATCTGAAAACTTTTTGTGTAAAATAGATTATAATGGAATTACGGACAATTTTTAAAAAACCCGATATTTGTTTTTTTCGAAATATCTAGTAAGCCATCAACTTTTTCAAAAATCTGAAAGGCGCATATTTATGACCCCACAAAACTGCAATTCTTTCCCCATTTAACCGACTCTCTATCTCCAGTAGTTTCCGAGATACCCATAGAGAACATCGTAGGAAACTCACCCTGTATAAAACAACCCCAGTGTTTCCAACCGGCAATGGAGTACGAGACTACGAGTGGGAGACGCAATATCCCTACAGTTGTTTATAGCAACACTAGAAGAAACGTTCCGTCAATTCAACTGGACCAACAAAGGATTAAATATAGATGGAAAATATCTTAAACATCTAAAATTCACTGATAACATAGTCCTAATTGCCAATAGTTCTGAAGAACTACAAGCAAAAATTACAAACTAAATAATAATAAAGTAGGCCACAAAATGAATTTAGCAAAAACTAAACTAATGTACAACGCACTGATTGAGTGCATTCGATACTGAGCATTCGACCAATGTGTACCAGCCATACCAGACGAAATATACTGAATATAACCAAGAGAGCCCGAAAAGAATAGAGTAATAGAGAGGATACGATAAAAGACAAGAGGTAGAGGTAATAGATGCCATCCAATCAGATGTCATCAAATCCCTCAAGTGGCAATGGGTAGGACACCTGGCAATTACAGCATGGTACCCATGTGGATCCATGTGGACCCAGAAGATGACCGAACCTGAGATGGGACCATTTTATTAGGAAATTAGCAGGGGTAACTTGGGCCCGCATAGCCAACAATAGACAACAACTGGCCCAACTACAAAGAGAGTATCTAAATAAATAACACGCTTGAATAAGCTGAAAATGATGTTGATGAATTTAACATATGGAAATATATTGCGACCACCCTATATGCAGCAAGATATAATAACGCCTTATTAAAAATATAGCTGGACAAAGCACGAGTAACGAAATAAAAAAAGGAAAGCACATGTAATCTATAGTTTACACACAAGTGTCTCGCTACAAATTTACATCCAAAGGAATCGGCTGACGTGGCTACTTATCTGAGCGGGACTAAAGAATGTCCTTATTCGTATTTAGATTTGAAAAGACGCGCGGAAAAGAATGGAAATGATCGAGGCAAAGCGATGCCGACGAAATTTTTAACGTTGCAAGAGAAACAATCTTAGAAATACTACTTGTTTGAGAGGTTGGTGAAGCTGAACGGATTTTTTCTATTAGTGACTTTGTGTTTATCTTTAAACTTGATTACTGAATAAAGTAATACATTGCCATGAGTCTATTTTATTGTTTATGTTGTATTTATGAAGTTACTATACTGTGTGATTCTCTACCCACTGTATTCTATAAAAAATGATTATTTCTATTTTTAAGTTTTTTGGTTTAAGTGGAATGTTAAAACTCGGTGGAATGTTAAAACAGGCCGAAACACATATTTTTACTTAAAACGCTATCACTAGCCAACATGGTGGAATTTTAATTCATTATTTTATAAAATTGACATAGAGTGGGATACAAATCATCTGACACATTTTATCATAAATGTGTCTAAAATGTTTGGATGGAAATGTTCCAAAATGTTTCGATTTAGTTTCGCTGAACGAGCGCAGCGAAAGCAAAGAGCGCTATCTGTGTAGAAATTTTGAACTACACTGATAAAAGAGATAGACTTGAACTAAAGTCGTCATCGTTCTTGAAAAAAAAAATTAGTGGCAAGAGAATTTATTTTAGCGTAAAAGAAAATATTTTGCTGAAGAAAAACTCTCTTAACTCAAGAAAACTGGTTCTCATGAAAAATTCGAAAATTTCTCTTGAATCTATTTTCATTCAACCAAGTGCAAGTTACTTTGTTTTAAGATAATAAGAAAAATACGCTAGAAAGTACTTCATTCAAGAAACATGGCCATTTTTCCAATAGCTAAATATTCTTTTGATGAAAAATAATAACGACACGCAAAGACGATGACGAAGGACGGTATATACAATCAGTCGGCAGTCCGATCAGTCGTACGTCGCATGTCATAGGTCGCACATCATAGTACGTACGGGTTTTGTTGCTTGGTATTTTTCACTTGGAATTTTGCATAATTTGCTTTTTAAACACATATCGTATAACAAATTAGTGAACGTTATTAACATGCATTTGTCATTTTTTATGGACAAATTTTAGGATATATGGATTCTTTAAAGGAGTTTCTGAAAAAATGGAAATTAGAGCATTTATTTGCTATATTTGAAGGTAATAGACATTTACCTAATGCACCTGTTTAGATAATGCATGCGTGACTATAGATAGAATAAGAATATAGGTATCGATTTTTTTCTGCAAATAATTTCAAGTCGTCGTATTAAAAAATTCAAAATATTACCAAAACTTATAATTTTAATAATTTGTTTGCTTTACTTTGATTAATCGTGATGTAACATTTTTTTGTAATTTGTAGAGTGATGAACCACCCCAAAAAATACCAAGAAGTGTTTACTTACTACAGACCAGGAAAACCTAAATTTATCAGAAAATAATATACCTCGTAATATGCCTGTATATGATGTATAGACTTCTCTTAGATCAAAATAAATTTTAGTCGAGTCAATGGTGTTCGCTATTGGTTTAAGAAAAGTGTCTCTTTAATGAAGAAATGTCCCTTTTCAATCAAGAATTTTTGCATGAATCAAAGAGACTATTGTTCTTGTAGCAAGAACTTCTTTGCATATTAATTTTAGGTCAAGAGTGAAATACTTTGGACAGATAGATTCTTCTATTCTCTAAAGTAATTTTTTAAAGGTTATGAAAAGATAGCTAATGCTTTGGGAAAAGAAACGGCGTTCTTGGCCCTATTGAAAAGCGCCAATCTTTTGGGTCAAAGTCATATTCATTTCGACTGAGAGATAAAAAATATTTTTGAATTTTGCGCGTAGAGAAGTTTCATTTTTTTACGCCCGATGGGAGTAAAAAATTCAAGGCCGCGACTCGGCCTGAATAACGCTGCGAGACAGCTATTTCGCGTCATTTCAAGGTCATGCGAAGCATTAAGCCAACGTCGCCAGGTCTCTGCAAAAATTGGCACAGAGATATGCGTTATTTTTATTAATTTATAGGGTTATGATTGATAATTGTTTTTTGCTTTGTTTAATTTAATGATTACTAAAACTATCAGTTCCAAAGATATATTTAAAAATAAAAGATAAAAATCCAAAATATTAATTATCTATTAACATGGATTTGGATGATTATAGGTAAGAACACTAAATTGATTTCTATATTCGATATAAAATTGTTTAATAGCTTTTTAGTTGGCGTTGTTTGTGGTAAATAATTTTCATGTTCATCGTCTTTGAATGGACATGAGGATAAGTAACTAATCTGAAAATAAGCCAACATATCGTTTATCCTTTGTGTGCTAACGAAAAGATTCTTTCTGTATCATGAGGAAGTATTACATCATTTAAAAACTGTTGGAAAGTTGATTATTTGTCAAGGAAAAGTATGCCAATGGAGATTAATTGTAATAGAAGTAATTCTAAGTGTCAGTAAAAATCAGAGGATAATCTATCGATGTCCTTCAATACTTACACAATCATGTTTGTAAATAGTCTGATTCTAAAAATTACGGAATATAAATATAACCCGCTGTGACATTAAAGACATAGTGGAACACGTAACTCGAATGAAATGGAGATGGGCAGGTCATGAGGCGAGAATATCTAAAGACAGGTGGACTAGAAGATTGTTAGAATGGCGACCTCGAGCAGATAAACGTAGCAGAGGCAGACCACCGACACGCTGGACTGATGATGTAAAGAGGATTGCTGGAAATTGGATGATGACGGCCCAAAATCGAGAGACATGGAGAAATATGGAGGAGGCCTACGTTCAGCAGTGGACAACGATGGCTACATGATAATGATGATGATGATGACGATTATAATACAGCATAGTATTTCCGAAAACAATTCTAAATAATTGGACCTTAATTCGTTTTTCAAGACGAAGTCGACCATGGCGTTCACAAAGGCAGTGCAAAAATTAAGAGTGCCATCCTATTCCCAATTCTCTTCGGAAAAACTATAACTAGTCCAACGCATCTCAAAGTTCAAAGTAAAAATTGGAACACATGTTGATATTGATCAATTCTTTAAATCTAACTTGCTAACTAAGTTGAATTACGCTAATATTCCGGTTCCTTCAACATTGCCAGAAACTCTGTTGTCGATTAAATAAAATCTGTTACTTTCTTAATCCATAACATTAACGTTTCATAAGCCAACCAAGCTAAACCAGTTGTGAAATATATAGCATCTATGGTTATTGCTCAAACCTTAAAAATAGTAATGCAATATTTTTAGCAAGGAAGATTTAGACAAAATATTTGAAAATACTGCAATAAATTGATAAAGGTTGCTATCATAACATAAATTTTTCTGCTACTTCTGATGAGGATAAAACGGTAGATATTGGCAAACCGGCAATTCCGTATTTTAAATTACCGAATAGCGATAAAATTGAAAAATCGGTAAATTTGTAATTCCTATTTAGAAGATTTAAGCGTACGAGGTAAGAAAATTATCATTAAATTTAATATAGCTTAACAGAAATATTTTTATCGTTTGAATAGCCATGTATATAAAAGTCGTAAGGCCATCAAACTGAACAGGGCTATAATAGAGAGGTAATTCTTGGGATTTGGTCACGAGATAGGACAGCTTCAGAAAAGAACAATACCACTTTTTGTTAGGCGATGCGAACCCCTCGAACCTACCTCTCTGTTCTTCCTATTATGTTCTCGAAGAAACACAACACAACTGACCGGATTTCGCGTAGCGCTCGTTCTTTTGTCAAGTTTCATTCGCGATTTTAACAGAAAGAAACACCTGGCATGATTCAAACTATACTATCGGAGATGGACGTTCATTGTCTGCATCAATAAACTTGTTCAAATAAATTGGTTTGTAAGTACCAGCTGGTTTTAGGATTGTAAAGGTAGTTAGTTTATCTGTTGTTGGAAAGACAATGGTATAAATACATACAAACTCCAATTTCTGAGTGGCTTATAGATTCAAAATTGCTCTTATCAAAAAATCTTCTAAGTGTTTAATTGGTATTCTTCATTTTTTTACTTTCTGCTGACGATGCTCTGTTTGCAAAACTTAGAGAAAATACAGAAACACTTTGATATTTCCGTAAAGCGGTGGAAGTTGCTGTAGTGTTGAAAACATCAGAGTCTCTGTTTTATAGCTGTATTTTATTTCTAAAAATTAAATGGTATGGATAGATCGAATATTTTTAATTTCAAATATTGTTACCTCTGTTTTGGATAAACCAATTTTATTTAAATAAGGTCCAATTTTTCAGTGGCTTAAAACTTCTAAATTGCTTTTAGCTTTTTTCTATCTCCGACTTAGAGAGATCTCTACTCTAGATCGGCATAGCAATTCACTTCTAGACATGAAAAGACCCATCCAAGGTTTCGCTTGCTAGTAGGGTATACAGGGAGGTTAAAAAAATAAATATTATTTTTGTAGATTTCATTCCAGTGGCGAAAAACTCAGAATTATTTGCAAGAAAAGCACCTACAATAACTTGTTGTAGAAAAAACGGATTTTCTACTAGTGATCTACTTTTCTATTAAATGGATGGCGTTATATCCTAATTCTTAAAAGAATCCTGATTTTCTCCAAGGATACTATAGAGATAAGGATAGTTCGATTCCTATACTGTCAGTTTTTTCACGTCATCTAGAGACTTAGTTGAATTTCGCTCTAAAGATTTTAGTCAGTGACAGTGACGCTTGTGTTTGACGTACGAGCGGAAGTCACTGAGTGACGTAAGCATCCACGGTGACGATTTGACGCGATCGAACATTTTTTTAGAGTATACAGGGTAGTCCGAACTGCATTCGAAAAGTTTCGGCAGCATATTCTACAGATAAAAAGAAGTAAAAAAGTTCGAATAAACGTAAATCCTAAAATGCTTAATTGCGGAGATACAGGGTGTAGAAAATACTTATTATTCGATTTCTTCCAGATAATTCAGTAACGTCAATATTTGGATGAAAATTGGTGTTTTGTTTGGTTTGGGATTTTTTGACATGACAAATTTGATTTTGATGATAATATGATTCCCGTTTGTAGGGGGCGCCACCTACATTTGTTTTAACTGTTTTGAAGAGCAATAACTTTTCGTCCATATCTATAATATAAAACTACCGAGTGAAAAAAAAATATACATTTCTGTGATTTTTTAAGTAAAAAATATCTCTTGGTAAAAATCGTTACGAGCAACCGTTCTCAAGATATTTAGAATGGAAATAGTCAATACATGTCATTATTGACAAAAAATAAACATGTTGAATATATAATTATTTGACTGAAATGATAAATTTCGGAATTTTTTTTTTTTTTAAATGAATCATAATTTTTTCTTCGAAAAAGTCATGATAAAACAGTTACTGTTGAACTTTTGACACAAAAACATTTCAAATTTATGATTCCAGTCTAATAACTATTGAGTCAACAAGCTTAATTTATGTCAATGATGACAGGTAATGTTTTTTTACACGATTTTTGGAACTTCTATTAACGACGACTTTAACAAATTAAACAAAACCATAAACATCATGATGTAAAAGATTATACTTAATGTTTTAAAGTTTTTAGTTAGCCATATAACATTATTGGAGAGTCATATCAAACCAATTGTCGCGACTATTATATATATTATATTGACCCAAGATAATGATGGCATTCCCAAAGGTAATAAATGTCACTAAATATCTCCGTCACAGGTATTCTTCCTCGTATTTTTAACGTGGAAATCCTAAATCTCTTTCTTGTCACCTATTACAGTATGCTCACATGCTTCCCTTAATAAATTAAAGAGAATTTATTATAAGTGTCCCGATCTTCACGATTATGAAACATTGTGCGTTATTATTTTTCAAATTTATTTATCCCCTCGGCTGAAACAAAATAAGTGGCTGATTTACAGCTTCTGCCACAGAGGATAAAGTTATATTATTTGCATATTTAATGGACCTTATTATATACACGGTACGATTGCTGAAGTGGTACTTATTCTCTTTAATATTTTGTTAATGCTAAACAGTTTGGAAAATTAAAATTCCCTAGAGAAGATTTATTACTTCACTAATATATTTTGGTTGATAAACTCAATGCCATGACAAGTTTTGTGCCATGTTGTTAGGCATGCTGTATGATCAAAAAAAAAACGGCGTCATGTTGGCTTGGATACGACCGATCGATTCATTTTTCTCGTCTAGTAGCTTTTCAATTTAGAAAAGAATTATGCAATTTTCTAATAAATTGAATACAAACGTATTTTAAATTAAATACCCATAATTTATAGGGTATATACTAGTTAGACTTCCATTTTAGATAACACAGATAACACAGTATCTAGACTTAACACGTATCCCAACATATGACGATTTTACTATTGTTTTCCTTTTTGAATATTGTTGAAAACTGGCTAGTCTCTTTCTATCATCTGTAGTCATGAAATAGCCAACTTTGATTTGTTCAAATGGGAAGTTCGAATATTTGTTTTGATTTTTATGTTGAACTGCTTTTATTTAGGATTTGCTGATTAAAGAATTTGAAAAGCCGTGGAAGATTTTTTTAATATCATTTTTCCAGATGGATGAATCAAAGTCCTTGATTATACAGGGTTGTTCACCACATACGACACGGAGTATTGTAGCTAAACGATTAGATTTTTACAAATTGTAAGTTTTGGGTTCGTTGAAGGACTATTAGAGCTACAGTTAGAAACAGAAATATTTTTACAAGATACGGAGTGTCCCAAATAAATAAAAACTATCAAAGTTGTATTTTTTTAAATGGAATACCCTATATATTATTAGATTTTTAGTTTCTACGATTAAAATAAAGGTAAATTTGATTAAGGTTTGTTACACTTAAACCTTACCGTTTTTGAAATATTTTCAATTTTGTGAAATTACAGTATAAATTTTAAGGCTTTATTTCTCCGAGGGTATCAAAGTTTTTAATACTAAATATTTACTGAAGTTTATTTATTGATCAGTTATTGTGTTGCAATAATAAAAACTTTACTACCTTATACAGAGTGTCTAAAAATTTATTTTAAATAATTACTAGCTTTAAACGGCAATAACTTGTTTAATTTAAATGGAACACCCTGTATATTTTATAAGAATCAGATGCACAATTTAATTGTCTATCAAATTGTATCATACCATTTTTTACCTATCTCTTCAAGTTTCCGTAGAAAATGCATTTTCTTGTAATTTAGAACTCATTTATCAATATACCCATGGAATACTGACATTTTAGATTATTTTTAAAGATGTACCAAATTTTTAAAGAGTACAGATACTAATATTGTCGATTTATTTCATTTATTTCGTTAAAAAATAAAAAAAAACTGTTTAAATATTTGTTAAAGAGGACCAATTAATATGATTCCAGTATTCAAACTACATTAATTGACTGTTTGCGTTGATTAATAATAATTGCTCCAAATACTAAAAAACTGAATTATGTATGTGTATTAGACAATGTGGTAAAAAGTAACATCTTAAAAATGATATTTAATTTTTTGACAAATGCTTATTTATAACAACAGAGACGTGAGACATTCATTTTCAAAACTTATTATTATATTGATTTCTGATTCAAATCCACATTTATTTAGAATAATCTATTAACGAACACAATTAAGTATGTAGTTAATTAGTATTTGGGCGGAGATACTGGTGATATATTTAATTAATGGTATACTCTTTTATAAAGATTTAAATAGTTTTCTTTTTGCATACAAATGTGCTAGTAATATTATCGTTTTACTAAAAACGATAATATTACTAGCCTGTACCTTTTGTACATTTGTTGTTTTAAAAACAATCTAAAATGTCAATTTTCCATGGGTATGTTGATAAATGAGGTCTAAATTATAAGAAAATGCATGTTCTACGAAAACTTGAAGGAATAGTTAAGAAGTGGTATAATACAATTTGATAGACAAATAAACTGTGCATCTGATTCTCATAAAATATATAGGGTGTTCTAGTTAAATTAAATAAGTTATTGCCGTTTAAAGCTAGTAATTATTTAAAATAAATTTTTAGACACTCTGTATAAGGTAGTATAATTTTTATTATTGCAACACAATAACTTATCAATAAATAAACTTCAGTAAAAATTTAGTATTAAAAACTTTGATATCCTCGCAGAAATGAAGCCTTAAAATTTATACTGCAATTTCGCAAAATTGAAAATATTTCAAAAACGGTAAGGTTTAAGTGTAATAAACCTTAATCAAATTTACCTTTATTTTAATCGTAGAAACTAAAAATGCAATAATATACAGGGTGTTCCATTTAAAAAAATATAACTTTGATATTTTTTATTTGTTTGGGACACTCTGTATCTTGTAAAAATATTTTTAAATTGTAGCTCAAATAGTCCCTCAACGAAGCCAAATCTTACAATTTGTAAAAATCTAATCGTTTAGCTACAATATTCCGTGTCGTATGTGGTGAACAACCCTGTATATGAAAAAAAGACCTGTCTCCAAAAATTGTGACAGAGGAAAAAACTGGTAGACTCATCATAGCAACAGAGATATTTATAAAAGTATTTGAATAATTCCACTCATCATGTGGCCTAGCCCACCCCCCTCTATTAATAGCAAGTAGAATATTCTGCAGATAAAAATCAGTAAAAAGTTCGTATAGATGTATGTTCTTTAGATTTGTCCAAATCATATTTGTTATCGTCGATATTTGGATGAAAATTGGTGCTTGGGAGTTTTTTGATATTATAGATTCTATCTCGATGTCAATATCTCGTACTTATAGGGGGCGTTACCTACATATGATTTAAGAGGTTTGAAATGTAATAACTTTTCGTCCGCACCTGTATAAAACTACTCAGTAAGAAAATATACGTTGGCGCTGTTTTCTAAGTAAGATTGGCAAAATCTGGTATTTAACTTTTACTAGTTTTATACCTTATTATACCAAAAAGTATAATACTTTCGATTTAAAAAATGGTAAATGCTTTTTGTTATAAAATAAATCTGTTATAACCAAACTTAGCATTTATTCAATAAAACAAAATAAAAACAATTATTATTCTTAAAAAAATATAAAAACAAAACCAATAAACAAACAAAGCAAGTCAAACTGGCTTTTTTGGCTTGGAATAAAAAAGTTTTGTACTAATTTCTGCGAACATCTAGCTCCAGAAACCTTAAATTGTGTTCTACGTCAAGCACCTTCTAAACAGTTTCGTTAGAAAGTTTATTTCTATCCTTGGTGTGTATGCGAAACTGACAGGAAAACTCCCGTTCAACAGATGCACTTGATGATGGAACCGACCATTTTCTAATAGCTATTGTTGCAAGGTCTGAAACCTCTGAAAAATGCTGGAATATTTATCAACACTTGACTGGATTAGACGTGTTCTTGGCATCCCAGTATAGGCAGGGTTTAAAAGGGCCTTATTTTTGTATATATTTAAAGTATGAAGAAAATATATTTGAACATCGTGCTTCATTTTCCCAAAATCCATATTCTTTTAGATAAAATTCTAAATTCGAAACGGCCTCGGTTTTATCTGTATCGTTAAGCGACTGTCCACCAAATCTGGGATCTAAGATATTGGTCAAATTGTGCGTGGATGTAACCACAGAGACAATGTTTTGATATTTAATAGTTTAATACAATTTGGTATAATACTGGATAAGTTAAATACAAAGTATAATACTAATTATACCATTTGGTATAAAACCTTTGCCAACCCTATTTCTAAGTAGAAAAACTCTTGGTAAAAATCGCTACAAGTAGTAGGTCTCGAGATATTTAGAATCGAAATAATCAACGCCATGTCATCATATACCATCTCCTACCGATTGGCAAAAATTGAACACTCGAAATGCAAAAAATGAAGTCTTGAATTTACTAGATAGTTATTAGACTGAAGTCTTAGATTTGAAGTGTTTTTTGTCAAAGGTTCAACAGAAACTGCTTCATTATATTTTTTTCTAGAAAAAATTAAGATTAACTTAAAAAAAATCCCAAAGTTCCCAAATTTATCATTTTATGTAAATAACTATCTAGTCAACGTCAACATGTTGATTTTTTTGTCAATGATGACATATATTGATAATTTACATTACGTACATACATACAGAACGGTTAATCCTATCGATTTTTACCAAGAGGTCTTTTTATTTGAAAAACGGTGGAAATGTACATTTTTTTACTCTGTTATTTTAAACAGGTATGGACGAAACGTTATTACTTTTCAAACCTCTTAAAAATATGTAGAGAGCGTCCATAAAATTGCAAAAAATTATATTTTTTCACTCAGTACCCAAGCAGCATTTGGACGTCGGGACAACGTTGTGTCACGCGACCAAACGTCGGGGCGCAACGTCGCGTCGGCACAACCTCGTGCCAACCCTAGTCTGCACTAGTTTGGAGAATAATTTTTGGGTCGAAACGACGTTGGATACCGACGTTGGCTAGAAGTCTAATTTAGTACAAACTGCAACGTTGTTTAAAATCCTAATTCACAGAAATACAAAACTAATATGGCGTCTAAGTCGCGTTTTATCCTAAATTGGGATAATTATAGTAAAAATATTATTTTTATGATTTAGTTAGAGACATATGTCAGATGGCAGTGAAGGAAAACAAAACAAAAGTATTTAAGTGTGGAGGATGTTTGAAGATCATAATTATTGAAACACTTTAACCGATTCTGTAACTCGTTACCCAAGGCAAAAAAGTTAAACGCAAACAACTTTATTGATAAATGTATTGTTTCTACTTTGAAAAATACTAATGGGCCTTCAAATTAAAGAAGTTTTAAAAACTTTCTTGAATTTCTTTTTTTTAGTAAAATGAAAATAATTTATTCGCAGTCGAAAAAATTGTTTCCGCGTGTTTTTTAGGGTCAAATATTTCAAGTTAATGTATTCAAAAAGCAGGAATTGCTATTTTAGGAACGAAACATTTTCTTATTTAACAACATGGCGGCTTTCACTTTGTCGTTTTGGAGATTAAGATGGAGTAGTTCGAGTAGTCGCATACTGGACTAATAAAGTCGCAGTTCCGCCTTAACAGGTAGTATACTAGTCGCAAGATTGCCTAATTTAGTCATCCTAGAGTCTAGCTTGTGCCGCCCTCTATAATCTAAATAAACGAGGGAGTGGATAAACTATCGGTAATATATGTCGATGTATATTTAAATTTAATTTTATATGTACCTTTCTTATGTCCCATTTTAATAAGTTTTTTTTTTATAAAAACAAAACAGCACTGAACTGTCTGACTGAACAGAACAATGAAGTGAAAATTTAAGATTTAAGGTTATGGTTCAATACAGTTGCAAAAAGGTAGCGACTCTACGTCCTACCAACGTAAGAATAAGGAAATCTAAACAACGTTGGAATTAGTAAAACAGACGACGTTTGCATAACGTTGGAATAGGTCCTGAAACTGACGTCGGAAAACTCTATATTGTCCAACGTTGTAACTACGTTGTCCGAATCACCTAAAGATTACTTAAGCAAAAAAGGTTACAAGACAACGTTTATTCGACGTCGCAGAAGCTTCTACTTTGCTATAGTACTAGTCCAACGTCGGCCCAACGTTATAAAAACGTTTACATTTATTTTAATACCCAAGGTAGGGAGCTAACTATTTTTTGTAACTAATCCAACGTTGTGTTTAGTAAACATGTGGTCGCAAGTCGTGAAAATGCTACTTGGGTAGTCTAATACAGGGACGGATAAAAAGTTATTACTCTTAAAAACAGCTAAAAGAGATTTAGGTGGCGCCCCCTACAATTAGGAGTCCAAAACACCCAGATACCAATTTTCATCCAAATATCGACATTAGTTCAGAAATTATTTGGTAAAAATTGAAATAAAAACAAAACTTCCACACCCTGTATATTTGAAACGAAGCATTTTAGGACATAAATTTATACGACCAATTTTACTTATTTTTATTTGCAGAATATGCTGCCAAAGTTTTCCGAATACAATTCGGACCAACCTGTATATTATGTATATCTGCCGTATCGAGAGACATAATAGTCAGAACTTTGTTGAACAATAAAAATACCTTAAAATGAGTCTTAGTATCGACGAGACCAAAAACTTTTGATTAAAACAACTACCTGGTTGTGGGAAACCTTACGTTAGGCACGAGATCCAATGGACGGTGTTATATTAGCACTGTATAGCAACTAGTAATTGTGTACATTTCTAATAAAAAAATTGCACAATGGGAGATGAACCATTCGCACAGAAATTCGCAACGATAGATCCCTGCGATCGGTGCAGGGAGGGAAAAATATGTGACTAATTAATCATTGAGTGACGTGCGCATTGTCCGTTTTCTTATCGTCGGACTGTGATCGCGGCTCGTCGCAAAACCGCTCCTATTGTTATTTTTCCCCATCTCCCGGGCTGGATGGCTGGCTCCCCCTTTGCAAAATCCACGTCGACGGACGTGACGTGGAATATTTAATGGACCTTGGTCCATTGTCCGGCGCGGCTGACACCGAATCGTCTCTCGCTCTCTTTGCATTTCGCCATTGTTTACGGCAACAGACGAGATAAGTATTGTGCGACCGATGAAGACGGTCTTCTTGCTCTTCTTTAAAAGGGGTTCGAAAATAATCCAATTTTAAACGGCTGAATTTGGCTATCATCTCGCTACCGGTCGTCCGTTGTCGAGCCGGTTGCGATTCGGCTTCGCCGTGAGGCTTAAAGGCATTTTTTGGGTCAAGTTTATCGCAGAGTAGAGCTGCATTTTTAAGAGGATTTATAACTTCCCTTTATTTTATACCAGCTGGCTCGGCTAACTTCGTTCCGCGTAACAGTGAAGTCAGAGTTTTTTGTCAATCTTCTTGCACGAATAACTGATTGACAAAATTGTCATTCGTTCTTACTATTTTTATTTACATTTTAATTCAAGTATTTTCGATATATTCAAACTCTTCTAGATATGAATTTGATACTATAATATAAAATGTGGCGGATTCATCTCTCCAAAAATATCCAATATGGGTATTTCGGCACTGCAAGAATATCTACAAAGTAAGATAATTATTTTTGTAAATACTGCTGCGCTAAAATTGATAAATTTTCATTTTTGTATCTTCTCATTTCAGCATCATGGGACACAGGGTACAAATCGGACCAACCTGTATAATATATCTGTATAATGTATATCTGTCGTACCAAGAGACACAATAGTCAGAACTTTGTTGAACAATAAAAATATCTTAAGATGAATCTTGGTTTAGACGAGACCAAAAACTTTTGATTAAAACAACCACCTGGTTGTGGTAAATCTTACATTAGGGACGAGATCCAATGGACGGTGTTACATTAGCACTGTATAGCAACTAGTAATTGTGTACATTTCTAATAAAACATTGCAAAAAAGGAGATGAATCATTCGCACAGAAACTCGCAACGATAGATCCGTGCTTTCGGTGCAGAGCGGGAACAAGAAGTGACTAATTAATCATTGAGTGACGTGCGCATTGTCCGTTTTCTTATCGTCGGACTGTGATCGCGGCTCGTCGCAAAACCGCTCCTATTGTTATTTTTCCCCGTCTCCCGGGCTGGATGGCTGGATGGCTGGCTCCCCCTTTGCAAAATCCACGTCGACTGACGTGACGTGGAATATTTAATGGACCTTGGTCCATTGTCCGGCGCGGCTGACACCGAATCGTCTCTCTCTCCTCTTTGCATTTCGCCATTGTTTATGGCAACAAACGAGATAAGTATTGTGCGATCGACAAAGACGGTCTTCTTGCTCTTCTTTAAAAAGGATTCGGAAATAATCCAATTTTAAACGGCTGAAAACGGCGGAATTGGAATCATCTCGCTACCGGTCGTCCGTAGTCGAGCCGGTTGCGATTCGGCTTCGCCATGAGGCTTAAAGGCATTTTTTGGGTCAAGTTTATCGCAGAGTAGAGCTGCATTTTTAAGAGGATTTAAAATTTATCTTTATTTTATACTAGCTGACTCGGCTAACTTCGTTCCGCGTAAGTGAAGTGAGAATTTTTTGTCACGGTTTCTGGCACGGATAACTGATTGACGAAATTGTCATTCATTCCCTCTATTTTTGTTTACATTTTAATTCAAGTATTTTCTCTACAGGGTGAGTTTTAAATAAGTGCAAATATTTTCAGGGCTAGTAGATCTCGATGAAAGAAACATATTTTCTCTTCACCGTTTTTTCAGATAAATCCAAAATAACCGAGTTACTTAAAAAAATATTTTTTTTAAAATTTTGCGAGCCACCGGATTTTTTTCTGTAATTGCATCCCTTTTATTGCCATAAACATAGAGTGAAGCCGTAACTATGGTAATATCACTGTAATATCTGAGATTAAGGAATTATATCGTGGGAAAATTTGCGGTGAACAGGCAGTTTTAAAAAGTTTTCGAAAAATATACAGGGAAATTTAAAAGAAAATGCACGATTTTCAACATCTTTTTTACTGAAAAATCATAGACGTGTTCTTGGGGTCGAAATATACCACCCCTGAAAATATTTGCCCTTATTTAAGACTCGCCCTGTATATCCAATCCTTTCTAGATTTAAATAGGCTACTTTAGTATGTTACTGACTTACAGTGAACATCAATTATTGCAAATAAACTAGAAGCGGTCGTAATGTGTGCTGTCAATAGTGTCAATGGCGGAAGATAAAATCAGCGAGTTCAACCAACCCAAACTATGTGTAAAATCGCTATTTTTGGGGCTTACTCAACCGGGTCTCACAATGCAAATTCACCTCAAATATCCATTTAGTTGGTCATTGGCAAGCACTCTCTCATTGTACATGAAAATAACAAAACAAACATTTACTGATCTGGATAAAATTGATAGTTAAATAGTAAGACTCACCCGGGGGTGCTCCGCTCCCTAGCCACTAACATCACTGACATTCTATTCAATATATCCCATTCCATATCTTCCATCTAATTCAAATATTATTGGGATCTATTGGTTAATAATCTTCAACAACTAGCTAGTGTCACCTGAAATAGTATAGGGGCTTCCCCCGGACGCAATTCTGCCGCTAAACAGATTCGCATCCCACTCGAATAAGCTAATTGGGGTAGCTCACTACCCCAACGCCGCATCGTCAATCGAGAAGACATTATGGAGACCTCAAACTCTCAAGACCAACTCGAAGGCAGGACGTCACAAGAGGTTTTCTTCCTGTGGTCAAACGACCCCGTTAGCTTACAGTCAAACGACTTGCAACTATGTTAGTCAAAAGACTCGCAACCCCCATTTGTCAGCTCTGTGAGACAAAACACAACACTACACAGCCCGCCGGCCTGTCTACTACTGTCTGACCTGCCGCGCGCCGGCCAGCTAAGCCTCCTCTTACATCACAATTTTACATGATCCCAAATATTTACATCGCTTGCCAATGAATCATACTATTTTCTCTAATCGACTTTCAAATAGAGTGTTTTAGCATTATTAGATAAATAAATAGAGAGTTTCCGAAAGAATGCATATTGTTTATTAGTATAGTGAATAAATAAAAGCATTATTATGACGAACTTATTTTCCAAGTTTTACATATGCAAAAATGGTTATGCAAAATTAACAAATAGTTTATTCGTCTCTAGTTTTCCAGTTTTTTGGTATTAATTCCTAGAGTATTAATATTAATTCACATGACAGATAAAAATAATTTCAACTTTGACATTTTTATCATCGCGAAATAAATACTGATAAAAATGTAATACCATCTGATTATTTTTGAGAATGTAATTAAAAATAGTATTTTAAAGATTAGGATATAACGCCATCTACTGATTACTAGAGGAAAAGCATTTTCTTCTATACCAATTTGTTATAGGTACATTTCTTGCAAATAACTGAGTTTTTCGCCACTGGAAGGAAATCAAAAAAAAATTATAGGTATTTTAGTCACGTTAACTTTTAGTCACGTGATTAAGCTTGTCCGGTACAGCGTTGCCCTCTTTTACATATTTTCTTTTAATCAAAATATTTTAGGAAAAATTTGTTTGGGTTATCTCGCTTATGTGTAGAGATACAAAGATTTTCGGTTTTCACTTCACTATGCTTCTTTTTTATGAAACTAAAGATGCTACACAGTTTTCCTAGACCTCTTAGTTCCTGAAATACAGATGTATATGTACAGATATGATTTGATGCGTCGTTCGTCTATGCGACTTAGTGAGTATGATGCGGTTTGTCGATGCGATTCGTAACTTCGTTTGGAAATTCCTGCATTGTGTTAGTGATATTTCTTTTGATGATCCGCTCTAAAAATTCTTCGAAGCGCCGCACAACCCATTCCATTCACACATAAATTAGACGCATTGGCAAATCGCATCAGCGCATAATGTGAGTATGGGGCTTTATAAGTAAATATGTAGTATTCTTTAGTAAAATTATATCGTAAAACATATTTTCTAAATAAAAAATTACATTCATTATAATTTAAACATAAAAGTATGTATGATTATATAAACTTTATAAATATCACTTTAGCAGTAGAATTACATACATGTGGTTTTTGTAAAAGTTATTTTAGTTGTACTAAATAAATAAGATAAATAGTAACAAATGTATCGTAAATACGGAATTTATTGATATAATTGGTTACTAAAACTTACTGATAATAAAATAAAAAAAATAGTTTTCCCACAGTACAGTGCTGAAAAGGATTACTATTTAAATAATGATTTTCCTTTTAACGTATGAAATAGTGTTTATTTAAAAAACTGCACTTCAATTCAGTCCATATCTAGGATATGAAATTTAATAAAATAGTAGATAAGAGTTTTAGTGATACAGTTGTATTAGAAAACAATTTATTAATATATTTTACTTTTTAAAAATGTTTCAATCTTATTTGAAGTGTTAATTATTATGCGAAAAGTATATATCTAATCTAAATAAATAAAACAAAGAGTGGCGTTAGTTACACCATTTAGAATTCCTGAATAGCTGGACCAAAAAAAATAATTATTAATATATCGGAAAATTGAGGAAAAAAAAATTTACAGAAAATTAAATTTTAAATAAATTAGGTTTGGAACTCCGTCATCTTACATAATCAATCAATCATTTATTTATTTTCATAAAACAATGTACAATTGCATAGGAACAGTCAATAAATTCTTAAAGCTAACACAAATATATAATACAAAATATACAAAAACAAACACAGCAGATCATAATAAAATTATCATATACTCGTAGGTCCCATATTACAATTTGCAGGTATTCCCCCACACTATAAAAGTTCATTCCCAACAAATAATTTTTTAAATTTAACTTAAATTTATTTAGTATATTACAGAATTTAATTTTAATAGGAAGATTATTAAACATATAAGGTTCTACATTGTGTGGTGATCGATAACCCACCTTAGATTTACAAATGCTTTGGAAATCTAAGGCGCTTCTAGTACTAAAACTATGTACAGGGTGGTCGAAATTGGTCTGTTTTAACAGAGAAAACCTATTTCCTGACTAGATAGAGCAAAACCGACATAGATGTCATGGGCTCGATTTCCTAAATACATTTAATGGCGTAAACCGCCTGTTGATATTTTCACTGCCAACAGAGATACCCATTTATGAATTTTTTTCCATTTTGAAAATTGTCCATAACTTTTTTATTTCGCGGAATAATAAGATTCTGTAAAAACGTTATTAAGGCACTTTTTTAAGCATAATCCAGTGGTATACTCAGTTTTTTTCTATGCTTGCTCTTTTTGTCAGAAATAATAAAAATTATAATTTTTTAAATGGAAATCATAGTTGGCTATGAACTTGAAAAAATGCTGGCGTTTAACCCTTCCCAACAGTATAAAGTTATAGTTATCTATTTCTAAGAATGAGAGAAATAATAGGTTTTTTATCTTTACATCGAAGCGGGCTTTGATTTTGTGTTGACCTATTTGTATAATTATGTTTTATCACAATTTAAAATTCTATATTATTATTTATCTGCATAATTAAAGACTTTTGAAAAGCTAAATTAACATTTTATTATTAGTAGTAATGGTAATTATTAGTATTAGTAATTACAACTGAAATCGGTACAATAAACAAAGAACAAAACTAAAAAAACGTATTTTTTGCGTGACGAATATAGTTCTAAAAAAAATCAGAGATGTTCAAACTGAGCACTTCCTTGTTGAATACACAATAAACATCTTTTGAGCACAGGGTTACAACAATTGATTAGACGAACTGCTGTAATAAGTCCAAAAGCTTGCCTAGTAGCCTTCAGCAATTATTATTCTTCTCTCGTCCTAATGGTTCTTTCCTTATATAATAAGGTCTATTAATTACGTCTATAAAAAAGTCGAAAGGTGTTAAATCGCAGGACCTAGCATGCCATGGGCACCTTGTTCCAGCCCAATTCTCTCTAAATTCTCCATTTAATAGTTCAGTTTTTTTTCCCTGGCGTTTTAATTCTAACTGGTAAAACTAATATAGAATGTTGATTTACCTTTTCAAAAGTTTTTAATTGTGCAGATAAATAATAATATAGAAAATTAAATTGTGATAAAAAATAATTAGGCAATAGGTCAACACAAAAATAAGGCCCCCTTCGATACAAAGATAAAAAACCTAATATTCCTCTCATTCTATGAAATAAATACACATAACTTCATATCGTTGGAAAGGGTTAAACGCCAGCATTATTTTAAGTTCATAGCCAACTACGATTTCCATTTAAAAAATTATATTTTTATTATTTCTGACAAAAAGAGCAAGCATAGAAAAAAACTGAGTACGCCACTGGATTGTGCTTAAAAAAGTGCCTTAAGAACTTTTTTACAGAATTTTATTAAAATAATATAGTTGGTAGTAAAAATATCAAAAGGCGGTTTACGCCATTAAAGGTTTCTCAGAAATCGAACACATGACATCTATGTCGGTTTTGCTTTATCTAGTCAGGAAATAGGGTTTCTCTGTTAAAACAGACCAATTTCGACCACCCTGTACATTACAATTTCTCTTAAATTTATCATAGTTGAGAAAAATGTATAGATACACACTTCATATATGAACGAAGATGGAAGAGTTAAAATACTAAATTTGTTAAAATAGTCTCTACAACTATGTGAGGGCGCTATACCTGCCAGAGATCGTATACACCTCTTTGGAGCAATAAATACATCTCGAGAGATAGTTGACCAACCCCAAAAACAGACACCATAATTCAGTCTTGCATCGACATTCGCAAAATAAACTTGTTTTAATTGATCTGATGTTAGAACTGATTTTAGTTGTCTTAAGACATAACTTTGGGAGCCTATTTTAGGTACGAGTAGAGCACAATGTGCTTTCCAGTTAAGGCTGGAGTCAATATAAAGTCCAAGGAATTTAGTAGCCTCACTAAAAGAAATATTTTTATTATCTAATTTGACCATACCATACCATACCGCCATTACTCGCTGACGAGTATTTGACACGCATCAGAAGATGGTCACGCAAGGCGTTTTCTTTCATATGCTTTTCTGTGACTGAAAAGCCCGATACGTGATGTTATCTGTCTACCGCACTCCAGACATTCAAAAATCTCATTGCCTTGTTGCCTCTTTACTTTTTGGTTGTCGCTCTTAACTAACTTTACAATTCTTCTCCATTCCGTTCTATTGGGAGCTGCCTCTTCCCACTCATTCTGCTTGTTAATTCCCTTTAAGTTTTCGTGGAAAATATCCTTGAACCTTTTGAGTTGTCCATCCGGTCTCCTCTTACCGTCTACAAGCTCACCGTAAAGCAGAGATTTTGGTATGCGGTTTTTTGCATTCTGCATACGTGACCAGCCCATCTTAAGCGGGACTTTGTAATCATAACTTCAATATTCTCGCAGTTAGCTTTTTCAAGGACCGATACGTTTGAGACATGATGGAACCATTTTATTCTTAAGAGTTGTCTAAGGTGTCTCTGTTGCAACTTGTTTAATGCGTTCATGTGTCGGCGGTACGGCACCCAGGTTTCGCTTCCATATAACATGGTGGGAATTATTATCGCTCGGTACACAGCGAGTTTCGTTTTTGTGCTCAAGTCATGATTGTAGAAAACCCTGTCTTTTAATTTCCAGAATGCTCTTGAGGCGCTGCTAATCCGGTGCTGAATTTCAGAGTCGATATTGGCCTTTTCCGAAATCAAACTGCCGAGGTAATTGAATTCCGCTACATATTCCAACAGCTCATCTCCGATTTTTATAGCATTGTGATCTTCCGGGGGAGTGCACATGATTTTAGTTTTATCGATGTTCAGCTTAAGTCCCAAAGCCTCGTATGCCCATGTATATGTGTTCAACATTTCTTGCAATTGCTGTAACGTATTTGCAACTAGAGCACAGTCATCAGCGTATTGAAGTTCTGTGATGAATTTTGTACGTGTTTTTGCCCTGAGTCTTTTTATGTTGAACAGACCGCCGTCGTATCTGTATCTAATGCTAAAACCTCTCTCCTGCAGTTTGATGTCCACTATAATGGAGAGCGCTGCCTAATTTGACCTCTAATTCACTAACAGACATCTGTGCATGATGAAAACGTATAAGCGTTGCTTTGGTGGGGTTTAAATAAAGTGAATAGTCAGAAAAGCAACAGTCAACGGCTTTAATTAAATTATTACAATTTTGCTCTAAAGATACTTCGGACTTGTCTGGTATTAGAGATGACACACATCGTCGGCAAAAGCCGTAAAAACGCTGGCATTATATATTTTATCAAATTGATTTATATATAAAATAAAAAATATTGGACCCAGGATACAACCATGGGGGACGCCAATAGAGATATCAATAGAAATGGATGCAAAACCAACCTATTGTTATGTCTAGAGTGAACATTTTGAAGAGAAACACATTGTTGTCTTTCAGTTAAAAAAGATTTGGTCCATCTAAACGAGTTACCACAAAAGCCATATTTTGTAATTATCAATAAGGATTTATCTAGATTAATACAGACGAAAGCCCTACTAAGATCACAAAATATCCCAACAGGGCACTCGCCTGCATCGATCAAAATTATTAGTGCTTCGTAAAATGAATGCACTGCTGACATTGTACTTTTTCCATATCTAAATCCATATTGGTTCTCTGACAACACCCCTGTATTATTTAGATATTGAAGCAAACGATTCAAAAAAGCATATTCAAACATTTTTAAAAGAACTGATGGCACCGAAATTGGCCTATAGTTTTCAATATTACACTTGATCCCGCCCTTCAATATTGGAATAACTTTTCCTATTTTTAACAGGTTTGAGAACTCCCCAGAACAAAAGGTTGATAAGATAAATAAGTGATTTTATAATAAACAGTAATACTTGTTTAATTAGAAAATTAGGAATGTCATCAAAACCACTAGACCTACAGTTTTTAGTTTTCCTAGAAGCAATTCATCAAGTTCGTTGTCTGTATATGGACAAAGGCTAAAATTATTGTCAGTGACAGATGGAAAATCGGGTGGAGTGCCAGATCTAGTCATTTTATTAACAATTTCAATTGGAGAATTTTTAAAAATGTTGTTATATATATAATACTTGCGTGTACCAGCGACTTCGTTCGCGTCGAATTAATCATTTGTAATGGTGATGATAAAGCAAAGCAAGAACTTCCATTAACATACAAACTGGATAAAATTTTCTCACATTTATGTCAGCATGAGAAAAAACAATATAGCGATATTATTATATAACTTGGTAATATTTGAGGGGTAGTTTCATCTCGTTGGAATTTGACTTTCGAAAAATCCGTTTGCCAAAAATAAGCTTTTTACGTCAAGCAGTTTTAGCAGAATCGGTTAGAGAAAGCAGAAGAGGTTAAGAAATTACCCAACTTTTTGGAACACTCTGTATGATTTTTTAAAAAATTTCAAAATATATAAAAAACCAAATAAATTATGCTTGTCGAAGCTTTTTCCCGAAAGACTAACCCTTTTTTAAATAACATATATTGTAATATTTGAGGGGCGTTTTAACCCTCTTGGAATTTGAGATTCGAGAAACCCCTCCTTATCGAACCTCTACACCCCAAAGTCAATCCGTTTGCCAAAAATCAGCTTTAAACGTCAAGCAGTTTAAGCGGAATCGTGATTACTCAATGGTCATATTTTATGAAACACCCTGTATAAATTTATAAAAAAATCTTAAAATATGTAAAACAACAAAATAAAATATACGTGCTTAAGAGTTTTTCCGAAAAACTCACCAGTGTTTAAATAAAAAATATTTTAATATTTGAGGGATAGTTTCACCCCCTTAGAAATTCGAGTTTGGAAAAATCTCTTCTTATCAAACCTCTACACCCTAAAGTCAATCTGTTTTCCAAAAATCAGCTTTTTACGTCAAGCGCTTTAAGCAGGATCGTGATTAATCAATGAGCAGATTTTTCGAAACACCCTGTATACATTTTTAAAAACTCTTAAAATATGTAAAAAAAAACAAAATAAAATATACGTGTTTAAGCGTTTTTTCGGAAACTTGACCGTTTTTAAATAAAAAATATTGTAATATTTGAGGGGTGGTTTCACCCTCTTGGAACTGGAATTTTGAAAAATCCCTTCTTATCGAAACTCTACACCCTAGAATCAAACGGTATGCCAAAATTGAGCTTCTTATGTTAAGTGGTTTGAGCAGGATCGTGATTAATCAGTATGTCAGTCACTTAATGATTTTATATATTAGTATAGATTATAGATATACATTGGCTAACGTTGTTGGATCATCAATCAACAACTGATATGGTCTTGCCAAAAGGCCTTAGTTGTATTAGCTGATGAAATAATTTTGTTATGATAAAATATTATTTTTGTATCCCTGACTAGTTTAATACGCTTCGCTTGCTTATAGAATGGTCTCAAATCTGCATTTATTTGCGATATAGCATACAAATCTTTTTAATTACTACTTGAAGTTTTAATCGAGGTTTTAATGAACGCTAATGAAAAGTTATTATTTACAATATTTTTTAAATAATTAAATTTTAAGTTATCAGCAGCTTAAAAAAATGTCGAAAAAAAACAGTCAACTTCCCCTTCTTTTCTCCGCGTAGTACAACCATGAGAATCAGTTGTACACTAAACGGTATGACTTGCAGATCGCTTTGACAGAAGGAGAGAGAGCGCGCGAGATACGGTCCTCGTTATCGCCTATGCTTTTTTCCTGCCAGCTTTTCTCAATGAATCGCCGCAACCTGAGATGACTGGCGCAAATTCCTAAATCGTTTAAATAAGCATTTGATAATGGGATCACTTTATAAAACAGGGGATTCGGTTATGGCGATGACGACGATGATGAGGTTGGGCTTCTGTGTCTGCGCCGAGCTTAATCGGCGACTCGTCACCAATCGAGCCCGATGAATTGTTAACGGCAAAGATAAAAGAAGATTAATAACAGTGGGATTAGCATGTTAAAATATTGGATAGAAGGAGATGTGGATCAAGATTGTTACTTCTATTCGAGTTGGTTACAGAAGCGCCAATAAATAGTGAGATGAACCGTCTAGTTAAAAATAAGCATATTTCTTTAAATTCAGATCGTTCATTTTTAAGACACTCTGTATACAGGGTTGTTCACCACATACGACACGGAGTATTGTAGCTAAACGATTAGATTTTTACAAATTCTTAGTTTTGGGTTCGTTAAAGACTATTAGAGCCACAATTTAAAAATATTTTTACATGATACGGAGTGTCCCAAATAAATAAAAAATATCAAAGTTGTATTTTTTTAAATAGAACACCCTGTATATTATTACATTTTTAGTTTCTACGATTAAAATAAAGGTAAATTTGATTAAGGTTTATCACAGTTAAACCTCGACGTTTTTAAAATATTTTCAATTTTGTGAAATTGCAGTAAAAGCCTTCATTTCTCAAAGGGTATGAAAGTTTTTAATACTAAATATTTACTGAAGTTTATTTATTGATCATTTATTGTGTTGCAATAATAAAAATAATACTACCTCATACAGAGTGTCTAAAAATTTATTTTAAATAATTCCAAGCAATATTTTAGGAGAATCAGATGCACAATTTAATTGTCTATCAAATTGTATTATACCATTTTTTACCTATCCCTTCAAGTTTACGTAGAAAATGCATTTTCTTATAATTTAGACCTCATTTATCAACATACCCATGGAATATTGACATTTTAGTTTATTTTTAAAGCAACAAATTTACAAAATGTACAGGTGCTAACTATAATATTACTAGCCCATTTGTATACAAAAAGAAAACTATTTAAATCTTGATAAAAGAGTATACCATTAATTAAATATACCACCATTATCTCCGCCCAAATATTAATTAATTACATACTTAGTTGTGTTAGTTAATAGATTATTCTAAATAAATGTGGATTTGAATCAGAAATCAATATAATAAGTTATAAAAATAAACGTCTCTGTTCTTATAAATAAGCATTCGTCAAAAAATGAAATAAAATTTTTAAGGTATTATTTTTTACCACACTGTGTAATACACATACAAAATTAAACTTTTTAGTATTTGGAGCAATTATTATTAATCAACGCAAACAGTCAGTTAATGTAGTTTGAATGCTGGAATCATATTAACTGGTCCTCTCTAACAAATATTTAAACAGTTTTTTTTTATTTTCTTATTGAATGAAATGAACTATAAAGGCAATATTAGTATCTGTACTCTTTAAAAATTCGATACATCTTTAAAAATAATCTAAAATATCAATAATCCATGGGTATATTGATAAATGAGGTCTAAATTATAAAAAAATGCATCTCTACGAAAACTTGAAAAGATAGGTGAAAAATCGTATAATACATTTAGATAGACAATTAAATTGTGCATCTAATTCTTATAAAATATTGAGAGTGTTCCATTTAAATTAAACAAGTTATTGCCGTATAAAGCTAGTAATTATTTAAAATAATTTTTTAGACACTCTATATAAGGTAGTATAATTTTTATTATTGCAACACAAAATTCAGTAAATAGAAAAACTACAGTACAATATCTGGTTTTAAAAACTTAAATATTTCTAGAGAAATGAAGCATTAAAATTATTACTGTATTTTGACAAAAACCTAAATATTTCGAAAACGGTAAGATTAAAAGGCGGTAAACCTTAATCAAATTTACCTTTATTTTAATCGTAAAAACTAAAAATGTAATAATATACAGGGTACACTATTTAAAAAAAATACAACTTTGGTATTTTTATTTATTTGGGACACTCTGTATCTTGTAAAAATATTTTTAAATTGTAGCTCTAATAGTCCTTCAACGAACCCAAGACTTACAATTTGCAAAAATCTAATCGTTTAGCTACAATACTCCGTGTCGTATGTGATGAATAACCCTGTATATGTATAAATAAAATTATTGATTTTTAAAATATTATTCATAAACTAGGGAGAGGGAAATCAGACAAGTGTTAGTGTTCTCGGACAAGAATCGAAACAAGACTCCAGTGGTCATAGTGCAGTGTTGCAGACCGGTGTGGACTCGACCTAACCTAACTATATAGCCCGCCCTCGGATGACCTTAACATCGCATTAAAGAATAGACACCGTAATGATTCATTCGAAGATTCGAGAAGAAACGAGTTCCACTGGAATGGAGTAGTACATACGAGAACAATCGAAACCTTCTCTATGCACCTAACGATCTATGGACTATTCTAGAGTTCTTTTAGCTGTAGGTATAAAAGCCGGCGGCTGTGGCCTAGAGAGGGCAGTTATAAATCGACTAGTGCAGTTGACGCGCTAAAAATTCAAAATAAATTCTTAGTTATAAATCGTTTGTAAATAGTTCTATAAGTCTGTTATCGTTATTGTTTTTGTTAATTAGTGTTAAATAAATAGTGTTTATTTAATTTTTTTTTTAAACTTTCTATCCACACGGAACCGAAAAAAAAACGTAACATTATTTTTAGTGATTCCTTAATAGCACCTTAATAGCTCAAATATTTTCTACCATTCAACATCTAAAAATTATTTTTTTTTTCTTAAAAATGTCAGAATAGTATATTACATACCGAGGAGAGAAGTGTGTCATTACTGTCGAGAGATTGATATTGTTAATCGATACGCGTACGTAGCGGCCAGATTAACAAAATCTCGAGACAATAATGAAAACTTTCCTCTGAGGTTAAGATAATTTGTCCCTTTCAATTTTTTTAAAAGACAGTAATGTCAGTATTACATATATGGTTGTAAATAAAGATAATTACACCCCACACAGGTAAAATGTATCCATTGAACATTCTAAATATTTTGTTTGTAAATTCTTTTGTGCACACTGTTCGTTTGATACATACTATAAATCCAAATATCTTTAGAGAAACTATTATTAATAGTAACAAAAGCTATAAATTCTGATCAGCAAATCATATTTCCTCCTTCTTCGTTCGACTAACTCAATTATCGCCTTTTGTCGTCCCCAAATTCCACGCTGAAGTCGTCGATAACTCTGTTACCGTCTCGAATAATTAGATCTCGGACAAGAATCGAAACAAGACTCCGGGGGTCATACTGGGTCCTCCTACCCTTCCGGGTCACAGGAAACTCACCCCTCGAACAATGGCGCAATCAAAATAATTAGAGGACACATCGGATTCAATTATTGGTGCGGTCATCGCGACTGAGGCAGACTAATGGATGTGGCAAGACCCTGGCAGCTTCGCTCTATGGCTCCTTTACCTTTAACTTTTATTGTTAGGTGCATCGAGAGGCGATAGAGTGTTTAGTGTCTGGGAATAATTAAGAGCTGACATGCGACTGTGTCTTGTTGGTTCCGTTGATGAAAATATAAAGAGAAATATAAATTAAATTGAGCTTCTGAATGCGATTTTTTAATTATTTACATTCTCTGTTATTTTTAAAGTTATAACTGAGCAAAATTTATAATGCGAGCTAAAAATGAAAGAGACAATAATATGCAAATTTAAAGCAAACCAACTCAAATTTTTCTAAAAAAGACAAAAAATCTTTATTACTCAATTATTTTGAATATCGATATTTTTTTATTTTTTATTTTTAAGTTAGTAATTTTAATAAGAAAAAAACTGCAAGTTTAGTAAAACTAATTTTAAAGAATAAAATAATTTTTTTAGAAAATACAGTTTTTTTCTTCATTTCATAAGATTATAGATAATTAGTAAAAAAATGAAATAAAATGATTTACAATGGTATTAAACATAATAAATCATGTCTTACAATAATTATAAAAACAATTGATTACTGAGCGTTTTTAATGTTTTTTAGAAGGAAATTCTTATACGGCTGTGAGACTTGGAGTGTGAACATCATGACAACGGTTGGAAGCTTTTGAAATGTGGATCTACAGAAGACTCTTGAAAATACCCTGGACAGATCACGTACGCAATGAAAAGATTCTCAAGAGGCTTAACAAGGGAAGGAAATTACTGACAAATATAAAAAAAACGAACATACATAAACGACAGCATACCTGAGCCATGTCATGCGGAATAGTAGAGCAAAGCTTCTGAAGTTGATCATAGAAGGAAAGGTAGAAGGCAGAAAAGGATTTGGGAGACGCAAGCATTATTGGTTAAAAAAACTTAACAGTTTGGACTGGACTGAATTCACACGAACTGTTTCGAGCTGTACAGGATAGACAGTGTTTCTCCGCGATTGTTGCCAACCTTCATTAGAAGTTGGTACTATAAGAAGAAGAAGGAAATTTTGTCTTTTGTCAGTTGGGCTGTTATCAGGCAGTCAAGGGTGGAACTCACACTTAGTTACAGAGTTCCACCCCAGGTGGAATTAATCACCCCAATTATTTAATGTCAGTTGGGGATTGGAACCTTTGCTGTTAATTCAGCAAATTAAAATATTAATTAACCAGAATAGACCAAAATACTTTACTTTTGCAGTGGACGCGTGTTTCGCTATGATTGTGGTATGGTGATGCTATGATTGTGGTAAATTAGTTTTTTATTTTGCTTTATCATTTGCTCTACGAATTATGGCAATTCCAATCATCTGGGTTACCTATTCCGTTTTTATAAATGTCTATAGAAACTGTACCAGTATTACAATTTAGCCCAGGTAGTTTTGTTTTGTTTTGGTTAGGTTGTATTATAGACTGAAATTTTTCTTCTTAAGGTGCCCTGCAGATTCTTGGGTAGATTCCTGCAGATTCCTGGGTTCATCTTTTTCTTCCTCATCGGATGGTTCTATTTATTGCAGCGACTTGGAGTGCTTGGGAGTCATGTATGCCTGTCCAATGACGAATATTTCTTAGACAGGATAGCTTCCATCCGCCTATTACCCTTTTCCCACCCTCGATTTTACCCTGGAGAATTAAACGCTGAAAGTGATAGCGTTCTACTAGTAGTATGTGTCCCAAATAGGCTATTTTCCTCTTCTTGGTGATTTCGAAGAGTTCACGTTCTTGTAGACCAGCTTTTCTGAGAATGTTTTCATTCCTCACACTGTCGACCTAGGATACTCTTAGCCTTTGTCGTAGGGTCCACATTTCGAAAGCTTCAATTCTGTATATTGTTGCTACCTTCATTGTCCATGCTTCCACACGAACAAAACGGACCAGAATTCACCATTCTGTATCTAAGACAGACTGAAATAAACATAATAAAATACTAATATATTTTTTTAGAAAAAATGCACAACTTTTGTGCCAAACCAAACCAAACTACTTTCAATTTTGTTTTATTCATTTAAATGCTGATCTTGAAAATATGATTTTATTGGAGTAGAAATCGACTAAAAATTGTAGTATGATTTATCTGATCACAATCAGAAATCCATTATCTTATAGTGTAACAATATTAGTCAACTTCGAGGGGGAGATGCAGGAAGTTCGTTTGTGGCAGGATATCCGCCTGCACAATGCCTTATAATGTTTGGGTGATTGATTCCCGTAGACTTACTGCAGAAAATTCTTTTAAAAATTTACTTAGAAAAATATAAAAATGTAACTAAAACTATACAACTAAAAAAATATATATCTAGACAACGTACAGGATGTCCAATTTTCATATGTTTCACAAGGTTTCTCGTTTGAGTAGAGATACAAAGAAGCGGTTTTAGTAGAGAGATCCTGAAACGGAGAAAAATGGAAAATGGGGAAACAGAAAAAAAAACAAAATGGAGACGACAACCGTTCGTGCTATAAACTTAGTTACGGCTGATGTCGCAGATGGGGAGCCTCTGTGGAGCAAAGCCTTGAGACTGTATGATTATCCTGCTAGATCCTCCTAACAATAGGTTCTAGTTCATGAAATACACGGAGAATTTGAAAATGTTGAATTTTTCAACCCCCTTTGTATCTCAGTTATTTTATCACTTATCGAAAAGGTGAAAACTTAGTCCCCTATACAGAGACCACTACTAGTAACATAGGAAGTTGCCGGACGAATTTACGTTTACCCGTTTTGCGTTTGTACTCTAGAGTCACTGCCGGCTAGGCGGCTGGTCAGGCAGTACGCAGTTGCAGTTGTGCTTGGACGGGTCGGTCGTGACAGACTAGGATTTGGATTTTACATAACCCCACAAAAAGAAATCATTGAGAGAAAGATCTGGTGATCTAGCGGGCCACAAAATAGTTCCATATCCACTAATTAAACTGTTGGGAAAAGTATTGTTCAAATATCCTTGAACAATAGGGGCATTGTGCAGGGCAACCACCTCAGCAATTTGATTACTTGAAAACGTGGGATTTTGATCCGCGGTAGCACCAACGAACACTTGCTTTAACTCCTGTTCTTCATTAATAAACACATTAGGCTTTTTGTGTTTTTGTGGGGACACGCACCCATGTGTTTCAAAATTATTAATAACTCTTGATATAGTAGATAAAGATGGAATTGGCCTATTTACAAAAGTTTGTGGAAAAATTGTTTGTATATCCCGATAAGACCTATTTTGGAAATACCATTTTACAATTTGAATTTTCTCACGAACTTCATAAACATCCATTATTTTACTTAAAAAATAAAAATACCTAATGGTAAATCTACAAAATAAAAAATATACTATGAGTTTATTGGTGTATTACATATAAATATTTAGACATGGCAAGATAAAAAAAGATATAGCAAAAATAAACTAAATTTTAAAAAAAAAACCCAAAAAAAAGCTACACAATATCAACAGTAAATAATGTAAAAGTATATTATGTAACGAGTGTTTTGGAAAAAATAATATTACGCACGAGTGCAGTATTCCATGAGTGCGTAATATGGTTTTCCAACACGAATTACGTACATTATAAAATTCAAAGCTGATACTATTAAATGTCAACAAATTTTGATGTTTAAATGGTATCCTCATGGTATCCTCGGTATTTTTTTACGTTATTCGATAGAAAATGATACTCTGAGTAGAAAGACATATCATATGTCAGCTTTTAACAGTTTCACATATGATTTATTTGAAAGTGTAACATGCGGTTTATAACGACAATTTGACTCGAAATACCAAGTGTGTGGCATGAAATTATGCGTAAAAAACACTTTTTTCCAAATATACTAATGAGCCACACTCTTTCCATTTGAAAAAAATTAAGATATGGTTAAAATTACCCTTTGGGCATCTTTTAACCGGCCAAGACAAGACATGGAAAACATTAGACGATCAAATCTATTTTTCCCAGGACTCCTCGATTAAAGTTTTGTTTTTAAAAGAGCTATGGCACTCAATATTGAAATTTTAAAAAGATTTTTTTTTTTAAGCTAGAATGTCAAAGTTGACATATGATATGTCATTCTATTCAGAGTGTCATTTTTTATGGAATAAAGTAGAAAAATGCCGAGGTTGCCGTTTAAAAATCAAAGTTGTAGTCATTTCGGTGAAACCGGAAGTGACCGAAAAAATTTAAAACGTTAATCAATCCTAATTTGGGTCATATACTAACACACCAAATCTCGTTTTTATCTGAAAAAAGCAAAAAAAAGTTATAGGGATAAGCCACTTTTGAGACACACACAGTATATGATTTTTCGTGTAAAAAAAATTAAGTGTTCTTGAATAATTCTAATTAGATATTTTAAATAATTTTTTTTCCAGTGGCGAAAAAACTCAATATTATTTTTAAGAAATAATAAAAATAATTATGCTTTTTATAATAAACTAATAAATAATTAACTAAGGCTAATGTGATCAGTAACACTTTGCAATGAAAATTAAATAACTACTTGAAAAATAATTCCATATGCATGCGAGACCACTCTGTAATAACGCCAAAATCAGAGTAATACGCCGAACGTGATCCGCCGTGTATGCTGGGTCCAAAGTCCACACACCAGTAATACACTGGGAAACACGTGCGTGAAGCGGCTTTTGATACCTGCCGCCGGCACAAGTGACGGAACTTATATTTTATTCAGTAAACTTTGGTATAGATAAGTTCTAGCCCTCTTAGCTCCTGAAATACAGGACGTAATATATTAGTTTTGATAAAAAAAGTAGCACAGTGATGTGATAACCACATATTTGTATCACTACTCATAAACGAGAAATCCTGTAAAACATACGAAAATGGGACACCCTGTACATGTATTTGGTTAAACTTGCATTCAAAAATTACTGAACTAAATTTTCATTTGTAGGAAATAATCACAAAACTATACTTCACAAAGCGGTACAAAAAATGAATTAATAAATATAGTACGCTTTCTTTAGTTTCAAATTAATGGTTGATATTTCATATTTCAAAACCAAAGTGTATGTTAACATCCTGTTTCAGACTGTAGGTAACTTTGATATATTTTATATAATGAGACAGATCGATAATTGGAATCAAATCAAGATTCGAGGCATATCTTCGTAGCTTTCTACAAGAGAATGCTAACTACTGCAAATTCTATGAAACAATGGGATATTATTAAACCATGTTTAGATTTCCCTTTATAAACAGGATTTGTTTTCTTGCCTCTTTTATTTTTTAGTTCTATCGACATAAAAAGGAATATATTAAATGTAGTTTAGGAAATATAATTCCAATAGAAGTGTCAATCATGTTAACTAGCTATTAATTGCTACTCCCAAGGCGTAAAACGCTATATACGGGAGCTATTATTATTATATTTAGATATCATAAATCAAGAAGAGATTAACGAATATTTGGAAAAGCCATATACAAGATGTTCCAATAGCTAATCCACTTGCAATATTTTACAATATAAAACTACTTTTAAAATACAAAAGAAATCATTCTAGAATTCTGCTAAAGCGAGATGAGTTTCTTGGAAGAGAACCAGGAGCTTTTCTAAGCAACCATTATTATAAATTTAATTTTTTTTATAATTTTATCACGTCTTCAAGATTTATCACAGTATTTCATTTTTTTTAAATAAATTTGTGTATTTTTGAACTCTGCAGGGAAATAAATCTTTTTTGCCCAATTAGCTAAAATATGCTAAATTTCAATTAAAGCTAAAAAATATAAAACAGAGCCCCAATAGTAGAGGTGAGCAAAATTGCAATTCTCCAATTGCTGCGATTGCAATTGCTACAACTCTAGGTAAACTGCGATTGCGATTTTAATATTTAAATATTGTACTATGTATATAATTATCTGTGTATGTAGCTTATCAGTTATTAAAATATTAATAACGGTTATATAAATTATAACAGTTATTAAACAGTTATATTAAACTATGTATGTAGCTTATCAGTTAAAAAAAATAATAAAAATCAGTTTTTTAGTTTTTAAGTGTTTTTTTTTTAAATCTGCATTACATTGTATAGGTATTAAAACTTTGTAATATGCTGCAACTACACATACCTACTCTTTCTACGGTGCTCAGTTATCTAATTCTTTATCCAATTATTAAAAGATCTTAAAGAATTATTTTTTTAAGGTGGATCGCCCTTATACCCCTTTTATTTTTTCAGATAAAAAAACGATATTTGGTACGTTAGTATATGACATAAATAAGGATTGCTAGATGTATTCAATTGATTTGTAATCAATCCTGTTTCACCGTAGACAAGTATCGTATGATCGAAAAGAAACGGCGTTTAGTTGGTTGGGAAATGATGATCGATGACATTTCCCATATAAATTTACATTAAAATGACAGCGATCTTCATTTCATAGCCATGGCTGATGCCGTTTTTTTCGGTCATACGGTACAACTTTTGATAACACACAAGTAGTGGTGTAATGAATCTATAACACAACTAGTTTTTATAATAATGAAAAACAACTACGAACATCTAAATATATTAACTTTTCCGGCAATAATGATTCCGTGGCACGTACTGCGGCAACTTCTACATCTGAAGGGAGACTTTCGGAATCGCTCATCGTAATTTTTAAAATGATTTTTCTGGGCAAAAAGTGCTCGCGCTTACTTGACAGGGCAAACTGGCTTTTCAAAAAAAAATGTGACAAATGTTAAAGGTGATAAATGTGGGCTACTAATAAACGAAAATTAAATCTTTCTTATGTTTAGTACCTACAGTGAATCAAAAAATAACACGGAAACTAGCATGGAAAAGACAATAGTCAAAATTTAACGTTGAAGAAGTTATTCAATTGTCATGACTATCTATATTATAAACCGGCTGCCTATGCTAAAAAGTTAAAAAAAAAATATTTTTTACCTTATTTATGAAAATAAGTCTAGACTTAACCACTTATTTACCCTAGGGTATATTATATTTTAAGAAAGCCTATGACAAGGCAAGTTTAATAAAAAAAACATAAGTTTAGGTTATATTTCGAGAATAACAGCTCCCAACAAAAAAACCGTTACGCCACTACGTTACTACGATTCTACGTGAAAATGTCTACCGGACTTAGTTTTCACCTATTCGATAAATTATAATAATTCGCCCTGTATTTCAGGAACTAAGAGGGCTAGAACAAATCTGTGTATAGCATCTTCAGTTTCTTAAAAAAGTAGCACAATGAAGTGAAAACCGCATCTTTGTATCTCTACACATAAGCGAGATATCCCGTAAAACACACGAAAATGGGACACCCTGTACTGTAGTAATTATCAAAAGAAAGAGATCTAGTAATATAGTAATTATCAAAAATTAGACTTGTTTGATAACCGGTTATGATTAGTAACCAGACATAAATCGCGATTTACATATTCGATCAATCAAAGACGCACATTCGTTCACTTTCACCCCATCGTGTGACGCTTCGCGAGAGAAGGGTGGTAAGAAGAAAGAAGAGATGCTGGACTGGCCCGACCACCTGAGCAAGTATCTCTTATGTGGCCCCCACCGGTTCGCACTATAATGTGTGTATGATCAGTGCACGGAGCGAGGTCTTCGGCTTAACACGCGAGAGAGATACAGCTCAGCTCATGAATGGACCGGCATTCCATCTCATTCGGACGACGTACCAAGGTACTGCCGCCGGGGGCAGCAGCAGCTTCAATGGCTCCCCGCTAAATATACGCATGCATGCGGGCGCGCGATTATTTCTGGAATCATCTGAATCGAATTACCCGGTTCTATCCTCAAACAAAACAAAAAAACTTTAAGACATTTAACGTGACTGCACTGCTACATAATCTCGAAAGACTGATAGTGTTATTAGAGTGAAGTGTTGAAGAACTTCTAAAATAATGCTAAGATAATTGATACAGGACTAACGAAATTGAGGTGAGTCCTTAATGTGTATAGATATAGTCGCTTGCAGTCACGTGTGTCAATGTTGACAAATATCCCCACTCTTACATTTAGTATAGCTTGAATTATAACTTAGATAGAGTTATGTTTATCACTGACGTCAATATAGAGTTTTAATAAAAATATACCAAAAACCAATTTGTAAAAAATTAACAGTATAGATTCAGAAATATAAAAAAATTAGGATGTCACAAACCGGTTTGGAACTGAGAGAATAAAAATTCAGATAAATTAAAAAAACATAACATAGTTGTCACCTACAATTTGCACTACTACACTGCTACATAATCTCGTAATAATATTGAATTGAATATCCCAGTCCTATCCTCAAACAAAACAAAACAACTTTAAGACCCAGAGCCCACGGTGCGACTCTTTTGTGACAAAAGTTCCAAATTGATTGAGCTTGCAACTATTTTGATACCTCGGTAAAGGTATAGTAGTGTGAAGGCACACACGAATCGATTCGAATGGAACTAGTTTGCAATCAGTCATAAATCTGCTTTTAATTGTTTGATTTAAAGTTGTTCGTATTCAAGTAATTTCCGCGTGGTTATTTTATATATTCCAAAATGAGTGATTAAGAATTGAACATAACATTTGTCGGAGATGGGGTACTCCAAGAAAGTGGTAGCAAAAACATACTTGCGTGATAGCGAAAGTATGGATGGGACCCAGTACTCTCTATGAGTCCTGCCTTATTAATTAAACTACTACACCAACTTTTGAAACTGATTGAGAATGAGTTGCGACCGTGTGCGTTCAGCAGATTCATTTTACTTGGAAACGGATTGTAGAACTAGTTTACAACTTTTATCTCAAAATAGTTGCACCGTAACTACATAATAACGAAATAATGATAGTGTTATTAGAAAGTGTTGAAGAACTTCTAAAATAATGCTAAGGTAATTTATAGAGGGCTAACAAAGTTGAGATAAGTCTTTAGCCTATGCGCTGACCGGCAATTTTTAGTCGGTCGACTATTTGTAACCAGTATGTTCTTGTGGAGCCGCACTCCCATGCATTCAAATAGTCGGCCGTTCGGCTCCATAAGAACTTTTTTCAGTTTTGCCACCGAATAGTCGGCCGACTAAAAATTGTACCTGTAATGAAGTATAAAATACTTATACTTATTGATACTTGGCCTGTTTCCCCAACTTTACAGGCTAGTTTTTTCATTCATGTACACAGTTTTGACCGTTTGCCATCATTATTGGTAGCATCAACTACTGTTAGACGTATGTATTAGATAATTCTTTATACCTAATTGAATGTAAATTATAATCACAACATTTTATTAAAAAACGTGATATATTTGAAACATTAAATGGATTTAACCAGTCCTATACTCAAAACAAAAAAAATAAACATTTAGCGTGACTGCACTGCTACATATTTTTGAAAGATTGACAGTATTACTAGAATGAAATGTTCAAGAACTTCTAAGGGACTGGTGAAGTTGGTCAGAATACATGGCTGGCAAATAATCCTTAATGCCTTTTTTACCTATTTGATCAATATAAAGTATAAGAATTTTCTGACACTTTTTGGATGTCGTCTGTCGAAATCTTGTATCGTTGTACAGACTTTAGTCCCTTGCAGTTATGCATATCAGAGCTGCTAAGTTTCCTTTAAATAGTCATAGTAGATCAACTTTTAATGACTAGGATAGGTATACTTAAATTAATTCCATACTGTTTCAAATATTTTTATTCTTAATAACAAAAATTATTAAAAATATTTGTTATTAAGTATAAAAATAGTTGACTTTAAAATGTGAACAGTGTTAGAATAATAGTAATACAGCCATAAATTTCTATGGAACAGAGAAAATTAAGAAAAGACACAAAGAATAATAATATCATTGTCAGGTGTATCGGATTATATATAGTCTCCGCCCCTATATTTTTAACGAATCTAATTGCTATATCATCAAATATAGATTATATATATGCATATATGTAGGCGTAACATTTCTGTTAATAATCAAAATCCAAATACCAAATTCTATTAATAAAACCTTTAATATATTTATTGGGACTGCGCTCCTACATACACTGATGTATTATTACGTATGGTAATTATTACGTAATGTAAAGTGCAGAAGAACTTTTAAAATAATGATTGTGTTATGGGTAAAATTAATACAGTGTTTGAATGAGGCGTCAAGTTCCAAAATCTCTTATCTCAAAAACATTGTTTGGAGATCATACGCAGAATCTGTTTTAGCAAATATTTGAAGCTTTATTTTACAAAAGAAACGTGTCTATTGAGTGGAATCATTGTTTTGTATCAAGGAGGGAGAACAACAACAAAATAAATCAACTAAGGCGGGTTTTGCTGCAGTACGATGCATATTGCGAGTTTTGCTACAGCAAGATATTTGCATCCTAACTTGAAATTATTAGGTATGCTATTTTATTAAAATTAAGTAAGGATTTGAAGTAGATAAGACGTCAGTAGTAGTATTATACTTGTGTAAAAAATGCGGGATTTGCAATAATAATGACAATAAAAAGGAAATATAAGTGCATAAGACGGATATTGTTAAAGTAACGTAATTTGCAGTGAATTTTATATAGGCGACGACTTTTTCTGCAGTTTGGAACTATCTCTATGTAGATTTTAGGGTCCACTGTTAATATATGTCATTAGGCCATTTTTTTTCTAAATTCATAAGGCGGCACTTGTATAGCCTTTTGTACTTAACAACACCACCATTGACGTAAAATCTGTAAAATTCTTAGGGCTTGTTGTGGACAATTCTCTTAAATGGGACATGCATATCGAAGCTTTGTCGAAAAAATTGAGCTCTGCCTGTTTTGCATTAAGATCTGTTTCTAAGGAGCTTAACTTGTCAGTGGCTAGAACTGTTCATTATGCACTTTTTGCGTCGCACCTCAGGTATGCCCTTCCATTCTGGGGTACGTGTTGTGCGACTCAATTTGGCCGCATTTGAAGCTCCAGAAGAGAGCTGTTCGATATTCACTGGGACTAAACAGCAGAACTCATTGCCAGAACTTTTTTAAAAAATTAAAAATATTAACTCTTCCTTCCTTATTTATGTTTGAATCCGTTTGCCTAATATGTAAGCATGTATCAGCTTGATATCCCTAGATTTTTCCGGTGTGTGTATTTCCGTATTGTAACGGAATTTTACATTATGTCTTTATGTTCGAGAAAATTTAGTCCAAACATAAGGAATATTTTGCTGATGTTTGACCATCAAAATCTAAAAATGTGCTACAATACGGATATAGTATAATCCTTTATCTTTAATTTTCTTCTTCATTTGTGTAAAATACCTAGCCAGTTTTACATAAAACGTTAAACGCCGAACGCTTATTTTTGCTACTTTTCCCGACTAGTGAAATAGACTCTTAAGACGTTCTCTTAACATTCTAAATACGTATTCTAACACCTCGATCATTAAAGGTAAAAAAGGAAGACGAATCGATTAATATTGAAAAATTCAATTCCATTTCCAGCATACGGCCTGACGCCTTCGCACAAATACACAGATTCTAGCCGGATAAGAAGCTTTGTTTTATTTTAAACCATTGTTTTACTACACACAAGTCAGCTGTTATAATCCATCATCGGTACACCAGATTTTTCAAAATGATTGCGTCCGGCCATCGCTTACACTCCGGTCCATTGTGAGCGTGGTTCGATAATTTAATGGACTTGATTGATTTTCCTGTAAAATTTTATGGACGTGCAACAGGCAAATGGCTCGAAGAAAATAAAATTGGTAACGTGATTATTTGTAACGGTACATCGACACGATTAATAAAAATATAACAATATAATTGAGTAGGATACATTAATTGTAAGTGTATTTCATTATTCTTATACGACCTAAAAGATTCTAGTCTGCTTTATAACGTGACGATACTTGAAAAAAGTTGTTAGTGATTTTTTACTATCTTTCTTGATACAGTTTCAGTTTGTTTAGCTAACACTTAACAGCTATATGTCCTGTTAAGAGACCTGATGTAATATTCACTTTATTCCTGTCAAGCATCAAGCAAGGGTTATACATTTGGGTATTATTACTTAACTTATCAAAGACACAATACATGACAAACCTACTACTTAGTGGTACTGTAAGCATTAATAACATACTTTTGGAACAAGTCCTACGAAGAATATATTTGTCGTGGGCGACATTCGGTAAACTAAAGCATATACTGAGATATGATCTTCCAATATGATAAAAAAAGTCTTTAACCTGTCTGTCTTGCCTGTCTTCACGTATGGAGCTGAAACACTTACTTTGACAAAAAAGAACATACATAGAATACAGGTCATGCAACGGAAAATAGAAAGGTCCATGTTGGGAGTTATACTTAGGGATAAAACCATACCATACCATAATACCATAAGAAATCGAATAGGAGTAAGGGATGCGGTGATATCTATCTTACATCTTAAATGGAATTGGGCAGGACATGTGGCTAGGATGACAGATGCAGGTTGGACAAATAGACTTGTAGAATGGAGACCGAGACACGAAGCCTATAGAAACAGTTGACAACCTCCTAGTCTATGGACAGATGATATTAAGAGAGTGGCTGGAAATTAAATTCAAGTGGCACAAAATAGAAATATATGTGTAAAGTTGAGGGAGGCCTTTGTTTATCAGTAGACGGAATAGGCTAAATGATGATGATGATGATTACCAATGTGACCAAGAGTGTAGGCCAAGATAGAATTTTTGTGATCCCGTCGTTAGAAGCAAAAATAAAGAAAAAGTAAAAATTATATGTCTAAATACAACTAATGAAGAACATTTTAGTTTTCAGCATAATACGTTTGTATTTAGAAGTTTTAAATAGTTTTTCTTTTTGTCTTCTTCGAGGTTTTTTGGCTTCTGACGCAGGAGATATACCTACTGAAATTAAGCATTTTTTGTCGACTAGGCAAATTTAATTTAGTAGTAAAAGCCACTGACAAGATAGTTTCGGTTTGGATTCAAATGCAGAGGTATTTACAATAACTTTTTTATTTTGAAAATTACTTTTCCAAGGTCAAAAATTCCAGATTTTTTCAAGAAATCAACCCGTCAATATGGTATAGACATTATTGATGATAATGGCTGCCGGTTTTATTGCAAACATTCATTAATTTATAATTTTTTGTTTATTTAATTGGTTCATAAAGGTTGCAGCACTTCAACTTATATATCATTTATAACTATTGTCTTACTATTTCAAAATCAAATATTACAGAACATTAATTTTTGAAAGTGACTGATGTTTATTGCAATTTGATATAAATCAAATTGCTAATATTAATCTAATAATAATGCTAATATTATTTTTAGGAGGTAATCTAGCTTTATTTAAGTGAAAGAAGAAAACTACCTAATTTAAAATAATTATTTTGAAATATTTACTTAAAAAACTTTGTTTATTTGTTTTGATTTTTGCTGTTCATTCCTTTTTAATTTTTTTTCTTTCAAATTTGTGAGTAAATTGTTGATCAAATTAATATTTGTGATAATATTAATTTGACCAATCAATAAAATTAATCTCTATAATACTCACAAATAATAATTAGCGGTAACTAGCAGAAAGGAACAGAACAACAAACTAGCAAGGGGGGAAGGATTATCGGAAACCTATCTTGATTCAGAGCTAGTAGGTACTGGGAATACTCAAATGTATAACCTGTAATGCAGTAACACTCTAGATCAGGTAAAAGCAGACCTTCCATTGGACAAACAGACAGATGCACAGGCTTAGTACGACCAACAACAAACAGTGCAGCACCAATTAAAACTGAAGCAGTTTTATTAACCACCAAGACGGAACTCTCTCATATTTCATTTGAGCTTTTCGGTACAACAATTGCACCAAAAAAGATAATAAGATACCTTGGAGTTTGGCTTGATTCAAAGCTACATTCGACGAGCATATAAATCAAGTTATACGAAAGGCGGAAAGAACTTTGACAGCACTGGGTAGGCTGATGCCTAATATAGGAGGGCCATTTGCTTCCAAACGTAAAATCCTAGCCTGTGTATCACACTCTCAACTGTTATATGCCGCACCAGTGTGGCACTTCGCAATATCAGGATATAGCAGGGAAAATAGCAGGGATATATAAGGGAAAAACTTAAAGCTATACACCGTAAACTGTACCTTAAGATCTCCGCTGAAGCATTTAATGTCTATTTGCCCACTTGTCGAGGAGAGAAGAGAGAGATACAAAAGGTCATCAAAACTGGAGGCAAGAAGCATACTGATGAATGAATGGTAAAAGGAATGGGAAGACATGGTAGCTGGACACATGATCTCATACTAGAGACAGATATCTCATACTAGACTTAGATATAGTTAGACAGAAGCTTTGGAGAGACAGACTATCTTCTAACAGGGCACGGATGCTTTAACAGCTATTTTTATAAAAGAGAGAGATCCACCTCAAATTTGTGCATGTATTGTAAGGAAGTTGATAGTGTCAAACATACACTATTACTCTGCAATGAATGGAAGCAGTTTAGAGAGTCATTCGAATGGGACAGTGGCGCACAAGTCTTTAATGCTAAAAATATGATGCAAGGGCTGTTAAGCGGTGAAATATCATGGAAAATTAGATATAGATGCATTCGAGAAATAATAAAAACCAAAGAAAATAGAATGCGGGGCCTTACCGCATAGACAGCCTTCCAGCTGAAATAACGTGCAAGCGGTTTCCAGCTGAATAGAGCGTTGGAATGCGAGGAGGGTTTTTTAGTCGGTAGGAATCCGACACTACCGAATGGTGTCTTATGCAAGGTTTTTCACCTCCTCAAAAAAAAAGTACGACCAACAACAAAGGAACTGCTAATGTTCAGCAGGAATAAAGTGCGGATTATAATAGATCTCTTCTTACAATAGATCTCTTGTCAAGTGCTACTTGAACGAGCTCAACGTAAGTCTTTACTGCAGATAAAGATCCAGGCATTACAATATGTCAATAAGAAGCTCTGGATCGCAAGCGATACCTTCAATTTGATAAAGCAAGGCTAGAACTGGAAGAACTACATATCCTATCCTGAAAAGAAAATAGATAGGAGGTCCTTTAATATTGAGGAATAAAAATGGCAAATATTAAACTTAGTGAAATTTAACAATTAACAATAATTTACCTAATCAGTAATAATAACTTTATTGCTACAAAACATTGATAATTGCAACAACAGATTTTTTTATTTTCTGTACAAATGACTTCACTCACAACTAAGTATTGCTGTCCTTTTAGCTTTTATTTCCTCCAGTATTAAACCACTTTCTGTTTCCTCTAATAGCTTCCGCTGTATTTTCATTAACTTCTTTCTTTTATTTTGTTCTGATATTCGACTACAAGGCGTTCTATTTTAACCAAATTGCTCTTTAATGGCAACGTACGAACTCGTCAAGAATATATCCATTCACTCTATTTGTACTATAATTTTAAGCTTGTATATTATGATAACATTACTGAAATTAGATCGTCAGAGAAACCAAGCTATACTAGAATTTAAAGCCGAACTAAATCATGGTTGGTTTCTAAAAAGCATTAAAATAAAATAGTCATTATTATTAGCAATATTATGTTTGTACATATCAGGTCACTGCATGGTATTGTAATATCTATATTTATGTGGTATATGCATAAAGTTGCTTTAAGGAGAACTGAAGTAATTATTGCGCTGTTTATTATATAATAAGAGTTTAAATTATTCCAACAATCATATAATATTTTTGTTATGTGAATATTTAACGGTTATAAATGTTAAATAGTATTGTGTATTACGACACACAGGTATTAATATATAGCTCAAAAAAAGCAAATTGTTGAAGTCCGGCAAAAGATTAGTGAATATTTTCCTTTAAATCTGAATTAAAATTACATCTATATAAATTTTGTATTATACATATGTGATTTCACAGCCTTTTTTATACTTTTTCAATTATTTTATATTTTTTTCAGTTTTAATCATCTGCTTCCGATGCTAACAAGGTTAGCCGTTAGTTAAGTGTTTTGTTTTATTATGTACGGTGAATTAGTACTTTATTATGCTATTGCATATTATTTAACTCTTTTCTTGCATAGCAGACTTCAAGCCATAGATAAAAGAAACAAGTTTAGATTGGAAAGTGACCATAAGAGCAATGGAAATACTATTTGGCGCTATTCTTACAACGGTCGCTCACCAAAGCTTTTAAGTTTTTTGGAGCGGTTCGGCTTTGCCGGAATTATGTCGCCAAATATTACTCATCCAAATTTATTATTTCCTTGTAATTTTTTAAATAAAATACAGTGTGTTGCATATAAGAAACTTTAGTTTATATAAAGAGATACATGAAATACCTATGAAACATTGGAAATTGACGTTATGCCACGATCCACGATGGTTTTCGCAGTTCACACAGCTGTTTAAGTTTTTAATGCCATTTTATCACAATTACCACGGGTGTGAGTAAATAAAATTTAAATTAAACTCACAAGATAGCAATAATTACGTTGAAAATGGACGCTTTTCGGTAGTTTATTCAATGAGGACAGTTTAAATTTTGAAAGATTTTTTAATATTTGAAAATTCTGACTGTGACAAGTGGTAAGAGAAAATTATTTCTGTTCTTGTTTACGATTGTTCTTAGAAACCGCTATAGCAGCATCAGATTCCGTACAACGTATGCACCCCGAAACAATTATAAGTTTTGGCGGCAAGCCGAGCAATCCAATCTTTTCTGGATTTCCTTTCTTGTAAATTTAATCTGCTACCTATGTTGCCATATTATCAACAAATTATGTTTTTTAACTTAAAAGTTTAAAAACTTAAAATAAAATCGAAAAATTCCAAATTTAAAAAAAAAATCGCCAAAAAAACTTATAATCGCGTTTTTGGGTCAAAATATACTACCCCTAAAAATATTTGCACTTATTTAAGATCACCCTGTATTTTTGGTTTGGGATAAATAAAAAATATTAGATTATATCAGGTTTTTCAAAAAGGAGTTAATATTTTTTTGTTTGTGATTGTAATATGATCTTATAATTGTTGATATTTGAAGATTCTTTATTTCACAATCCTATTAAAATGGGAGCTACAATATTAAACTTAACGATTGCTGGTAACTACTACTCTACTAAATGGACCAAAACCGTTCTGCTTGCCGTTCGACATCTGTGCTCTAAGCTCGCCAATCTCGGTACCGCCGAAGGCATTTCATCAAGATTAGAGACTTATCATACTTCTATGTTGGTCTTGTCTGTACCCAGATCTTGTCTTTTTCGTCCTTCGCCTTTTTCTTCATAATGTTCCTTAACATGCCGCAAATCGCTTCGGTATTTTCATTCGATGATGTTAGAAGGTTTCCGACGTTACTCTAGAAATCTTCGTACCACACACTGTTTCTGCGTTTTCCCGTAAATCTTCGTGCGCGTGACACTCAAATAGTGTGTGGTTAGCCGAGTCTGACACCTCGCAATACCAGCATTTAGGAAAGTCAGCCTTGCGGATCCTGTGCAGATACTCGCCAAATACTCCATGGCCAGTCATGGCTTGCGTGATGTAGTAGTCCGTGTTTGCTTGGTCGCATTTTATCCAATCTTTAATATTGGGTATGAAAGTCTTTGTCCATCCGCTATATGCTTCCCATCGTGTCTGCCATTGCTCTATGTTTCTGGCCTCTTTCCGGAAGGAAGTTCCATTTTTATATATTTGATTTCTTTCCTGGATCAGTAGACTGACTGGAGGTATCTTAGCAAGACACAGTACCGCTACTGTTGGACATGTGCAGTATGCCGATGCAACCCTGAGTGCTAACTTCCTATTTATCCTTTCTAGCATGTTTTCGTAATGCTTGAAGCGCACGGATCTGTCCCAGATCGGCGATGCGTAGAGTATGGTCGAATGAACTACCGAAGCGAGAAGTCTTCTTTTCTCCGCGCGAGGTCCTCCGATATTGGGAGTTATTCTCGTCAGATGCTGGATGATGCCAGTCGTTTTATCCCTGATTTCTGTGACGTGTGAAATGATTTGCATGCCCGAGTGGAAACCAACTTAAAGCAGAACTCAAGAACCTGGAAGACTCCATCCGTAACTTGGAATGGGAATTCTCCAATGGTCTAAGACACTCGAAGGACTTACGATCGAGAAAAATCTAAGATTTCCATTGATTAAAGAAAAGAACAATCTTCGGATTGTCACGGGATTTTTAACAGGCAACTGTATCCTCAATGAACACCTCAGTAGATTGAATTTAAGAAACAACAAAAATGGGGAAACACCAGAATAACCCCTCATCACTGAGTGCACCCAAACGACAACCATTCGTGCCATAAACTTTGGATCGACTAATATCGGAAATGGATCACTAACCTGTTTAAAACCGTCTCAGATAGCATAATAGACCAATGAGGTTGCGGTGATTAACTTCCCCCCACCGATACGATCTGCAATCTACAATTATCAACTTCAAAATAATATCAAGGAAATTTACAAAATTCAATAATAACAGCAGTATATGTTTAAAAGAACAACAAATAAAAGAACACAGCCGGAAGGCAAATGACCCTAATTTAATGTATCGGGATGGGCTTGGATGGCCGTTTCAAATAACAAAATTGACAGCCGAAATCATCTCACAATCGTCAGCCCGACCTCCACTTCCATATACGATGCGACGGGCCCGTTATACCATACACCTGATTCTTCTACTTTTCCTCCTTGTTCTTCTTCTTCGGCGTCCGCAGCAGAGGCGGCAGAAACCGCGACGACCGAGCGGCAACGTGACCTCTCTGACGTCACTGCCAAAGCTCTTTCCTGATGACCTTGGTGATTCGTCGATTTATTTCGGCGTCACGCCACTCGAACCGCGAGGAGAAAGGTAAAATTGTTTACGACGGACGGCTTTCCGATTCAATTATGGGAGTTTTCTCGCTATAACGCTGTTACAGACAATACAAATCAAAGTTTTTATACTCTGTTTTTTTTTTCAGGTAAGATTTCGACAGAAAAAAAGCAGATTACGTCCATACCAATCCATTTATGTAACTAAAAAAAGGTTCTAATATTTTTTAAGTTAACTATGGATAGGTTTATATATTATAAATCCGTCATGCGTCATCTCTTGTTGTTTTTAACCAGTGTCATTGGTTTATTTCAAAAATGACAGATCATATTTCAATATTATTGGTTTGACGGAAAGATGAACGACAAACCAACGCCGATGCGTGTGAACTCGTCTTAAGATTTTTGCAAATTGGCAAGAGTTGCCAATTTATAGGTTATAATTTTGTGTCAAATTATGTCAAATATAAATAATAAATATTTTGCATTTTGGGCTGTGTTATTACGTGTGTTTCGTGTTTTTTAAAATTAAGTGGAGGAAAACTCGCGGGAAAATTAAGTGTTGACCCAGACCATAGTTTACAGTTAAGATTCGGTCCCAGAGACCGCCAGAGACAGTTTGCCACAGACTATGGCCAGAGAGATGTATTAGCCACAAATAAAGTTTGCATACTCTCTTGTATAATGATACCAAAAACTGGAGTGGCTGTAAAATAGCAGCACACGATAGGTAAATGAGAATCATATTGAATAATTATATTGATAAATGTAACAATAAGTGCAGGAAGTTGCTTGAGCTTGAAAGCCGGAATATCTTTTTTGGTATGTGGTGTTTTTTTTTAAATAAACCCTTACTTGTTTTGTATTAATACATACTGTAACTGTTTTTAATAAAATAACTCGATTAGATTTTCTCAATTTTATACAGTTTTTTTCACAATATTTTGAAGTAATCACTTGTCACTCAAATTTTAAATATATTAATTTTCTGCCATGCCAGAAACCCGCCCTTGCCATACCCTTTGGGTAGTGTGTAATAAATATCTACCATTTACAGAACATTAATTTTTGAAAGTGACTGATGTTTATTGCAATTTGATATAAATCAAATTGCTAATATTAATCTAATAATAATGCTAATATTATTTTTTAGGAGGTAATCTAGCTTTATTTAAGTGAAAGAAGAAAACTACCTAATTTAAAATAATTATTTTGAAATATTTACTTAAAAACTTTGTTTATTTGTTTTGATTTTTGCTATTCATTCCTTTGAATTAATTTTTTTCAATTTTTTTAATTTTTTTTTCTTTCAAATTTGTGAGTAAATTCAAATTAATATTTGTGATAATATTAATTTGACCAATCAATAAAATTATATTATATTATATATTATATTATAATTATCTCTATAATACTCACAAATAAAAATTAGTAGTAACTAGCAGAAAGGAACAGAACAACAAACTAGCAAGGGGGAAGGATTATCGGAAACCTATCTTGATCCAGAGCTAGTAAGTACTGGGAATACTCAAATGTATAACCTGTAATGCAGTAACACTCTAGATCAGGTAAAAGCAGACCTTCCATTGGTGAAATAGACAGATGCACAGGCTTAGTACGACCAACAACAAACAGTGCAGCACCAATTAAAACTGAAGCAGTTTTATTAACCACCAAGACGGAACTCTCTCATATTTCATTTGAGCTTCTCGGTACAACAATTGCACCGAAAAATGCAATAAGATACCTTGGAGTTTGGCTTGATTCAAAGCTATATTCGGCGAGCATATAAATCAAGTTATACGAAAGGCGGAAAGAACTTTGGCAGCACTGGGTAGGCTGATGCCTAATATAGGAGGGCCATTTGCTTCTAAACGTAAAATCCTAGCCTGTGTATCACACTCTCAACTGTTATATGCCGCACCAGTGTGGCACTTCGCAATATTAAAGGGATATATAAGGCAAAAACTTAAAGTTATACACCGTAAACTGAACCTTAAGATGTGCAGTGCTTATAGAACCGTCTCCGCTAAAGCATTTAATGTCTATTTGCCTACTTGTCGAGGAGAGAAGAGAGAGATAAAAAGCATCATCAAAACTGGAGGCAAGAAGCATACTGATGAATGAATGGTAAAAGGAATGGGAAGACATGGTAGCTGGACACATGATCTCATACTAGAGACAGATATCTCATACTAGACTTAGATATAGTTAGACAGAAGCTTTGGAGAGACAGACTATCTTCTAACAGAGCACGGATGCTTTAACAGCTATTTTTATAAAAGGGAGAGATCCACCTCAAATTTGTGCATGTGTAAGGAAGTTGGTAGTGTCAAACATACACTATTTCTCTGCAATGAATGGAAGCAGTTTAGAGAGTCATTCGAACTGGACAGTGGCGCACAAGTCTTTAATGCTAAAAATATGATGCAAGGGCTGTTAAACGGTGAAATATCATGGAAAATTAGATATAGATGCATTCGAGAAATAATACAAACCAAAGAAAATAGAATGCGGGGCCATACCGCATAGACAGCCTTCCAGCTGAAGTAATGTGCAAGCGGTTTCCAGCTGAAGTAATGTGCAAGCGGTTTCCAGCTGGATAGAGCGTTGGAATGCGAGGAGGGATTTTTTAGTCGTTAGGGATCGGACACTACCGAACGGTGTCTTATGCAAGATTTCCTCAAAAAGAAGTACAACCAACAACAAAGGAACTGCTAATGTTCAGCAGGAATAAAGTGCGGATTATAATAGATCTCTTCTTATAAAGATCTCTTGTCAAGTGCTACTTGAACGAGCTCAACGTAAGTCTTTACTGCAGATAAAGATCCAGGCATTACAATATGTCAATAAGAAGCTCTGGATCGCAAGCGATACCTTCAATTTGATAAAGCAAGGCTAGAACTGGAAGAACTATATATCCTATCCTGAAAAGAAAATAGATAGGAGGTCCTTTAATATTGAGGAATAAAAATGCCAAATATTAAACTTATTGAAATTTAACAATTAACAATAATTTACCTAATAAGTAATAATAACTTTATTGCTACAAAACATTGATAATTGCAACAATAGATATTTTTTATTTTCTGTACAAATGACTTCACTCACAACTAAGTACTGTTGTCCTTTTAGCTTTTATTTCCTCCAGTATTAAACCACTTTCTGTTTCCTCTAATAGCTTCCGCTGTATTTTCATTAACTTCTTTCTTTTATCTTGTTCTGATATTCTACTACAAGGCGTTCTATTTTAACCAAATTGCTCTTTAATGGCAACGTACGAACTCGTCAAGAATATATCCATTCACTCTATTTGTACTATAATTTTAAGCTTGTATATTATGATAAAATTACTGAAATTAGATCGTCAGAGAAACCAAGCTATACTAGAATTTAAAGCCGAACTAAATCATGGTTGGTTTCTAAAAAGCATTAAAATAAAATAGTCATTATTATTAGCAATATTATGTTTGTACATATCAGGTCACTGCATGGTATTGTAATATCTTTATTTATGTGGTATATGCATAAAGTTGCTTTAAGGAGAACTGAAGTAATTATTGCGCTGTTTATTATATAATAAGAGTTTAAATTATTCCAACAATCATATAATATTGTTTGTTATGTGAATATGTAACGGTTATAATGCTAAATAGTATTGTGTATTACGTAACACAGGTATTAATATATAGCTCAAAAAAAGCAAATTGTTGAAGTCCGGCAAACGATTAGTGAACATTTTCCTTTAAATCTGAATTAAAATTACATCTATATAAATTTTGTATTATACATATGTGGTTTCACAGCCTTTTTTATACTTTTTAAATTATTTTATATTTTTTTCAGTTTTAATCATCTGCTTCCGATGCTAACAAAGTTAGCCGTTAGTTAAGTGTTTTGTTTTATTATGTACGGTGAATTAGTACTTTATTATGCTATTGCATATTATTTAACTCTTTTCTTGCATAGCAGACTTCAAACCATAGATAAAAGAAACAAGTTTAGATTGGAAAGTGACCATAAGAGCAATGGAAATACTATTTGGCGCTATTCTTAAAACGGTCTCTCACCAAAGCTTTTGATAATTTTGGAGCGGTTCGGCTTTTCCGGAATTATGTCGCCAAATATTACTTATTCAAATTTATTATTTCCTTATAATTTTTTAAATAAGATACAGTGTGTTGCATATAAAAAAAAATTGTTTATATAAGGACATGTATGAAATACCGATGAAACATTGGACACTGACGTTATGCCACTATCCATTATGGTTTTTGCAGTTCACAGTTCACACAGCTTTTTAAGTTTTTAATGTAACTTTTTCACAATTATTACGAATTTGAGTAAATAGAATTTAAATCAAAATCACAAGAGCAAATAATTACTTTGAAAGTGGACGCTTTACACACTTGTTGGTATTTTTTCAATGAGGGAAGTTTAAATTTTGAAAGATTTTATAATTTTTGAAGATTCTGACTGTGACAAGAGAAAATCATCTCTGTTCTTGTTTAGGGTTATTCTTAGCAACCCCAATAGCAGCGTCAGATTCCCTACAACAAGCCGAGCATTCCAATCTAAACTTGTTTTGTTTATCTATGCTTCAAGCATAAAGGTTGCACACGATTTGTTAAAATATGTTTTGTTAATTATACAGGGTGAGTCTTGACTAAGTGCAAATTTTCCAGGGCTGGTAGATATCGATTAAAGAAATATATTTTCTCTTTACCGTTTTCCAAATAAATCCAAAATAACTGAGTTATTTTACTTTGAAATTTTCCAAAAAAGTGAATAATTTTTGCTTAAATTTTGTGAACCACTGGATCTTTTCTAATTTTCTTTCTTGTAAATTTAATCTACTACCTATGTTGCCATATTACCAACAAATTATGTTTTTTAACTTGAAACTAAAAAAATTCCAAATTTTTAAGAAAGAATTTCGTGAAAAAAAACTAATTATCGTGTTTTTGGGTTAAAATATACTACCCCTAAAAATATTTGCACTTATTTAAAACTCACCCTGTATTTTTGATTTGGGATAAATAAAAAATAATAATAGACTATATCTCAGGTTTTTGTACAAGGAGTTGACATTTTTTTGTTTGTGATCATAATATTTATGATTCTTATAAAATTCTTGATATTTCAAGATTCTTTATTTCACATTCCAATTAAAATGGAAGCTATACTATTACTGGTAATTACTACTCTACTAAATGGACCGTTCTGCTTCCCAAGTGGAAACCGACTTAAAGCAGAACTTAAGAACTTGGAAGACTCCATCGCTTATCTGTAAGGGGAATCCTGAAGAACCATGAAGGGGAAGAACTGTCAAAGACACCCGAAGAAATTTTTCAGGACTTACGATCGAGAAAAATCAAAGATTTTCCTTGATTAAAGTAAGAACAATCTTCGAATTGTCACGGGATTTTTAACAGGCCACTGTCTCCTCAATGAACGTCTCAGTAGATTGAAGCTAAGAAACAACGTCGAATGCAGATTCTGTGGGGAAAATGGGGAAACACCAGAAAACCTCATCAAAGAGTGCGTCGAGGCAGCTTTGGTACGACTGATATGATGTAGCTGCCATAAACATTGGTACGACGATATCGGTGATATCGGAGATGGTGGAACTACACTCTCTATCTACATTCTATTATTAAACTAATTTTAATGATCCTCATAGTCTCAATTAAAGGAGAGAGCACCTCATCACTGAGTGTGCCGAAACGACAACCTTTCATGCCATAAACTTTGTAACGACTGATATTGCAAATGGAGCACTAACCTTTTTAAAACCGTCTCAGATACTGGTTTTTTTCAAAGCCCTGAGACTTGATGGAATATAACTCAAAGAAAGGGCAACTCCGATACGATAAGCAATCTACAATTATCAACTTCAAAATAATATCAAGGAAATTTTCAAAATTCAATAATAACAGCAGTATATGTTTAAAAGAACAACAAATAAAAGAACACAGCCGGAAGGCAAATGACCCTAATTTAATGTATCGGGATGGGCTTGGATGGCCGTTTCAAATAACAGAATTGACAGCCGAAATCATCTCACAATCGTCAGCGCGACCTCCACTTCCATATACGATGCGACGGGCCCGTTATACCATACACCTGATTCTTCTACTTTTCCTCCTTGTTCTTCTTCTTCGGCGTCCGCAGCAGAGGCGGCAGAAACCGCGACGACCGAGCGGCAACGTGACCTCTCTGACGTCACTGCCAAAGCTCTTTCCTGATGACCTTGGTGATTCGTCGATTTATTTCGGCGTCACGCCACTCGAACCGCGAGGAGAAAGGTAAAATTGTTTACGACGGACGGCTTTCCGATTCAATTATGGGAGTTTTCTCGCTATAACGCTGTTACAGACAATACAAATCAAAGTTTTTATACTCTGTTTTTTTTTCAGGTAAGATTTCGACAGAAAAAAAGCAGATTACGTCCATACCAATCCATTTATGTAACTAAAAAAAGGTTCTAATATTTTTTAAGTTAACTATGTATAGGTTTATATATTATAAATCCAAATTTCAAAAATGACAGATCATATTTCAATATTATTGGTTTGATGGAAAGATGAACGACAAACGAACGCCGATGCGTGTGAACTCGTCTTAAGATTTTTGCAAATTGGCAAGAGTTGCCAATTTATAGGTTATAATTTTGTGTCAAATATAAATGATAAATATTTTGCATTTTGGGCTGTGTTATAACGTGTGTTTCGTGTTTTTTAAAATTAAGTGGAGGAAAACTCGCGGGAAAATTAAGCGTTGACCCAGACCATAGTTTACAGTTAACATTCGGTCCCAGAGACCGCCAGAGACAGTTTGCCACACATTATGGCCAGAGAGATGTATTAGCCACAAATAAAGTTTATATACTCTCTTCTATATGATACCAAAAACTGGAGTGGCTGTAAAATAGCAGCACACGATAGGTAAATAAGAATCATATTGAATAATTATATGATAAATGTAACAATAAGTGCAGGAAGTTGCTTGAGCTTGAAAGCCGGAATATCTTTTTTGGTATGTGGTGTTTTTTTTTAAATAAACCCTTACTTGTTTTGTATTAATACATACTGTAACTGTTTTTAATAAAATAACTCGATTAGATTTTCTCAATTTTATACAGTTTTTTTCACAATATTTTGAAGTAATCACTTGTCACTCAAATTTTAAATATATTAATTTTCTGCCATGCCAGAAACCCGCCCTTGCCATACCCTTTGGGTAGTGTGTAATAAATATCTACCATTTAGGTGAAATTTTGAAAACGTGACATCAGTAGTAGGTTAAAATTATAGAAACACATTGCAGAAAAAATCCTTAAATAACTCGGTTGTTTGGGACTTATTTGAAAAACGGCAAAGAGAAAATATATTTCTTTTATCGAGATCTTAACCAGCCCTGAAAATATTTGTACTTATTTAAGGCTCACCCTGTATTGTATCGGGATGATTCTTAATTAGTGATAATTGAAAATTATTGTAATTTCAAAGTTTTTAAGCCATTATTTTGTGATGCAATATAAAAAATTGTGGAAATTATCATATACGATTTGAAGTTGGATTTTAATCCTCAATAACTTTCAAAGGAGTCGATTAAATGAAAAATAATAACAGACCTTTTTTGAAGAACATTCAATTTCCTACAAGAATATCTATTGATTTTTACAATACGCTAATTGGGTAGAATGCAATAAAATTTAAAAATTCCAGTGTTATTTAAATGGAAAATCTTAATATTATTATTAAGATCTCAAACTATTCCAGATTTTTCTCTCATCACCGTGAACGATATTTTCACAGCAATTAAAAGAAAAAACATATTGTTTATGTTTTGGTACACCCTAGGGGACATACTGTATATTTGGATTATGTAAACTTTTCTGCGTGTCTCTCTATACCATATTATGTCAAATAAATACTTAGTTACATCGCTTAACTCGAAACAAAAAACGCTAAAACGTATATACGTTTAAATGTTAACAAAACCCGTATACGGAAGACGTGTATAGACACATACGTACACCTCGAACAGATTAATCATCTTGACGTAGCCTGAACTTTCTTCACCGAAAATTCAATTACCTACACTTGTATTCTAAGGCAATGGATCGAAGGCCACGGTATGCTGAGCTGAGCTGAGCCGCGTCTTACAAGTGGGCCGAAACAAAGTTGATGAATTGCCATTTCGAGTACTTATTTGTTTAAATAACTTTTACCGGGGTTATAGATGAGTCGAAAAAGTTTTTCGGTGGGAACGAACACGGCGAACGCCAAGAACAGCCAGCTTAATAGGTTTGATGTGCTTTTAAAAAGCGGTTCGTCGACGGCGACTGGCCGGCTAATAGAAATGAAATGAGTTTCGGTAAATTGCCAAGAGTTTTAAGTCGAACGGATGGATGTCTTAGATATAATTATTGTGTATTAGAAAAAAATAGGAGGAAGAAGCGCTTAAATGGTTTCAATTATGGCGTCAGGAATGAGAGCTCGTAAACTACATGATACGAGTAGGTATCTCAATTTTTTTTCGTTGGACTCGTGATAATTGTATTAAGCAAAGCGGTACTTGTCAATAATGATATATGTGAGAAATATTCTTGTCTTATTATGGATAGTGCGGTTGTTTTTTTATCACTATAAGTTTACATTTTAGCGCTCAAAGACCATTATGGTAATAAATAACTTACTACATTATTTTACATTGAGTAAAAGAAATTAAAAAAAATGCATGAGATTTTCACCGATTAACAATGATATTCACCCTTAAAATTTTCTTGTTTTAGCTTAAGTTAGATATAATAGAAAATTGTTTAGTTTTCTGGGTTTCATATTAATAGTACATACAGTGTGTCAATTTTAAAACTTCCCACCCTTAATATCTTTCTTGCAGTTAAAAATATGAAAAATCGGAAAGACACGTCAATTTTATTAGTAAGGGGGACACTCTAAATGAATACTTTTGGCCTTTTCCTTTCAACCTCTTAGGAGGGGTAGATGTCAACCTTGCAATGTTAAATGGGAATGGGGGTCAAGTGGCACATCGTTTTAAAGGACATTTAATTCTCTTCTCAACGGTATCCTACTTTGTTGCTCTTTATCCAGAGATTTCCTAATAATCGCGTTTCAAAGATGCAGAAACAATTAAACATGCCTGCATTGAGATTTTGGTTTTCAGGCTAGTTTTTACACAAAAATTATTGCAGTGAATCTCCTTGTAGTACAAGTGATTAGAAGATTAGGTGGCAACATGGACGTAGCAATTACATTTTTCTTAGGGGGTCGAAATTCGAAATACTAATAAACAGAAAAAATTCAAATTCGAATGCAACCTCTAATCAGTTTCACAGGAGGAATTGTTAACATTCCAGCAGGACGGTGCTCCAGCTCATTATTTTTTTTCCGGTCCGACAGTGGTTAAACGAGAGATTTGCAGGTACATGGATTGGCAGAAGGGGACCAATTGAATGGCTTTCAAGATCACTTGACTTTTTTTTGGGGGGACATCTTAAATCCATTGTTTATAAAACACAATCTACTGATATTGATGATCTTAAAAGGCGAATTACAGCAGAATGCCAGTCAATCCCCGGTGAAATTTTCCGAAATGTTAGGGAAGTGTTTGAAAACAGACTTTATTACTGTTTACGGGAAAATCGACAACATTTTGAACAACTTATAAGATAGGGCGTAAGTGGTGTAACCTAATCTTCTAATCATTTGTACTACAAGGAGATCCATTGCAATAACTTTTGTATAAACACTAACCTGAAAACCAAAATCTGGCACGTTTAATTGTTTCTGCACCTTTGAAACGCGATTATTCGGAAACCTTTGGATAAAAAGCAATAAAGTAGGATACCACTGAAAAGAGAATTAAACGCCCTTTAAAACGATGTGCCACTTGACACCCATTCCCATTTAATATTGTAAAGGTGACATCCACCCCTCCTAGGGGGTTGAAAAAAAAAGGCTAAAATTATTCATTTTAAGTGTCCCCCTTACAAATAAAATTGACGTGTCATTCCAATTTTTCATATTTTTAACTGCAAAAAAGATATTAGGGTTGGGAAGTTTTAAAATTGACACACTGTATAAGTAGTTATAATAGAATATTATGAGTTTTTTTTAAATCTATGCGTGTGTGTGATAAAATTCTTGGTTTTTATGGGGAAACAATTCAATTGGAGATCGCTCATGTTAAGCTGGTAGCCTATATTCTAGATACAGAGCTGGAAGCTCACCAATTTAAGTCTTTTGAAGTGAAATTTCTTTATGCGCGATGGGAGAAAAATTTAATGTCGCGACACACGAGCCAGTGTTACGCGAAGTGTCATACCAGGGTCGCCAAGCATCACAAAAATAGAAACTATGTTGGAGCGTCGAAACTCTGGTCTTATGTGAGCTAGTAGGCTGAAACTCGGAAGGTATTGTGGCTCGAAAAGCTCCATCCTTTCATGATATTTTGATTAGGTTTCGTGCACTGCGGTACCCCATCATCACAGAATCAAATATATCGACCGTTTTAAATGAAATTTCGTATGTCGATAGATTGGACCAAGACCAACTTGACCGTGTACGAAGCGTGTCACTGTGACAATTAGTTTTGACCTAATAAACGTCAAAAGTTGAGTGGGTAGGCTATGTGAGCGACGGTGCACGCGATCCCGCCCTGTAAAGTTGGATACGACGTTTACATCTTCATCAGGGTGGGACTGAGCATTTGATTTTGAAGAAAAAATTGGGTCGATTTATGCATAATTGGGGACTGGCTACAGGATAACGCCCTCGACGCTACCAGGCCTAAAAAATGCTTTCTTTTGTAAAAGCATGTCACCTCAAAAGTCCCTGTATATTAGCTACTGGCAGTTCTTGGCAGTTAAATTTTAATGGAAAATAATGCAGAGGGACTGTTTAATAATAAAAAAATTAAGTCAGCCCGAATCCGGTGGAATCTCAGTTTTTAACTACTACAGTGTTGAAAAGAAAATTAAAAGTCACGCACAGAATGTCAATAAAATACGAGTTATATTTGGCTGGAAAAAATGTCAAAACTACAAATAAGTTTATGCTGAAATACATCTTATATCTTGTACTAAGATGTCCATCTGCACAGCGTAGACTATTCATTTTTTGGCCATTTGTTGAAATACCTCCTACCCATGTTTCTAGCGACCTTCTCATGATGTATTCTCCGTGTATGTTAAATAGTTGAGGAGACAATATACACCCCTGTCTGACTCCTTGTTCAAGGGAAAATTCCTTTGAAGCTGAATCCAGTATTCTAACTGATCCTGTAGTGTGCTGATACAACTGTATGATAAGTGAAATAAGGTGTTGCGGTACCCCCACTTCCTTTAAGATTTTCCACAGATGATGCCATTTGACTTTATCGAAAGCTTTTTTATAGTCTACGAAACAAATATTAAGAGGGATGTTGAGGTTGATGAGATGTTCTCTATGATTTGTCGCATATTCAGAAGATGTTCCCGAGTGCCTCTGCCCTGGGTGAAACCTGCTTGTTCTGCTGGAATTTCTCTTTCTAGAAAAGATTTCAGTCTTTCATTTATAATTTGCAACATTACTTTACTGACATGTGAGATGAAGGAAATTGTACGATAGTTGCTGCACTTATGTATGCTCCCTTTCTTGTGAAGAGTGACAATGGTGGAGTGTGTCCAGTCGTGGGGCCATTCTCCTGTGTGCCATATTTTATTACAGATCAGATGAAGCATTTTTAATCCAGGTTCTTTAACGGCTTTTATTATTTCTGCTGTCATTAGGTCTGAACCTGGTGCTTTATGGTATTTTAATTTCTTTATGGCCAATTCAACTTTACTTTTAAGGATGTCCGGTTCTTTCTCTGAATTTTCGTGGTGGTCGACATAGTTATATTCTTCACTGTCCTTGTATAATTCTTTGCAATATGATCTCCACACCCCAATAATGTCTCCTTTTTTTGTTCTTGGACTTCCATTTTGATCTTCGATTGCCCAATTTCTTGCTTTAAAGTCAATGGTATTATATTTTATTTTTTTTGAAGAGGTCTCTTGGTTGGTTATTTAGACTGTGTAGCCTCGATTTCTTTGCATATATCAGAGTAAAATTGTTGTTTGTCTCTTCTTGCTCCTTGCTTTATTGCCTTATTGAGGTATTTTAGTTCTTCTTTCTCTTCTTCTGTATGTATGCCTTTCCGATGGTCTTCAGTCTTCGATGATCTGGAATGTCTCGTTCGATAACCAGTGTTTCCGTTTTATCGGTTGATCTTCTTTTTCTGACCCTGTTGCAGTTTTTGTACATTTTTTGGAAACTTCCCATATTTCTTGGGCTGTTGTATTTTCAGTTGAGGTAGTCATGAAAGCCTCGGTTCCTTGAAGAATTTCTTCGCTGTTTCTTTTTATTAATCTTGTTGGTGTTATGTGATTGAAGGGTGTTTTGAGTTTGAGTTTTATTTTGGCAAATAGGAGCTGATGGTCTGATCCACATATTGCCCCTGGTAATGTACGTGCTGTTTGAATGGACCATTTCCAGCGGGTGTTGGTCAATATGTAGTCTATTTGATTCCGTGTTCTGTCTCCAGGGCTTCTCCAAGTATAGAGTCTGCGAATGTGGTGTTTAAATCTAGTGTTCATTATAGAATTGCTGTTATTGATGGCAAATTCGATTAAACGGTCTCCTCTTTCGTTCCTCTCTCCCAAGCTGTATTTTCCAATGATATTTTTTAGATCATCATTCATTTTGTTGTTCTCAAGTTTTGCGTTGAAGTCGCCGCAAATTAATGTCAGTTCTTTATTTGGTATATTCCTGATGGTAAGTTCTAATTTATCCTCTGCCGTTGCTGTCGGTGCAAGATATATTTGAATGATGTTGAATTTATGAGGTTTGCCGTCTAGTCTAAGGAGAACTATTCTGTCGTTCACAGCTCTAAATTTTACGATCAGATGATTAAAAATAATTTTAATAATTTGTTGATGATCCATTTTGATTTTTTTTTCCAGATGCACATATCGTTAGAATTTGAAAATATTTATGCAACTTGTTAGAAAACAGGCACATGAATTACTCAAAATAGATGTTTCCCAATGCGCTGCATAAATATTTATTTTCAGATTTATTTCCAAATATCGTAAATTATAAAAATATGATATTTTGAAGAATATGCGTATAAAACTGGGTTCCAATAACTGGCTGAGGGGCACTAACTGGGCAGTTTACCCTACTAAATTTCTTTTCGAAAAGTGGGTAAAATGTAGACACGGGATAATAGTACGAGACAAAAACCACAGCTGAGTCATAAATAATGCATGTGGCATAACGCTAGTCTCTAGAGAAGAATCGCTATGACCGGAACAGTGCGATTATTGGATTGCCGCGTGTAATAGAATCGAGGTGGCGTGATGAGAATTTTGCCGAAGGCCCTTTCGACGATTCCTCAGTGCTGACTCCATCATATTTGTTGTTGTTATTAAGAAACGGACGAATTTTGACCGCTCTGTCGTATCAAGACGCTAGCGAAAATGTTTTTTGACAATATTAAAATTAGATTAATTATTTTTAATTATACTGATGATGTTACGGCTAAAATAGAAAGCACTGGTATTTTGAGGGAATTTCAAATTTGCAATTTAACAATCTACACACATGGCCAAAATTATTGCATATAACGATATTTTTATTTTATTTTGGACATAATATGATTCTTTTCATATTTTTGAACATATTGGCCTACTACACGACTAACTAATATAAAATTAAAAATCTAAGTGCAACTAGGCTGTTATTATAATTTTATTTCATAATGAGTGAAAATCAACAAAAACAAATTTTATTTTAAACAGAAAATGTTGAAAACAATTTTAATTATTTCTCACAACTAATAGTCTGTATTGCCTCCTCAAGCCTCAATGCAAGCTGTGAGACGACGTGGCATTCTCTCAATTAAGTTGTCCAGAAGATGTAGAGGAATTGCTTCCCATATTTCTCGCGCAGCAATTTTCAATTCATTTAAGGTACGGGGGGATCATTCCTTTTGGCAATATGGCGTTTTAGCATGTTCCAAGCATGCTCGATCACATTCATATCTGGAGACATCGGTGCCCACCACAGTTTTCTTATACCCTCTTCCTCACAAAATTCGCAAACCGCTAAAGTGCGATGAGGAGGAGTATTATCGTCCATGTAAACAAATTCATTCCCCACTGCCCCTCGAAATGGACGCACAATAGGCTCTAAAACGTCTCTAAGATATGAGGCACCTATCATTGTGCCATCAATAAAAACAAGAGGAGTTCGAGCTCCGTGCATTATAGCGGCCCATACTATAATGCTTCCCCCTTGAAACGGGACACGGGGTTGAGCTGCATTCAAACGTGCTCGTCTTCCAGATGCTTTCCAGACCAAAATTCGTCGCAAGTCTGACACTAGGCCTATTCTTGTTTCATCACTAAACATTCCTCATGTCATTAGTCCTTGTAAGTGTGATCCCTTGAGGGATCTCCTGTAAATGCATTGTTATCAATAACAAGTTAATGATTCCGGTAATCTATGTCTAGTGAAAAAAAAAGAAGAAAATTAAAAAAACGATGTTAAAACACTATTTAAATTGACATTCTCGACTAAATGAGCTATATTTAGCATAATCTAATAAAATTGCATAAAATTTATTAAGCAACCACAACTAAAACAGTTTTATTACAACTTGAAACACTGTATAAAGAAGAAAAAATCCAAGAAACACATAAAACTTGTGAGCGCTTTTTAATTATGCAGTTGTAAATTCAAGTCAATATTGGAGAGAAACATAGAACATCCGCACCAAGGATAAAAATGCGCACAATTACAATAAACCTGCATATGTCCGCGTTATCGTGACGCAAGATAATTGTATAAAATATTTGACATCGGTTTACTATAAAATTTAACGACCACTCATATGCTTTTAAATAAACGTCCATAATAACCTTTTACGAGGACAATAAAATTAGGTTTTTATTGTTATTTATCTCGAAAATAGTAAATTGTTTACAAATTAGAATGCGAAATCGAAAAGATGTAATTGTAGTCGAGGTTCCGTTCTAAGTAATGGCGATCTCATCATTTTATTGCATTTTAAGTGGTAAATATCTGGAAGTCGTTGAAGGAGTATAAAGATTACGCTACTATAAATGGCGTATTCACTTTTGGCATGACATGGCAACATGACACTTCTGCTAGGCATGTGTGAAACCCATCTCTTTTAAAGTTTTGTTATTTTTACTAATCTGAGCAATAGGTGCAAATTAAACGGTAGATGAGCAATTAATTATTATAATAAAAGGAACATATGCAGATTATGGTTTCGGTAGACAATATCTAGTGTTTAGATTGAAAAAATCTGAAATTTGTAAAAGTCTATTTCAATTACTACAAATCGTCACTTAAAAATATGATTGAATAACTATATAATACAGGCTGTTTCAAAAAACATGTGCCATGTCTAGTGCGGAGATTTCTCACGTAAAAATAAGATAAATTTTTAAAAACAACATGGGTCCGAGTTCTACGTAAAACTCTATAGAACACAGTGTTCACCTTTTCGATATTTTATAAGACAACCGCGATACGAAGGGGGTTGAAAAATGCAACAATTTCAAATTCGCCCTGTATTTTATGAACCTAGAAAGCCAGGACAAATATGTATTTAGCTTCTTTAGTTTCATGAAAATGTAACAAAATTATGTAAAAACCGCATCTTTATATCTCTACTCATAAATTTGAAACACTATAAAACACATAGGCCACCCTGTACATTTATTAAACAACTACTACTGATACTGCATCATTTGTGAATATCACTGAAAACCTTATTTTTGGTTGAATAATTTGTGAATGGATGTTGGAATTACTAGTGTGTCTAGATATTATAATTAAAAAATAGATATAATGTAGCCTGTGTCAAAGTTACATCATAACTTAAGTATGTATGATTCGCATTCTCTTATTTTTATTAAAACAGGCGAAAATCATTTTTAATTTCCTTTTATAAATAGGTAAACCTGTTCGAAACAGAAAGACTGTATTCTAAAAAGAAAATACGTGACGCATAAGAAAAGAGCTTCCCTAAATTCGACCCCCAATATCCATCAGAAACATAATTTTAAATTTACGTCGCTCCTACACAGTAAAAAAACCATCAAACAAAGTTATCAAACAAAAACAAGCCATCGGGCGGGCGTAAGAGAGAGGCGGGGAGAGAACCAGCAGTCAATAAAGTAGGGTCTTTTTAAAAAGGAGACCAGCAGTCTGACCCCTCGTTCATTAATTTATAATGCGATTGTGTGCAATGAATAAATAAAATGCATTATAAGGTCTTATTGCCATCGGTCGCCGTCGAGTCCGCCGCGACTACGTTCGGTTTTCGGGCGATTGGCCAAAAATCGTACGATGCAGACCACGTGCCGGAGATCATATAAAATTGAACTGAATTTACCGAAGCCCGATCTGATTACGTTCTTCGGCCGGATATTGTGCAACCTTTGCAAAGTAGTTACGTTACCTTTCGATTCTTTTATTGAATCGATCCCGAGATGATCGGGGCTTAATTTTATTTGCCTCCGTTGCTGTTCCACCGCTTCATACCTTTTTTATACATGCTGTTGAAGTTGAAAGAGTAACTGAGAAATAATATGTAGAGTAAAATGAGCGAGTCTTAACTAAGGGAACATATTTTAATCAGCGGCGAAGCTTCCATTATTGCAGGGGATGCGTCGCATCCCTTCAAAATATTGCAATATGTTTTTATTTAAAAAGTTACTAAGATCTCCTATAATAAAATAAAAATTCTCAGAAATTGTATTCAAATAATTAAATTCAGTCCGGCCGTGATTTCGTCTCTCGCTGTTTTACTCGGTGGGTGATGCGGTTTTTTAGCTTTAAGCTGTGAAGAAATGCGAACATTTATTGCTATTCTAATAGTCAGTGGATATGACCCCAAACCAAGCAAAAGACATTTCTGGGATAATGGTTTAGACTTAAAAAATATAATGGTGTACGAAGAAATGAGGCGAGATAGGTTTATTCAAATAATGAGGTTCGTTCATTGTGTAGATAACACTACCATTGATGCCAGAGACAAAATGTATAAACTTCGACCTCTGATGGATGCACTTAAAAACAAATTTCTGAAGCATTTTGTTCCACAGGAACATTTAGATTTTGATGAGTTAATGATAAAATATTATGGGCGACATAATTGTAAGCAGTTTATAAAAGGAAAGCCCATACGTTTTGGGTACAAAATGTTGTGTTTAAATAGCAAAGATGGCTATTTAATAAATTTCGATCCCAAACCAAGGGAAAAATCCTAATGGTAATGAAAATTACGAAACCCATTTTGGAAAGTGCACCGCACCATTTATTCGCATGATAGAGGATCTTCCTAATCCCGAATATCCATATAAGTTTTACTTAGACAACTTGTTTACGAGTATGAATTTGTTAAATTTTTTACGCCTGAAAGGATACGCGGGTTCCGACACATTCAGGGCAAATCGGATTCCAAAATAATGTCCCGTAGTTAAAAAAAAATATGCAAAAAAGGAATCGCGGATCCTACGTGTCAGCAATTGATAAAGACCACGGGATAATTATTGTACAATGGGCTGATAATAATATCGTGACTGAGGGGTCGAATTATTACGGAGTACAACCAATTGGACATGTGAAACGTTACTCACAGAACGAAAAGAAAATTGTTTCAGTTCCTCGTCCATTTGTTTGGTTTCGTTTTTTTTTAAATTGGTTTGTTTATTCTTTTAACCTGTTACATTTTATTTTTGTAACTTTAAAATTAAAGAGTTTAATAAAAAAAATTATTGTGTTTGAAAAATGCGGAACTTATTGGAATGGAAAATTCGTAACTTATTATTATATTTATTTCTGAGCCAAATCCACATTGATTTAGAATAATTTATTAATTAAACAATTAAAGTATGTAATTAACTAAGTTTTAGTCGGAAATAATGGTGGTATATTTAATTGGTATACTCTTTTACAAAGATAGAAATATTTTTTTGTATACAAATGGGCCTGCAATAGTATTAATTTACCATATATGTTACTTTAAAAAAATCTGAAATGTCAATATTCCATGGGTATAAATGAGGTCTAATCTATAAGGAAAAGCATTTTCTACGAAGACTTGAAGAGATAGCTAAAAAATGGTATAATACAATTTGATAGACAATTAAATTGTGCATCCGATTCACGTAAAATATACAGGGTGTTCCAATTAAATTAAACGAGTTATTGCGTTTAAAACTAGTAATTTTAATAGATAGTTTAATAGATTAATAAATTATTTAATATCATTTTTCGGACACTCTGTATAAGGTAGTTAAATTTTTATTATGGCAACACAATATTTGACCAATAAATAATGTTCAGTAAATATTTAGTATTAAAAACTTTGATACCCTTGGAGAAATGAAGCCTTATTTTTTTACTGCAATTTCATAAAATTGAAAATATTTCAAAAACGGTAAGGTTTAAGTGTGATGAACCTTAACCAAATTTACCTCTATTTCAATCGTAGAATCTAAAAATAGAATAATATACAGGGTGTTCCATTTAAAAAAAATACAACTATAATATTTTTTACTTATTTGGGACACTCTGTATCTTGTAAAAATATTTTTAAATTGTAGCTCTAATAGTCCTTCAACGAACCCAAAACTTTGCAATTTGTAAACATCTAATCGTTTAGCTACAATACTCGGTGTCGTATGTGGTGAACAACCCTATATCAATATTAGCTTTAATTTGTCTAAGTTAAAGCTAATATTGTTGATCGATTGTTGATGTTTTTTTGAAGGAGAAACTTCAAGAATGTGACAAAAACTTTCCTTTTATTGAAAATTTAAGTCAAAATATTGCGAACGGCTACTCTTATATCGGAGGCAGTGGGAACAAGCTTTTGCTTCTGCACTTGACTAAAAATATGATACCCACCTATATCTTACACTGCATACCAAAGGGCGCCACTTATTTCAAAAAGATGCTAATACTTACAAAGGATAGTACAAACTGAAATAAGAAAATTTGTACAAGTGTATTAATTGAATAGAAACTAAAATTAGTATAGCTATTAAATATTTTGAGAAACTGGATCAACCAATGAAACAATTCAAATACCCAAAAAAATAAGATTTATTACTGGTTAGAAATATTCGGTACCTATTCGGCACAGCAGTTATGTACATGAATATACAAGAATTATATTTAAGAAACTCTATCTTAAAACTTGTTTAAAATCAAATTATATCTTTTCAAATATTATTCAAACAATTATAATATAAAAGGAATACTTTTAGAGACGGTCTTGGTTATATTCGAATAATAAATATTTAAATTTGACTTGTCTTATTATGAAGATTCATGAACCTTTTTGTTTATATATAGTTAAGGGAAAAAAGATTAAAATCTGTACCCTAGATTGCCCTTACAGGTCAAAGATCGTAATGATTTAAAGGTTAACATAAATAGATGTTAAATCCGAATAATCAATTAATATAACATGATTATTTTAGTAATCAAATACAAGTGACATTTAAGCAATGCTGAAGGCAAATACTTAAAGGTTAAAAAAATATATAAAATGTAACAGAATGTTAAATTTTATAAATTAAGGGTTAAAATAATGCTGAAGGCAAGTACTTAACCAGTTAAATGTAAAATGCTAAGAATAGTTAATTTCTTAACACACTAATTTACAATTACACACAATTTATCAGTTCTGCATCATATCCAAAATTCAGATTGTGTGTGACACAACGAAGAGTCAATGTGCAACGTGAACGACAAGAAAATGGCAAGTAAAAAAATTGTAAAGTCTTAATTACTAATTACACAGTTGTTCTCTTGAGTTCTCCTGCCTAAAATCTATATTGCCTTCCCTATGATTTTAAATATAAATGATTGAAACTCATACAAGTTTACCACAATTTAAACTTAAGATAATTATTTAATTATTAAATCCATAATTATATTAAAATATAACACTTATGAAGTTACTAAATATTAACTATTTCTACTTAATCATTTAATAATTCTGATAAAAACACGCTTGATTATTTATTTTAGAAATCATACGGGCTATAATCATTAATATGACTATATTAACAATACTTAAATCAAAATTTATTTGAAGGAATGCTACTGTATTACAATAATTGTAAAACAAGTATGTAATAATAACTCGGAATAATTATTAAAAACTGCTCATCTTGTTATAGATGTCGGCGTCTTGTCTCTATTATTTTATTAGCCGTTTAGCTAGTTTGATTTCAGATAATGCAGATTTTAATGTGCCATTTGTGTTTTTTATTGGAATTATTATTTTTAGCATATTTTTCAATTAATAAAGTGCATTTTGATACAATTACAATTTATTAATTGGTGTATAGTATTTGTATTATAGGTTTGTTTATTTTTTATGAAATGAATTTTTTTCCTATTAAAATAAACATAGCTTACTAAATCACTAGCTAGCCATTTTTAAATACAGGATGTTAATTAAGTATCTGGCCAAACTTCAGGAGTTGATTCTTTGAGTGTTTTTAAGGTAAAAAGTTCACATAAACATGTGTTCGGAAAAGTATAATTTTAAAGATACAGGGGTGTCAAGGTGTGTTCTAATAGACCTTTTTATTAATATCTCAAAGATCCGTTAGCCGATTTTGTTGAAATTTCGCCGTGTTGTGAAGTTTAATAAGTTAGCACTAATTAAATGATAATTATTATTTACAACAATATTTAAACGATAAAAACTTATCCCAATAAATATTTGGCACCGCCTTGAATTAATTTGTTTTATGTTGGTGGTGGAAACAATGCAAGCTTTTTCTTTGTCCTAAGTTGTTAATTAAAAAAATAATTATCATATAAAAAATATAGGTCCTAATAGCCTAAATTTTATCAAAATCTATCAGCAGATCCGATGAGACCCGAATGTCAATGTTATTATATGTTTTGGAACTTAATGATTTAATTAATTTTTCCCTTTAATGCATCGATTGTGCGCATTATCCTACGCGACAAGAAAAAATATTGCATTATTTTAAATTTATTATTTATGTTATTCCGCTCTTTCACGTATAATTTGCCCCCTGCTTCTCATACGGAAAGAGTTAGATTAAAATAGCCCAACTGTACTTAACAACCCATGCCTTGTCCCATATTCTTTTTTATAATAATATCGGCTTTCCCAGACTAAACATCCATATCCATAAAATAGTTGGCCCACACTAATAAGACCTCATTTCGGCCCTCGGACGGCCTTGCACTATTCAGCTATCGACTTACGTGTTGACAAGTTGATTAGGCAGGTTATTGAACTCCATGTCGCCTCTAGCATGTCGTTTTTTCAAAGATGGGTCCCATATAAACGCGGCCAGAAGTATTTTCAATACTAAAAACTGGAATCTAAAAGAAAGGCATGTGAAGGTTTTTTCTACCAAATGAAATGTCAAAGAAAATCTTACCAACACTATAGATCCATTAATATCTCAACAATCAAAAACTATATGGGATCTCCATCCATCTATGGGACAACAAAATCACAATATTTTTCCCATATTGTGAAAAATACCAGCCAAATAAATTTATTCTCAAACACGGTCAAATCCCAGGTGACGATTTTGACGTTTCCCGTCTTGTCGATACACCAGGGTACGATCCAATGTTTTCGATAGAGAGCGTTCCGAAATGTAAGCGTTGTAAAAATGTAAAAATATCGATACAATAATAAAATACCGTCTATAATAAAACAAAGTAGCATTTGGAAAATAAAAATGCTACAAGAATTACAACTATATTCGAAATAATGACAAACACATTAAACAACTTTGGATTCTCTGTCGCGAAATACAAACGGTTTCAAAAGGCTTTATTCGTCAAACGAGCGAGTTGCAAGCGCACACACGCGCACGGGCTTTTACGAAAAGAAACAGAAAGAAAGCATTCTCATCAAGACGCACTTAGAGAACAGAATGCGACCGCTGAAGATAGTCATTAAAATATCACAATGACAGCCTTTGTTGTGTCCACGGCGACGTACAATAAGGACGTTGCATTTTATATCACCACTTTCTTTCGCTCGCTTTATTGTGGCTGAATGCGCTTTGTGATTTCCGCTTGTCTCGTTTTTGTTTTCCTTTTCTTGTATTTGTACTCCTGGCGGCGTATCTAGTTAAACAGAGCACAGACGGAAGCTTGTAGCTAGTTCCATTTTAGAAATACAGTGGTGTTGACTTTAGAACATTTATTTGTAATAATAACACAAAAAAATATGTATAAATAATTATAATAATGAACACAAACCAAATTGTTAAAATATACAGACCGGACCACCGTAGTAGTAACATAGGCAGAACCGGACGAATTAACCTATACCCGTCCGCCGCCGGATAAAAAGCAAGCAAAAAATGCGATAAAATAAAAATAGGGAGATATGTGATAAGAATGTTTCAGAATTTGTATTTATTCGTGTTTTAATAGCCGAATACATAGATTCTCGCGACAGTTCTCGTGTAAAATTTATTTTTTTAAGTAAAAGAATGAATTTTTACGAAGTTCGTGAGAAAATTCAAATTGTACAATGGTATTTACAAAATAGGTCTTATCGGGATATACAAACAATTTTTCCACAAACTTTTGTAAACAGGTCAATTCCATCTTTACCTACTATAACAAGAGTTATTAATAATTTTGAAACACATGGGTCCGTGTCCCCACAAAAACACAAAAAGCCTGATGTGTTGATTAATGAAGAGCAGGAGTTAAAGCAAGTGTTCATTTGTGCTACCGCGGATCAAAATCCCACGTTTTCAAGTAATCAAATTGCTGAGGTGGTTGCCCTGCCCACAATGCCCGTATTGTTCAAGAATATTTGAACAAATTTTTTCCCAACCGTTAATTAGTGGAAATGGAACTATTTTGTGGCCCGCTAGAACACCAGATCTTTCTCCCAATCATTTCTTTTTGTGGGGTTATGTAAAATCCAAAGTGTATGATCATAATAGGGCTAATAATCTGGATGAGCTCCAAGTAAAAATTCGAGAGGCTTTCTAAACTATTAGCTCTAATGTGTTAGCCAATGTCAGACGGGGATTTTACGACCGCCTAGTCTAGCACAAGAAGATGGTCTTTTTGAACACTTTTTTTTCACAACTTTTTTTTATTTAGAGTTATATTTTAGTTTTTTTTTGGGTTTAGAGAACTTATTTATTTTTAGTTTTGGCTTGTAAACATACTCAAATAATAAATATTTAAGTATTTTTATTTTAAATGTTACCTTAAGTGAAGGTAAACACTTAAAATGAAAATAATAAATACTCGGCACTCCTCGCTTCGTATTCCTAGTCTGTCACGACCGACCCGTCCAAGCACAACTGCAACTGCGTACTGCCTGACCAGCCGACTAGCCGGCGTGAATCTCGAGTACAAACGCAAATCGGGTAAACGTAAATTCGTCCGGCAACTTGCTATGTTACTAGTAGCCTGGTCTTATCTGTATAACATTTTTCTTCTTTTTTTTCCAATGGAATTCCCTGTATAGTATTAGATACAAATTAAAAAAATTGGCATTTTTTGTATTTAAGAAACCATGCATTTTTTTTGATAAAAATTACTGTTGAAAAAATACATATTTTACAATATTCAATATTACAGTTGAGGATTGGAACCTTTGGTATTACAACAGAAAACAAAACACTAATAGGTACACCAAAATACTTCAGTTGGTTTGGTTGTAGATGATTAAAACTAAGTTTAACAGTTTTCATCATCTGTTGATGTTGATAGCGCTAACATGGTTAGCGAAATGCGCGTCCAATGCAAAAGTAAACTATTTTTGTAGAGTTTTCTTTTGCTGTAATAATATACGTCCACAGAACTATGCGTGGCCAACAAATCTCTAGAATAGTGGAGAAATATGTCAAAATGAGTGTGAATTTGTTAAAGAATTTAAAATACTTTTTTTCAGATATAATTTGATATATAAAGAGGCTTCACTCTCCAAGTTGCTAGACTTTTTGAAAAAGATAGGGTTGGAGAGTGTAAATTAGAAACCAGAAGAGGAATAATGATCTATTTGAAAAGGTCGCAGCGGAACAGGCGATGCGATAGTACCTCGAAAAAATCACATCAAAGTTAAATTAGGCAGCTAGCAATAACGTTGTTAAGAAGTCCCACAAGAAGTACCTAAGAAAATAAAAAAAATTCCTTGATTTAAGTAAGATCAATCTTCGTAGATTAATGGTCAATCTCAGTAGATTAAGGGTAAGAAAAAACGGCGAATGCATATTATTCTGTGGAGAAAATGGGAAAACGCCAGAACATCTCATCACTGAGTGCTCCGAGACGACATTCATTCGTGTCATCAAGTTTGGGACGACTGATATCGGAGATGGAGGACTAACTTCTATAAAACCGTCTCAGATATTGGCTTTTGTCAAAGCCCTCAGATGATGCGTTATAACTCGTTATAACTCGATAAAGGGGAACATAAATAGATCTATAAGGATGCGGTGATTAACACCCGTCCTATACATTCTACATTGTACTACCAAGTTAGAATATAAGCAGGAACAAAACGGTATCAAACAACACTAAAACAAAACACATAGACAAGAATGAAAGATGATATTTAAAACAAGCATCTCTGTAATTAATAATAGAATGCATCTTGACTTGATAATGCTCATGATGTATAATGCGTATTTAATAATTTATGGAGGTAATTTAAGAATACAAAAAATAAAATCTGAAACTTACTCTTTACAAATATGAACAACTCAACAGCATAAGTACATCTGGAACCGTGAACAATAAAGAATGACAAAAAAACTGAAACGCCTTGTTTGCTTTAATCAACAGAAGAAAAATATTCAAAAAATGGGAAACAATAAGTAAACTCCTAGCCGAAATCTCATCGAGCAAGATCTAATGTAAACACATACGAGCTCAAATCACCCGGAGCACATCTCGGCGCTAATCAAACTCGAAAAATAATTTTTACCACTTAACCTCTGCCCTTGGCATAACGGGTGTTCCGAACCATCGTTCCAAGTTAACAATTCCCAGCGCAAACGAAAGAAGAATACCCAGACGGAGAGGAAGAAGAAGAATAGCGAAGAAACCACACTCCAAATGAACGAACGACTCTGTTGCAGATTCGTCGTTTTTTCGAGAGGCTGGCATGTGTGTATGTCTATACAGGGTGATACAATGGTCCGAGAAAAAGATCTATATCATCCATTTCCAGTATTTTTTGCAAAAAAAAAACAGGAACAGTGATAGCACACATTTTATAAACATTTTTATAGATATAGATTGTCGGTACAATATTTTTTAGAGCTAAAGTTCTAGTTTGTTTAGATGAAACGCTCATGTGTTTTTCTTGTTTGGATTGTGTGTCATTTAAATTATATTACAGTTGAGGGTTGGAACCTTTGGTGTTACACAGCAAAATAAAAACACTAAATCACCACAATACACCAAAACACTTTTACTTTTACACTGGACGCGCGTTTCGCTAACCATGTTAGCATCATCAGCAGATGATTATAAACTAAAGTACAATCTACAAATTGAGCGTTTATATACTCGCCCAGTGGGCACCGAGTGGGCGTGGCAAAATCTAGCCAACCGAGTCAGAGCCCACTGAGCGTAACAGTTAGATTTCCGCCACTAGAGTAATAGGAACAAAGAACTTGAAGGAATTGGACCGTTGTCTCTGTTCATACTATCTTTACATTTCTAATTCTGATGCTTTCATATGCATCTAATTGCCTGTAATTTGAGACTTGTTTAATTAATTTTAAATTATTTAGATCTATACAATGTTCTTTATCAACAATATGTTCGGCAACGCAAGATTTATCCGGTCTACCATATCTTATCTGAGCTAAATGTTCTTTAAATCTAGTTAATATTGATCTTCTAGTTTGCCCAACATATTTCTGATTACAATCTTTACAAGAAATTTAATAAATACCCGACCTTTCCAGTGCACCTTCATTTTATTCTTTGGATTATCTAATAAGTCTCGACAACAAAACTGTGACTGAATATATTGAGCTTACATCGTTATGTATGAAACAAAATTGTTTTCAATTTAATAGCAACTTTTTTGAACAGCGGGCAGGTACAGCAATGGGTAATCCATTGTCTCCATTTTTGGCTAATTTATTCATGAGCAGGTTTGAAGTGGAGGCTTAGAATCAGTTTGAGTATTTTCAAAGAGTATGGTTTAGGTATGTGGATGATAATTTTGCTGTTTTTGGCACACATTCAGACACCATAGATAATTTTATTTCTAAGTTAAATAATCGTTTTCCTTCCATTAAATTTACGCATGAAAATAAGAATGTATGGTAGATCGGTCTCTCTTTACTCAATTTGTAGATTGTACCTTAGTTTATAATCATCTGCTGATGATGCTAACATGGTTAGCGAAACGCGCGTCCAGTGTAAAAGTAAAAGTGTTTTGGTGTATTGTGGTGATTTAGTGTTTTTATTTAAAGTATACCCAAAATTGTACAATAGCTAATTCTTATCTGATGTTAGTAATGTATGGTAATCGCTTCTTTGATTTTAAAGAACATAACATAAATAAACATTAACATACGTATAAATTAAAAATAATCATACAGAAAGTTTGAAGCTTTTTAGTTTTGCCTTATTAAGTAATTATTATCAGGTAGTAATTATTAATTTTGAAGTTTAACTTGATATAATGTTTTAACAGAACTTTAACGGTTTTTGTAGACGTATCTGTTTTAAAAAAACTAAAGTGTTCTCGAATAGTTGCCCTTAAATATTTTAAATAGTTTTTTTCTGTATTCTTTGTATTTTTTTGCTTCCGACGACGGAAAGAGATAAACATTCCGAAACGTTAAGCATTTTTTTGTTCGTTAGGAAATTTGTTTAACAATAAATCTAATTGCTGACAATTAGTCTACGTTGGATTAACGCAGGAGTGTTTACAAAAAATATTTTATTTTGTAAATATTCTTGCAGTGGGGAAATACTCATATAGGATTTTTTTGGAGAGATGAATCCGCCACATAGGTATTAGGCCAGTGAATAAAGGGGGTGTAGAGTGCGTGAGCAGGGACCTAAGCGATTTCTCCAGAAACTCGTTCAGGGTGCTTAGAAAGTAAACATACTAAAAGTCCTGACGTCTAGGTGGTGAGCCGGACGGGTGGGGGGTGGTGGAGGAAGGCAAACGCAAGAAGAGTTCCATTTTTCATTTTTCCGCTTATATCTCCAAAACGGTGTATTGTACGAGCTTTTTTCTAATAAGAAATTAAAGCCTATGAAATTCTCTACAACTTTCATATATATACCTTTTTCGAATTCGCAATCCTTTACGATCTACACGCTCGAGAAAAGTGAAAATTAAGAAAAAAAAATAATAACCTCAAATTTTTTCATCATACCGTTTAAACCAGTGATTCCCAAAGTGGTCCAGGTGGACCCCCAGGGGTCCACGGGAGACTTGCTGGGGGTCTACGTAGGCGTGAACAAAAAATGGGGGTCCATAAGATGTTAATGGGGGTCCACGAAAATTTATCTGCTTTTGATAGTAAAGAGCAAAAATGTAAGCATAGTTTTTATAAGGGCCTACCTACATTGTTTTAAGTACCTATCTAAGCAGATAATATTTTAATAAGACAAGCGACTGTTACTTGTCCAAACTTGCGTATTCGATATTACGTACAATTTCGTGTACAGACTTGCAAAGCGCTATCCGCCCGACAATGCTTAATGCTTGTTCAGACATGAACTTGATCACCACTATAAATACTTGATGCCAAAGGCAAACGCATTCATTGTTTCCGGAATTTCGAAAAAAGGCGGAATTTGGAAAAAAGTTGTGAGAAAATTTATATCTGTGTTTGCTAGTGCCGGAGAAAAGTAAGTAACCTACCTTTTTTTGTTATAGTACTTAAGTATTTTGTTTACGTGTACTAGTCGGTTGATCACAACGGCCTGTATAGATAGGTAACTTAGTAACTTACAGATATTTTAATTGTCCTCTTTCGATTTGAAGACAAACACATCACGTTTTATTCAATTGTTTTTCACGAGAGAAACACTGCCTCTAAAAAAAGGCCGAATAAGCAATATTGCAGAGCAATTAATTTTGTAATTTTTTCTTGCAAATAACTACTAATTTTATAAAACAGTAATTTCATAATCATTTTAAATTGGTTTTGAAGTAACTATTTTATCAAAACTATTCCTTTTCGGAAAGAGCGAGCGGTGCGCGGGCGACGGGAAAAGGGCGAGGGCTTGGACTTCGATGCCAGTTTGTCACGTTTTTAACAATGAAGCCGCAGACAAAAATACGCAAATACACGGAGCGCGTGAACTCATTGATTTAATAAAATGATAGTTATCGTTTTTATGGACAATTTTGGGATTTCGACTTTTATTTTTCCTACACAAATATGATCAGTATTCGATACTGAGTACACCAATTTTATTTATACTATTAAAAATTAGTGGTAAATTATGTACTTTAAAATTGATACCGTTTTGTGAAAACGTCTGTATTTGTCTCAGCGGTTTATTAGTTGGTCCTTTACAAGCCGTAATTCTATTTCCGCGTGCTGACAAAGGCTGCGGTGTGATACCTATATTCAGAAAAAACTTGGTTACTAAAACATTTTTTTTTTACAGGTAAGGTAACTGACACGAAACATGGCTACAGCAAAGAAAAAATGTCGACAATATAGTATCGATTATTTGAAATATGGTTTTGTTCCATCAGAGGCAGACAAACAATTGCCCATGTGCCTATTATGCAACAAAGTTTTGAGCAATGACTCTATGAAACCATCAAAGCTCGAAGATCATCTAAAAAGGTGTCATACTGATAAAATAGGTAAAGATTTAAAATATTTTCAAACATTGAAAGAAAAATATGGAAAGAGACCCACCATGCACAGTATGTTCGCTTCAACATCTCAAAGTAACGATGATGGCTTGCGGGCATCTTACAATATCTCATTACTTATAGCAAAATCTGGAAAACCGCACACTATCGGAGAACAATTAATTTTACCCGCTGTTGAAGAGGTTTTAAAAACTGTTTTGCACAAATCTCCATTTGACGTACTAAAAAGAATTCCATTAAGTAACAATACTGTACAAAGACGCATTGATGAAATGAGCTCTGATATCGAAAGCTTTTTGTGCAATCATCTGCAAAAAACTCATTTTTCTATACAACTGGACGAGTCAACGTTACCCAGTAATGAAGCATTACTATTGGCATATGTCCGATTTATTGTTGAGGAAGAAATTCACGAAGAATTGCTATTTGCCAGAACTTTGGAGACTGACACTAAAGGCGAATCAATATTTAATGTCCTGAGTAATTTTTTTACGGAAAAATCGATCCCATTTACAAACATTATTTCAGTGGCAACAGACGGAGCTCCTGCAATGGTCGGGCGATATCGTGGGTTTATAAGTCATCTCAAAAGAATTATACCAGGACTTACAGCTATTCATTGCGTAATCCACCGACAACATCTTGTGGCAAAACATTTAAGTGACAGGTTGAACCAATCTCTTCATTTTGTAATAAAAGCTGTCAACAAAATCAGAAGCAATGCATTGAATACGCGTTTATTTGCTCAATTGTGCGACGAAAATGATGAAGACTTCCAACGACTGCTCTTACATACTGAAGTACGCTGGTTGTCGAAAGGTGCATGCTTAACGAGATTTTACTCTGTTTTCGATTCCATATTAGAGTTCTTAGAAAGTAGAGATCCAGATTTAAAAGAAAACTTGATCAAATTCAAAGCAGACATTGCGTATTTGACAGATTTGTTTAAAAAATTTAATGATATTAACTTGCAGTTACAAGGGGACAGCCTGAATTTAATAAAAACAAAGGGGATAATTTCGGCTTTTCTTGGGAAATTGAAATTTATGAAGCAAAACATTAGTCGGCGCGAATTCTCTCAATTTCCAAACTTGTCGCAGGTAGAATGTATTGATGAGGATATCCATACCTACAGTCAACATTTAAGTGCTCTGCATGATGACTTCAAAACCAGGTTTGAAGATATACTGACGATGGATATACCACCATGGATCATAAATCCATTTGATGAAACGGAAGTGGCCAATGTTGTATTACAAGAGGAGCTGCTCGAGCTAAGCACTAATGAGGAGCTGAAGGTGAAATTTAGAAAAGGCTACCCAACATTTTGGCTGCAAGCAGAAATACCCGAAAAATATCCTGGACTGTGGGAAATCGCAAGGAAATTTTTAATAGCTTTTCCCTCGTCATACCTTGTCGAAAGGAGTTTTAGTGCCGTTACAAACCTCTTAACAAAAAAAAGAGCAAATTAAACATCACAGAGCGGGGGATTTGCGGTTATTGCTCACAAAATAAAAGCCAAACATTGATCGTTTGCTGACACTCCATCAGATACATCCTTCCCATTAATTAAAATTATGACCTGAACCTATATTACCTTAATATTTTTCTTGTAATTCTATTCTTTTAATAAATAAAGTGATATAAAATGTACCATTTTTCGTTTTTATTTTACATATCGGAATATAGGGACAGAACTCAGAAGTGACACAATTTTTATTTTTTGGCGACTTTAAGAATGTGGTAGAAATGTAGCAGCAGGGGGTCCACCGAAACCAGTAAAATTTTGAAAGTGGTCCACGAGAAAAATAAGTTTGGGAACTACTGGTTTAAACTATTCACCTCACAAAAAAAGTGTTCTTTAGAAAGTTGTAGAGAATTTAATTACCTTTAAAAATATATATACATATGCAACTATATCTTGAACCGGTCAACAGTTACATCAATTATAAACTTTTTCATAAAATTTTGTCTTTTTCAGAAGAAGTTGTGTTTGTTATTCCTGAGCCACAACTATCGCTTGTATGCAGTGATATGTGTTGCTACACGTCAAAGCGGAATGTTAAATGCAAAAAAACAAAAATATTATCAAAATTAGCAAAAATTATTTTAGATTCAAATTTTCATTTTCTTCGGGCGTGAGGGTCCTGGCAAGGGTTCTGCATCTAAATAATTTTCGTCCGCAATTATCGGTGCTTCTGGCTCATCGTCTTCATCTTCCTCTTCGCCATAAATAGGTACTCCGTTAAGGCAATTTCCTTGGCAGTGGAGGCACGCCGCAGAGCAGTTAAGCATTGCTTTACGACATCCACATTTTCCACTAGCACAATCCTTGGTACAGCGGCAAAATATCGTTTTCAGTAGGACCTCCGGTGCTGGTGGATCTTCCGTTATAATTGGCACCAGTGTATCACCTAGGCGTTTCCAACCCCATTCTTGAGGGGGCAACTCATTCCCGAGCCACTGCTGAACTTGGAGGTAGGTGCGCCGGGAATGCTGCTTAGCTGCGCCCTCAGTTGGTGGGAGGGAGCTGATATCAGGCTTAATATTTGCCACTGACCTCATGAATGACTGGAAGCGGTATTGGTTGAGGGAGGTCTGACTTGCTGGTGCCCCGTACCATTTGAGAAAGCACATCTTTCCAGCCTCTTCAACCTCGGCGTGAGTGGAAGAGGGGTTGTAAAAGGCAACTGCCGCTTTCTTAACGATTTCTGACTTTAAGTACAATTTTGAAAAGCCTACTTTGCTTTTTCTTAAAGTTGAGGATGTTGTGTCGCAGCCGGTAAATGAATGTAAGAACAGAATATGTTCAAATCCACTCTGCTGCATCTTTTGGGAGGACAGTACTATTGTTTTAGTTTTTCCGCGGCCGGGTTTTAACAGCAGGATGTCTTTGGTGGGAGGAGTGGATGCTATCAAAAGAACAGCGAGGTCTACATCTTCACCAACAACAGTCACAGAACTGTAAGTGGATTGTTCGATAGCAGTTTTTATGATAAGGACGTCAGCATCATCGGTGGCCTCCAGAGTATGTATCCCATACTCCTGAAGTTTTGTCTGTAGTAAGGAAATTAACTGACTTTTGTTAGTCGGATTGGACAAAAAATCTTCTTGTTTCATAGGTATCGATGTGTTCCATGTCAAATTTATGTCAGCCGACCTCTTCAGCCTATATCGTCGTTTCTGTTCTTGTAATTTCGTACTGTTGGTTGAGTTCGAGTACCCATCAAATACTACAGTGCGTCTGGTTCCAGGATAATGGTGATTGACGTAGGTGATATATCCATTACAAATGGTGGCAACGGAGGCATCTTTTTGCCAAATTACTCTATGCAGCAGGAATCCTCCGTCCACTACTATGTTCATATGAGACAGTTGAACAGCATTGTCGGTAGGCTCGAACATCGTGTAAAGGACAGATTTGACTGTCTTCCTCATCCCACTTTCGTTAAACAATGCCAAGGGAAATGGGGCCAACTCAAACTCCAAGAATTTCATTAAATCCTCATCTGATCGTTTGCTTATACACATCCGCTGAAATAGCAATGTTGGGTCAACTGCAACCTTTTCATCGTGAATTTTTATCGATGAGCTGACAGAAGAAAGAGGGAGTGCACGATCTTTGCGCGACAACTTGATACTTGAGAATGGCAAGCCCACGATTTTATTCATAGCCTCTTTTCCAATTCGAAGAGCATCGTAGCAATTAATTGTGGCATCTCCTACCACCCCACTTGCAATTGATATAATTTCACTGGTTTGTGGAAAAGGAGGGTATGAATCAAACCATTGACTGAGTTTGGCAATATCTGCTGTATCCCTACTCCGGCGGGCTTGTCCGAAGTCCTTGTGCTGTTCACTTGACGTGAAAAGAACTCCACAAAACTCTTCAAGGGAAGCACAAATCTCATGAGTTGCGTTCATACCAACTAACCACTTGCTGAGTACACTATGTGAAACACCTCTGCCTCCTGTTATGCCTCCTCGGCTTTTAAATGATCTCATCAATGTTGTTTCAATGGTCATATCCGACCACACGCCTGACCAAAAGCGATCAGAGCGCTTCATGGTAAAGTAGCCACTGGTGGTAAATTTGAGGTATTGTTCAGGTGTCAACGTGGATGATAAATTCTCCATATCCTGAACATATAACTGGCAGGACTTTGCGTAGGGGAAGTGTCCAGATGCATGAAAGTATGGTATCATCTTTTTTACACAGTTCAGGTGTGCATCCCAATCACCGGATCTTTCTGCATGTATGTACTCTTTGACGAGATAAACCATCTTAAAATACTGGATCCATAGCTGAGCTGTGGGTCCATTGGCTTTAAGCTGTTCCAACGTCTCACCATATTTCTCGGCCAACTTCTTGATGGTTTTATTTCCATTTAAGGCATTCAATGCCGGAGGCTCATCAAGGAAACCAGATAAAATTTCCGTGACAGCAGATTTTTCTTCTACTGTAAGTTGGAGTTGGTCAAGTATTTTGTTTGATAATGCCGTTGTTGCTAGAAAGTGTCCCCTCACTGCTCTTGCAAACGCGTGACCCTGAAGCATTTTGTCAACAGATAGAGGAGCGTAGACGATACATAAAAGTTCCTTTAAGCCGCTTCCAGCCATGAAATATCCTATGCTGCCCAAAAAGGACATCAGCAAGTGGAACCCACCGAGGCGCACTACACAGTTGGATATCTGAGAATCAAGAGGTTCTGCAGCGACTATTTCTCGCGCTTTCCAGTATAGTGGCTGGTCAAAGGTGACTATTAGTTTTTTGTGAGTTTGTTGGATCAACTTGCTGGCATAGTGCAAGGCCGTGTAGACCGTGTCGTAATTTGAGGGCGGCGCATTGATTAACGGTAGGGTTATCACTCTAGTCTTTTCGCTGAAATCCCCTGTTGTTATGGTAGTCATATACCCTTTCCATTCTGGCAGGGGGATGTCAAGTTGTTTTGCAATAAACCAGAGGGTGTCGAATGGTTGAGGGTAAACCATTTCTTCGGGTACGTCAATCCGTCTGACTACTATGCTTTCTAAACTAGCTCCCTTCTGAAAGGATTGCAGTGGAACAATGCCAAGTTCTCCAATATCATGTGACGACGGCATGTGATTTAGTCTTGGCATGTCTTCACCTTTTTCAAGCGAATTAGAAGGGGTAATACACCTGATTCCACCCATGGCATGAAGAGTGTTAAGACCATCAATAGTACAAACATTAAAGTCAACATTGTCAAATACAAACTGATTGAAAGCCCCCATCTTGAAACCTGGTTTAGCAGAGTAAATTGCAGAAATTTCCAACTTTTGAGCCTCGTGGTATGATGCGCAGAAGCCCAAACTGGCAAGGAGGTCAATCAAGTGCTTCGAAGCGTACTTTCTGTACAAGAGCAATGAGAGGCTGCACAATAGGGGCGATAAGAAGCTCCTTGGTCTGATAATCGCAATAATGGCATTTCCCAGGGCAGAACATTTTCTTTTAGTTTCTTCTACTCTCTTTGTCTTTCCCAATAGAAGTCCCTCAATAAAAAAGGTTAGAGATTGAGGCAGTGTACCTGGATCCTTTAGGAAGTCGTCGCTGGGTGGATATGTGTCTGTGTTGTATACTTGACTTTGAATGTCTTGACGTAAAATTTCTATAGCTTTAGCAACAATCCTCAACCTCTCCTCTTCTTCATTTTTGACCCTATTTTCGTACCATGCTTCACTAATAATTTTGTAACCATTATCTCTAAAACATACCACTGGCACATTGAATCTGTTGGTCCCTGGAGTGATCAGTATTCGGTCCCCATATTTCCTTTCCAACTCAGACTTGATAGTTCGCCACTGGGGTTTGTCCCCTGTTACAACACCCAGTATCTCATCTCGAGAGAACTGACAATCGGTGTTTTCCTCCATGTAGGCGAAAATCTCCTCCATTGCCTGTGTGACATGGCTGTATTTCGGCAACTCAGATTTCGGAGGAAGGGAACTGATAGGCTTCATAAATTTGTGGTAGCAGTCTTTGTGATATACTGCCTCGTCAGCAACAAGATCGTTAATGGAGGACAGGCGACCAAGAACTTCTTCACCCCAAGAATCCTTCCTCATAAAACAGGCCTCTCTGATACGATACTGAATAGTTAGAGTCTGAACTGAATGTACAATTCTCCTTTTGTCCAAAGGACTTTTCTTTTTTTCATTTGTACATTGTGCACACAATAAACAATTGTTCTTAAAGTTAAATTTGGGAACTGAAGACCTGAGCTGAGATGGCCCTGCTTCTTCCTTGGATGTGGATGACTCCCTAACATCTTTTTTAATTGTGTCAATTCGGGTGTAATTTTTACGACAACTGGTGTGAATCAAAAGGGTTGTCAAACCATAGAAGCCTCGGTGCTTGTCGTCCTTCCGTTCCTTGCTTGCTTTCATAAGGCCCAGTATTCCCTTTTCTCTCACCTCAGAGACGTCCTTACTTCCTTTAACGATGTCCTCAACACACACAGGACACTTGGTAGTATTCATTGTGGAGATAGCTGTAGCAAGAAAATGAATAGTAAAAAAAACCTGTTTTAAAAACAAGCTTCTAATAAAATGCTAAAAAAAAGAAAATAAATTTTAAATTAACCCTTTAAAGGCAGAATTTTCAAAACTTTTAAAAAATACATTTTGACTGAAAATTTACTTTGTTTACATGACAAATATTATAAATTGATCAGAAATTTATATTTTATGCTCTAGGAATTAAATTTAGCAAATGGTTTCACCATGGTACCACTAAGCAAATAAAACGAGTTTAACTATAACAGCGTTTTCACATGCGACGGACCGTCCGTCGTGTTTTTTTAAGATAGCCGTCGGACGAACTCCGTCGGACGGAGCATACGCGCCCATGTGAAATTGTTCTTATAAACTCATGGTACTTGCTCGAAGTTGCGCACGCTCCGTCGCGGAACTAAACACTAAAACATAATTTTATAAAAAAGTAAAAAAAAAGTATTTTTTATTCAAACGATGTTGACTGCTTAGTGGTTTCATTTGACACCGCTTGATTTTTACCAAAAACACAAACCCACTAATTTATTTTCGGATGATGTCAACTATAATATAATATATGCTACTAGAATATTTTATTTACTAAACATCACTTACCAGCCATTTATAACAATTTTTTCCACAAGAAACACAAACTTTTAAAATTCGAACTAAAAAAAACATAAAAACTATCGATTACCGTTCGAAAATACCTGCTAACTGTCAAATGTAGCGTCTGATTCAAGCGTATTGTATTTTTTTCCCGATAGATCGCGACACTAAGCTATTATTCCCTTGGTATTGCAGAAATACCACAACGCAGATTTGTATTTCTCTAAAATGAAATTTACTTGTTCTAATGTAACAAAATTTTTGTTTTTTGCATTTAACATCCCGCTTTGACGTGTAGCAACACATATCACTGCATATAAGCGATAGTTGTGGCTCAGGAATTACAAAAACAGCTTCTTCTGAAAAAGACAAAATTTTATGAAAAAGTTTATAATTGATGTAACTGTTGACCGGTTCAAGATATAGTTGCATATGTATATATATTCTTAAAGGTAATTAAATTCTCTACAACTTTCTAAAGAAGACTTTTTTTGTGAGGTGAATAGTTTAAACGGTATGATGAAAAAATGTGAGGTTATTATTTTTTTTTTCTTAATTTTCACTTTTCTCGAGCGTGTAGATCGTAAAGGATTGCGAATTCGAAAAAGGTATATTTATGAAAGTTGTAGAGAATTTCATAGGCTTTAATTTCTTATTAGAAAAAAGCTCGTACAATACACCGTTTTGGAGATATAAGCGGAAAAATGAAAAATGGAACCCTTCTTGCGTTTGCCTCCCTCTCCCACCCCCCACTCCTCCGGCTCACCACCTAGACGTCAGGACTTTTAGTATGTTTACTTTCTAAGCACCCTGAACGAGTTTCTGGAGAAATCGCTTAGGCCCCTGCTCACGCACTCTACACCCCCATACGGGCCATTCGTTGATTAGCCTATATAGACATTTTTTAGCTAATTCTTTACACTTTTTTGAAAATATTTCATATAGGTAGTGTCTTCTTTAAAAACTAAATTTATATCTACTAAAATACACTACATTTTACGGTATACGAACATAGTTCAAAAGATGAGTAAAAATTAACTGAATTAGGGCATAAATGTGTCCATTTATGCCCTAATTCAGTTTTTATCTTATTTTATATTTTGATGTTACATACAGGGTTTATAGCAAAAAACTCAAATCTTATCTTCAATCAATGATATATAGCCCTATGGTGGTGTACAACTCTAAGAAAATATCAGGCAACCATCCCCAAAGTAGACTCCTTTTAGGGTCATCAAATCGTCAATCTATCTGATGCAAATTAAATGTTTGTGAAATTAGAACTTCCAAGTCTACGCGGATAAATACAATCGTGAGTCACAATTTCCACAAATTAAATCTGGAACATGTGTACACAAACCATCTATACTCTCATTACTCAACCTTTTTATATTTTTTTAAACATTAAAGTTTTGCTGACCAATATAAATCTGGTATTGCTTCCAATAGAACTTCTTCTTCTTCTTTCTCAGCCCGGTTCCATCCAGTGTTGGATATATGCCTCTTCTAGGTTTTTCCATGCTTCGTGATCTCTAGCCAATCTTATCCATTGTCTTCCCGCCACTGCCCTGACGTCATCGACCCATCTCTTTTTTGGTCGGCCCACACTTCTTGTTGTTCCCCTAGGTCTCCATAGGATTACTTTTTGGGGCCATCGGTCTGGATCCTGTCTTGCCACATATCCTATCCATTGTCACTTCAGACTTGCCACTCTTTTAACGACATCTATTAATTTTGTGTTTAGACGTATGTGGGTATGCCGTATTTTTTCCCTAATGGTGACACCCAACATGATTCTTTCCATGGCTCTTTGTGCTACTCGTAGTTGTTCTGCTGTTTTTAGGGTAATTGGCATAGTCTCTAAGCCATACGTAAGCACAGGTAGAATGCAGCTGTCGTAAGCCTTTTCTTTAGGTTCATGGGCACCTTTTTATCCTTGAAAATATCGCTCATATTTCCAAATGCTACCCATGCCAAATGGATCCTACGTTTGATCTCCGTATTTTGGTTTTCCTTGCCAAACTTGATTTTATGACCTAAATATATATAATGGTCTACGTTTTCAATAATAACATTGTCAACGGTAATTTTATGGATATTGTTGCTCATTATCTTGGTCTTCTTCAAGTTCATTTTAAGGCCAATTTTCTGGGATTGGTCATTTAGCTCATTTAGCATGGTGTTTAGTTCTTGAATGTCGGTGCTCAGCAAGACAATATCGTCTGCGAACCTCAGATGGCTAAGGTGTACCCCATCGATGCTTAGACCTCTATTTTCCCATTCTAATTTATTGAAGACATTTTCCAGTGCCAGTGTAAATAACTTGTGAGAGATGGTATCTCCTTGTCTCACGCCCTTGCCGAGTGGTATTTTTTCTGTTTTGAGGTCATCATCTAATTTAACTTGGAAGGTTGCACTATCATAGATATTTTTAATAATGGAATAATATCTGGAATCAATTCTCGCGTCCTCCATTGCAGCTAGAAATGATCAGGTTTCGATGCTGTCAAAGACGTTTTGGTAGTCTACAAAGGCCAAATGTAGAGGTATATTGTATTCTGTTGTTTTTTCAATGACTGTTTTAATTGTTTGTAGATGATCGAGATGGTACTAAAACCTTTTCGAAAGCCTGCCTGTTCTATTGGCTGATAGGAATCTAGTTTCGTAGACAGTCGGTTGTTGATAATCCTAGTGAAGAGCTTGTATAGATGCGAGAGAAGGCTTATTGGTCTATAATTCTCTATATTTGTAAAATCTCCAATAGAACAAGTTATTATAATTTGTTTCATGGTCTCTTCTCTTCTCATTCAGAGTTGACTTTCGGCATATTTCCATCAATCTCATTGTTTACATATACGATCTCAGAATCTATTCATCCCTGTATACTTTAGTGAGCATAGGCGCTCCAATTATGCCAAAATTTAAGGGTATTGTAGTTCTAAGTTTGGATGATCCCATCACTAAGGGAAATTAAAACAACTTTCGTTGCACGTCATCAATGAGACTATGCGTCGTCTTATGGAGTTTGCTGGTGGTCAACCAGCAAATGGTCAATGATGTGCAACCAAAGTTATTTTAATTTCCCCATAGTATATGTATTCTCTTCTTGATCTGAAATTCAACACAGAATTAGCAGCGCCTCAATAGCATTCTTGAAATTAAAAGACAGGGTTTTCTACAATCATGATTTGAGCACAATAACAAAACTTGAATTGTACAGAGCAATAATATTCCCCATCATGTTATATGGAAGCGAAACCTGTGTGCCCTACTTCCGGCACATGAACGTATTAAACCACTTGCAACAGAGACACCTTAAACAACTGTTAAGAATCAAATGGTATCACCATGTCTCAAAAGTAAATCTCTCCGAAATCTCTTCTTTACGGTGAGCTTATAGATCGTAAGAGGAAACCGGGTGGACAACTCAAGAGACACAAGGATATTTTCCATAAAAACTTAAAGGGGATAAGAATGTAAAATCAGTGGGAGGAATCAACGCACAACAGAATGCAATGGAGAAGAACTGTTAACTCAATTAATAACGACAAGAAAAAATAAAGAGGCAACAAAGTAATGAGATTTTTGAATGCCCGGAGTGCGAAAGAGAGATAACATCATGTATCGGGTTTTTCAGCCACCGAAAAGCTCATGAAAGAAAACGCCTTGCATAACCATCTTCTGATGCGTGTCAAATACTAAGTAATGGTAATGATGATGATGATGATGATGATGATGGTGGATGATCCCACCAAAATGTTCATGGCATGTTCCATTCCTAAAACACTTTTTCTCTAACCCATTGCATAGCCGGTCCACTTGTAACCACAGTATCAAATGAGCATGATAATTTCCTCTAAGATGGCGTTTTTCCACTGTCCCAGTAAAATCGAGAAATCTCTGAGAGTTATGGGATCTCTTAGCGTCATACAATAGTGGACGATATAAAGAATAGAAAACTCATATAGTATGTTCATATCCAATGATTGGCAGAAGTAGGAATCCCAAAGCAAACCGGAAATCTGAAGGAAGAAGAAAACCGGGGTAGACCGAGAAGAAGTTGGCAGGAGGGATTTGAAAAATTTATGGAGGAAAGAACTCCTGGAGATGGTGTATAGAGAGACAGACCGGCATGTAGGGATGGCATCGGAAGATGTCGATATAAACATTATAAACTTATTAATAAAAAAATGTATATTATTTTTCCGGTGCAAATTGTCCGCATATTTTACTTACAGAATACGCCGGAAAGAATAATAAAACCTACTGTGAAGATTTTTCATCAACACTGGACCACCCTGTAACCCGTGAGAGAGAACATAACGAAACGAATCAAAATCCGATGATCGGTGTAAACTGTTAAACTGTCTGGGTGTGACTAGCGTACTAGCGGCATACGCTGCGAGTTGAAAGATATGATGAAGACAAGGCTACGGTTGCGGGCGCAGCAGGTGCCGGGTCAGGTGAAGCCACGCTTGCCACGATTTTACCTACAGCCGAAAAAGTTATAATTGTATCCATTGTTTGACTTGCTTTGTCGCTGTTTCTTTTCAAAAAAAGAAAATATTTAACTTAAGATATCTAAAAGTTTTTGAGCCACATATTTTCTAAATATTGTCAATGTTCTAATAGATATATAGGCTTTAATAAAAACACTCTCCATTGGATCCTATTTCTGAGTGTTGTTTTTGCTTCGTTCCATGTTGACCGTATTTGTTGGAACTCGTCTGATATGTTTGAACGAACAGGTTTGAACTGATCGGTCTTGTTTTGTTTTGCCATGGATGCTCAATACTAATGCTGCTTTCGGTATATTGACATCAAATGGTTTCCGCAAAGTGTGATCTATCCCCGAAGCAAATCATTGGCAAATATTTCTTTACAATTTATGTTGACTTTGAATCAATGTTCCAATAGATAGTGATGAGCAAATGCAAGATCAAAACGAGCTTGGTCTGGGTCTCCCAATCTAATAGTTGGTTTTTATCATGGTCTTGCAGAGTCCAGTCTTGATCTGGGTCCAAGACTGGCCCTGTTACAAGACTGCTCCAAGTCTTGTACTTTTTTAATAGATTTATGCTAGAGGCACTCTCTACGTAGAATTTTTAAATAAATAGTATTTGAAGTAACTTAATGCAAATGAAACTTTAAAGAAACAATATTTGTCTTATTATATCATTTTATTTTGTAATATATTATTGAATCAGCGTTGCTTCTTTTCACATTTTATGCAAAAGTCAGGAAAACACAAAAAAATTCGATGAATCGATGACATTCCCTATATAATTTTACGTTATTAATACGATATGAAGGTTGCTGTTATTGACTATACGTTTCACTGACGCCGTTTTTTCTTCGATCATATTGTATTAGCAAAATATGAAACAATGATTTTGAACAAATAAGTAACTTTTTATCATATTTATATTATCATTATTTTTGACAGCTACTATAAATTAGATATTTGTATCAATAGTGTCGTGGAAACATTTTCTTATGATGTTTAATTTAATCAATTATGAAGGAAATATGTATTGATATGAAAAAATAAAATTGACGATTGTTTCAGAAAAACGAAAGGTTTTAAATTATTCTACAGGTTACTAAAGATTGAAGTTAACAAAGTTTCTTTGAGAATGTGTTTATAGATATTTTATATCTGTCAAAATAAATTTGATAAAAAAAACGAACACCAGAAATTTCAGTTATTTTGCTGTGCTTCCAATTTCAAGATTTTCCAGAAAATCAATTTTATAAAGTTGCTTTCAAAAATTATTTTGTAAAACTTTTAACCCCAATTTTCTTTGCAAATTTAGTTATATTATAAGATATTATAATATATATACAGGGTGAGTTTCCTACGATGTTCTCTATGGGTATCTTGGAAACTACTGGAGATAGAGAGTCGGTTAAATGGGGAAAGAATTGCAGTTTTGTGGGGTCATAAATATGCGCCTTTCAGATTTATGAAAAAGTTCATGGCTTACTAGATATTTTGAAAAAAACAAATTTCGGCTATTTTAAAAATTGTCTCTAATTTTATTATAAGCTATTTTAGACAAAAAGTTTTCAGATAAAAGTTGTAGATAATCACATCCTTAATGAGATCGTGTCCTCTGTTTTTTTCTAAAGCCTGTCATTTTTGACATATCACACAAACATATGTTCTTTTAAATGGAAACCATAGTTGGCCTTGACTTCATAAAAAGCGGCATTTTTTAAGCTTTTTAGCGATATAAGCTATAATATGTTTTCTTCGAAAAATTACTGAGTTATAGCCAATTCTTATCATTTTTAAACAATTTCACTTAGTTAGCCATGGAAACAAGTTCAATCGCCGTTACTCTCAGAAATGTGAAGCTGTCACATTCAAACTTTGTAAATTAAAATAAACAAAAATTGTAAATATGAATTTCTCAAATAAAGAAAAGCATGTAGATCTACATGCTTTTCTTTATTACTCTATTGATGCGCGAGTATCTATACTCGCGCATCAATAGAGTGTTTCCAAAATGACTTTCATTATGCCCCCGCATAATGAAATTAAAAATTATTGATATCATAATAATATAAACTCAGGGATAGGAAGAGGGAGACTAATTGCATGGACCTCCTCGATCACCTGACCTATCCATTTTAGATTTTTTTTATGCGGTATGGTTAAAAATAAGGTTTACAAAAGAATTTATGAATTAAGAGAGGCAATCGAAATGGCGGTACGAGAGAAGTTTAATTAAGTCAACCGGTCCTTTTCTGAGAATAGGTAATAATTCAGTTTTAAAAAGATGTAACTCAAAACAATGGGGGATTTTTTGAACATTTTCTTAAATAACTTAAAGTGTATGCAGTGACTGCATTATTTTTTTAAGTTTTAGTTTGTGTAATGTAAATTCTAAAGAACCGTTTAGTAATATATTCTGACTTTTTATAAGTTATAAATCACAAAAGAATAAGAATGCCATGCAATCTAAGTGAAATTAGTCAAGGAAGATAAGAATTGGCTATAACTAAATTTAACTTTTCTAACAAGTCTTGAAAATCGTTCTCTAAAAAACATAACATTCACCGGTCAACGTATCCTCGAAAATGTATGGTCAAGAAAAGTTGAACCAATAATCTTACACGCTTTTCTTTATTTGAAAAATTCATATTTATAATTTTTGTTTACTTTAATTTACAAAGTTTGGATGTGGCTGCTTCACATTTATAAGAGCAAAGACGATTGTTTCCATGGCTAACTAAGTGAAATTATGTAAAAATGATTGGAAACAAGAATTGGCTATAACTCGATAATTTTTCGAAGAAAATATATTATAGCTTATATCGCTGAAAAGCTTAAAAAATGGCACTTTTTATAAAGTCATGGCCAACTATGGTTCCCATTTAAAAAAACATATGTTTGTGTCAAATGTCAAAAATGACAGGCTTTAGAAAAAAACGGAGGACACAATCTCATTAAGGATGTGATTATCTACAACTTTTATCTGAAAACTGTTTGTCTAAAATAGGTTATAATGGAATTAGGGACAATTTTTAAAATAGCCGAAATTTGTTTTTTTCTAAATATCTAGTAAGCCATGAACTTTTTCAAAAATCTGAAAGGCGCATATTTATGACCCTACAAAACTGCAATTCTTTCCCCGTTTAACCGACTCTCTATCTCCAGTAGTTTCCGAGATACCCGTAGAGAACATCGTAGGAAACTCACCCTGTATAATAATATAATAAATATATAATTATATATTATAAGTTATATTATAAATAGGCATATAAAAAAGCATGTTATCGGGCAAAACCTACAGTAAGATTAGCCATGAAAACATGACTAAAATATAACTAATCTTCTGGCTTCATGAATACGGGAGGAGTCAGCAACGAGATGAACTAGTGATAATGAAAAAAGAAAAAAGGAAGCAAACGACACACGAGGCACCATTTGCAACCTGATAAAGCAGTAGCTCACAATTTGCGAGCATTTCCACCGAAAACCCGCTGCGGAGGTACTCCAACATACCTCGCTACTATCACCTTGACCCGGAGGAACCAATAAACAAAGGGATGTTATCGTGGGGACTATAATAAAAAAACGAAATTATTGGGCATCACCCATAGACACTTAGTGTTTCTACCTTCCGGCTTCATATATATGGGAAGAATCAGCAACGATAAACTAGTGATCCTGAAAAAAAGAAAAAGCAAACGAGGCATATGTTTCATACAACTTATGAGTCACCATAAAATATCTCAAATTTTGAGTCAGAGGGAGCTCTAGCTGATGCTTATAATAATGCTTAGAAACACAGAATAGATTGTTTCTTGTAATGACGTTAAAAGAGATTTAAATAAGTTTTAATATAAGTTAATAGAGCTTTAAAATAAAATTCTTTGTTTAGTTTACTAGTGTACGCTACTGAGCTATAAAGATAATTGCATCAACCGAAAAGAAATAAATCTATTTGGATATAATCTCGAGACCTTGAAGGCCGTATTACATCTTCAAATGTAGGCTGTAATTTTATTGTAAGGTACGGGCGGTGATTTGTCAAGAAAAGGACTACTATTTATAAGGCATGTCAACGATTTGTAGACAGGTTGTTCGAGGCAGCGAAATCTAGATAAAAAGAACATTAAGAAAATGTACCGATATGCTCGGGTTAACATTATTAAAATATAGTTAATTAGGTAATTGAGAAAATAATGCAAAAACTATAAGAAAAGGTATTTTAAAGTGTCTTTCTATTGTCGGTCGAAGAATTTTAAGTGTATATAGAACTATTAAGATTGTTTAAGTAATTAACATCGAATAGCTAGGAAATGATATAAGTGATTTTAATTAACAAATTATAAAGTATTTATTTAATTGCACAGGCGATTTAATTTCTCGTACATTTTAAGAAAAATAGAAAACAATTAAAAGGTTTTATAATATGAAACTACCTTTCTTCGCTGTATCCTGCGACATTAAGGAAATATTGATGAGTTCTAGATTTTGTAAGTAAAATTGAAACAACAGTAATCGTATATGTATAGAAAAGAGTAGCATAAACAGTACTGCTTTGCTCAAAAGTTAAAATAGCCACCAAATTTTTCAGACTGACCATAATTTTTCAAAAGCCATGTAAACAATTACGATTCAGGAAACTGATTACCGAAGTCATACCACTGGGCTTTCTATATAGTACCTGCCATCAAAAATATATAAAAAAATATAGGGAGACAGTAGTATCGACTGACTAGTGAGAAAGAAAATCTAGGAACTAGTGGGGTTGCAGTCGGAAAGGTTTAAAATAGAATTAATACACTTTGTTAATTGTCAAGCTTTCGGAATTTATTCCTTCCTTCCTCATGACATAAGCGTGGTACAAGAGACCTTCATAAAAACTATATTAACAAAAAATTGGCTTGTGGGATGCACTGAAAACTCTCTATTCATTTTTAATCCTTTGCTGGTTCAGTCCAATCGACGAAAGATTTCTTCTAATGTTGCTGTACACAGCTTAAACAGAAAAATAGGTGATTTATTTTGCTAAATTATTTAGCGATCTTTTTAGAAGTGAGGTGATATTTAACCATGTGGAATATAAGAATATATTCTCCAGTTTGAGAAAAAATACACATCATGAATTACGTTCCATCAAGCCATGCAAATTCATCGAAATATTATAGCAAGAATACAAAGAATCTTGGATATGTAAAAGTACTATCTAAAAAATAAGGTATAACCTCATCAAGATTTAACTTTTTCTACAAACACTTGTGTTATTTCTAGATCTTAGATTTTACTGGGCGTCTTGCTAGCTTTAGTAAATATGCCAAAAGGTGTATCGCCATTGCAATTATAAACCAGATATTAAGAAGTACGGCATTGGCGACTTTCCCCTATAAGGTGTCGTATATAAGGTTAAATCTTGATGAGGTTATACCTTATTTTTTAGATTTTAGATTTATATGCAATAATTAATAATTCTAAAAACATATCAAAAATATTCTCCGTGGTAAGTAATCCGTTGTAGTATCTCCGTTATAAGTAATATATTAAGCACTATAAAAAAATATTAAAGCATTGTCACTACCCATGTCGAAAACAACAAAGAAAAATACACAGTATTTTTTACGACGTCCGACTAAATCCACTCATTTTTCCATGATTCACAACAATACAAGCTATTTGTCCAGCGACAATCTCCAATTTATAAGCCATGTTGGCCGTTTGTTTACAAGTCGCGGTACCATGTACCTTTTGCGGTTCCCCCATGGTTCAAAGCCCACCGCAAAACACGCGAGGAGTCAGGACTACAATAGGCCTCCATATTTTAGTTTTATAGTGGTACAGAATCAGGCATCATTTAGCCAACATTTAATTTTTACTTTATATCCATTAAGACCCTTTATTCAATAATAAGGGGCCGTCCTGTGCCGGAAACCTGTAAAACCTGTTTAGACCTGTAAGGGATAAAGTCGTGTGGGCTCTCATATATTGACTTGTGCAGGCCCTTGATAGGATGGAAGCATATTTTTGCGAAAGAACCTCCTTCCGGAAAGAGGCCAGAAACATTGTACTAGAGCAATGACGGACACGATGGGAAGCATATAGCAGGTTTACAAAGACTTTCGTAACCTAATATCAAAGAATGGATAAAATTCGACCAGGCAAACACGGACTACTACATCACACAAGCCAAGACTGGCTATGGAATATTCGGCGAGTATCTGCACAGGATCCGCAAGTCTGAGTCTCCTACATGCTAGTATTGCGAGGCGCCGCGCCAGACTCGGCTAGCCATACACTATTTGGGTGTCACGCGCACGAAGATATACGGGAAAACGCAGAAACAGTATGTGGTATGAAGGTCACTAGAATAAACGTCGGAAACCTTCTGGCATTATCGGACGAAAATATCGAAGCGATTTGCGGGATGTTAAGGAACATTATGAAGGAAAAGAAGAAGGACGAAAAAGACAAGACTCAGGTACAGACAAGACCAACATAGAAGAATGATAAGTCTCTAATCTCGATGAAATGCCGTTGGCGGTACCTTGATTTGGCGAGCTAAGAGATAATAATATAAGAGTTTAATAAGAGCTAAGAGGTAACAGATGAGTTTTTAGTGGGTAGGCCTACTCGCATGAGGGAGATTACCATACACTCCAACGTTCCCCATCAATCAAAAAGCCTTGCTTTCCCTAATAAAAGTGTCGCTTGCAATCCAGAGGCTAGCACTAACATATTATGTGCTCTAGTGTTTCAGGATCTTTTTTGCAGAGTTTGAAGAAAATACTTCCTTAAAAATACTAAATCACCACAATACACCAAAACACTTTAAACTTTATTTAAGTTTATAATTATCTGCTGATGATGCTAACATGGTTAGCGAAACGCGCGTCCAGTGTAAAAGTAAAAGTGTTTCGGTGTATTGTGGTGATTTAACTCTGTAAAACCGTCCCAGATACTGGCTTTTGTCAAAACCCGGGGACTGTACCTTCTTCTTTCTCAGCCTGGTTCTATCCAGTGTTGGATATAGGCCTCTTCTAGGTTTTTCCATGCTTCACGATCTCTAGCCAATCTTATCTATTCTCTTCCCGCCACTATTCTGCCGTCATCGACCCATCTCTTTTTTGCTCGGCCCACACTCTTGTTGTTCCCCTAGGTCTCCATAGAATGACTTTTTGAGGCCATCGGTCTGGATCCTGCTTTGCCACATGTCCGATCCATTGCCACTTCATACTTGCCACTCTTTTAACCACATCTATTAGTTTTGTTTTTTGACGTATGTGGGTGTTTGGCATTTTTTCCTTCATGGTGACTCCTAACATGATTTTTTCCATGGCTCTTTGTGCAACTCGCAGTTGTTCTGCTGTTTTTCGGGTAACTGTCATAGTCTCCAAGCCGTAGGATGCAGCTGTCGTAAGCCTCTTTCTTTAGGTTGATGGGCACCTTTTTATCCTTGAAAATATCACTCATATTTCCAAATGCTACCCATGCCAAATGGATCCTGCTGGGACTGTATAATGAGTTATAACTCAAGAAAGGGGGACACAATAATAGATCTGTAAGGTCGCAGTGATTAACCCCCTCTCACTCATTCTAATTCTAAATTCGAACTAAAGATGACAGTTAATTTTAACATTTGTAATATTTTGGCAGGCGCCTACTATGTTCTCCGTGTTGTTTTAAGGCACGAAAAAAAATACCCAAAATTTCTTTTGGTTCCATGTTCCATCTTGAAGTCAGGTTAAAACCCTGCGTGCCTGACTCTACACCACCATAAGTAAGCGATATGAAAAGCGTATAGAAAAAGGCGAAGGGACATATCTCACGCAGCAGGCCGCCGTCAACGTGGACACCGGACAGCCGAATACATTCCTGGAAGCTTTTAAGGCGCTAATTTGTTCTTTGTGATCGCAATTTCGCTTCGGAAGACACTGGCCCATAAATATTCACGGTGTACGTAGAACGCGCACCATCGCAGAGATTATGCCAATGATAAAACACTTATAGTCGTGCGCATAAACGCTTATAAATACTTCAGGAATTTTCGTTGGGGATTAGAAGACCTGTTGTGTTATGGAATTAGCGGATAAAGCTTACGCGTATTGCAGATAAATGAATGAAAAAAATGTGCTCTTACTTCTGCATAACTTTAGAATTACAAAGTAGAATATTTCCAACCGGAAAAAACGGCGTCAATAACAATCAATGATAATTTTACCGAGGTCAAGCCCTACACGTCATATTTTTTAACCCAAGTAGCATCTATCTGACTTCGAACTAAATCTGACCTGAAGCGACCTCAGACTTTGTGCAAATTTTGGTCGGGTGCTGGTGATACGACCTGTAACGTCGCTTTCCTATTAAAAGCGACGTCGTTGGATCTGAGTCGGTAAATCCAACGATCCGTCGACGTACAAAATAACAAAGTATCATTTTTATTAATTTCCTAACGTCGTTCCTACGTTGGATTGCACGACGTGGGAACGCATATACTGCACGCATATACTTGAACTAGCCCGACGTCTACCCGTTGTCCGAATCGGATACGTCTCACTGATAATCCCTAAACTAACGTCCAATTATATTTTGTTGTATTTTATGTTCATATTTATAACCTAATTTACATATCTCTATTTACGTCCGTAAATACAACCCATTAAGTAGCATTTGAGACCTAATGAACATCATGAACATAACCTAACAAAAAGTTTTTGTAAACAAACTTATGCCTAAAAAAACACTAAAAAGGCATTTAGACATTCATCTACATTTTACAGAAAGAGGTCGAGGTTTTGCAAAATAATAATAGTAGTAGTGATGTCTTGCCTCCACCCATAAATGATTTTTATCCGGAAGAGATGCTGCGTTACACTGGTGCATCTTAATTTAATTTTTTAGCTTAGGAAACCAGCAGACCCCATCCTCCTCCCACATGTGAGGTTAGGCTTAAAAAAGTGGCTGCCCATTTTTTTAAGGAGAAAACAAAAACTAGAATATAGTTGCACAAATTCACAAATCACTGATACGCAAAGTGAGGTTACGTGGCGTACGTTGGAATTATATACGTCATAATACGATTGCCGGCCGTCCGGTTTGATGACTTCGGTCGTGTGAGACGACTAATGTTGGAGACCCGGTCGGAATTGGTATATTGGTAGTTCATATTAAGTCGGACACAGAAATCCGCCATTCTTAACACGTATTCGATTGTCAGCCATTTTAAAATCGTTTTTTGTTTTTAAAATTTATATTCACATTTCGATTTCTAGTAGAATAATATTGATAAGGTTGAGTTTGGGGGGAACTACAGTACAGTTTTATGATTAAACCAGCTAGAAAATTAAAAAAATATTTGGCGAGTTACTTTTTTATAGATATTTTTATTTCATAAATCTACCTAATTTTGAAGGCGCTCCTTGTTTTCCGGAGTATTTTAATCAGATATATCAAGAAAGTGACTTCCGTTGACAAAACTGATGTCTGGATTAATGATTCAGAATTATTATAATATGAAATTAGATAGGCACTTATAGTTATATTCAAGGAGTGATTATGAATCCATTTGTAATTAGGTAGTTTGGTTAGGTTTTTATGTATTCTTGGTAGCGAATATGAAACCAAACGTAACGTAGTGCTTAGTCGTGCGCATAAACGCTTATAAATACTTCAGGAATTTTCGTTGGGGATTAGAAGACCTGTTGTGTTATGGAATTAGCGGATAAAGCTTACGCGTATTGCAGATAAATGAATGAAAAAAATGTGCTCTTACTTCTGCATAACTTTAGAATTACAAAGTAGAATATTTCCAACCGGAAACATCCAAAAAAAACGGCGTCAATGACAATCAATGATAATTTTACCGAGGTCAAGCCCTACACGTCATATTTTTTAACCTTTCGGAGGTCGCGCTTTATTTATTACATGAAAGGGGCCGCATGCTAAATTTAAGAGGTGGATATAGAGTCATTTAAGCGTTGCTAGTGGTGTAAATACATAAAATAATATGATAATCAAACTAACAATTATTATTTATTGACTTTCTTCATTACAAATAGCAAACATAAAATATATAACATAAAACACGCAAAAAAAAACAAATTAATAAGTATTATTCAAAAACAAAAATAATTAATAATAATTACAGAATATTTGTGTAAGCTCAAAACATAGGAAATTATAACACTACAAAGAGTAACAATTTGGTCTGTTTTTCCGCCTATCACAATTCTGTAGTGCCGATCCTCTGGAAATACTGCATTTAGTGCTTCAGAATCTGTAATTTATTTACCAGTATCAGAATTTATTTTGGGCCCTTGCCTTTCTATAATAACCGCTTCACATTCTTCCTTTTCAACGCCATGTTCAGTAGTTAATTCGTCATCTTCGTTCAAACAGTCTTGCATGAGCTGTTGCAATCTTTCTTGCAGAGTACATCTAAAAAATAATACTTATTTAATAAAAAAAGTCGATTGTTCGTTTAGTTTTTATCACAATTTGCTCAATTTCGATTAAAACAAATCAGTAAAATAACTTACATTGTTCGAAATTATGAAATTATTGATATAAAAATAGTATCGCAAAGGGTCGCGCGCGGACTGATACTCCGCATAACAGTATAAAAAGATACTAACTACCCTAAACGATGTGCAAACGTACATTTCTCATAAAATATGCAGAAACAGGAAGATACTGAGCGTATATGATGTTTCCAGATTTTCCAATTATCGCGAAAAATAGGTACCTGCGGACTGTGAGTCCGCGCGCGATTTCCGGAGGGTAAATGGCGCGTACTACCAGTTGGCTTTAAGAAGATTGTGATTTATTTTTGTATTGATAAAAATGATTTTTAAATGGTGTAGTTTAAAATTCGCAAACAAATTTTTTTGGAAATAAATTTGCCTAGGTGTCCTAAATCTTTCTATAATAAAGAGTGTTATAATAATGAGTGTTAATTTTTGACAGTTTACTTACGTTTTATGTCAATTTTTAGTAAATGACATCTCGAGATTGACCTCATCAAAATATTGATTGATTGTCATTTTCCAGCAGTCTTTGATGCCGTTTTTTTTTTATAATATGGTACCCAGTCTAAATACGCATTTATTTTTCTAGAATGTTATGCATTTTGGGATTAAAAGCAATCATAATGCTGAGGAATCTACAGGAAGAGAATCAGGCATAAATGTTACCGTTCCGTGATGGGTTAGCTATACCAGTGTAAGACGTAAAGCCGAATGCATAAACTTCGAAAAAATGAATATTTACACATGAATCCCATTACACCCAATATTTTTCTAACACTGTTTTATTTATCTCTTATGTTATTACGTAGATCATAAGCAAATGATTATAGATTATTTATTTTTTATTGTTAAACTACTCGAAGAAGTTTGTCAGGACTTACGACAGAAGAAAATCAAAGATTTTCCTTGATTTAAGTAAGAGCAGTTTTCGAATTGTCACGGGATTTTTAACAGGACTCTGTCTCCTCAATGACACCTCAGTAGATTGATGCTAAGAAACAACGGCGAATACTGATTCTGTGGGAGAACGGGGAAATACCAGAACATCTCATCACTGAGTGCGCCGAGAGAACTTTGGTACCACTGATATGATGTGGCTGCGATAAACTTTGATACAACTGATATCGGAGATGGATGGCTTTTGTCAAAACCCTGGGACTGTAAGATGGTCTATATCCTAAAAAGGGGGACACAATAGATCTCTATGGTTGCAGTGATTAACCCCCTTCCCATACATTCTACATTCTATTGTTAACCTAGTTTTAATAATACTCATAATCTCGTCATTATATGTTTTGGTGAACATCTTAGCATCGTCTTCAAGCGTTCACAATCTTAAAACGGTGTGTAAGCATGTTCTAACTGAATATCCTATAGTCTGTCCAACGACAAAATCCTTGACAGTGATATATGTGTCTCTCATTTTAATTTCAAAGTAGTTTTTTTATTTTACAAAGAAATAAGTTGGTACAATTGGAACGCATAGTTAATATATTTAAATTTTGAGTGACAAGTGATTACTTCAAAATATTGTGAAAAAAAATCTAAAACTGAAAAAATCTAATCTCGGTTAATTAACTTTAATCTTATTTTTTTGTGCAGTACTAAAATGTATTATTTACGTATCGGATGATATTATTTTACAGATACTCCAGTTTTTGGTACCATATACGAGATGGTATACAACTTTATTTGTGGCTAATACAACTCTCTAGCCATAGTCTCTGGCAAATTGTGTCTCTGGCGGTCTCTGTGCACCGAATATTAGCTGTAAACTATGGTCTGGGTCAAAACTTAATATTCCCTCGAGTTTTCCTCCGCTTAGTTTAAAAAAACACAAAACACAAGCAACAACACAGTCCAAAATGCAAAATGCAAACTATTTATCATTTCTATTTGACATAATTTGACACAAAATTATAACCTATAATTTAGCAAGAGTTTGACAACTCTCAAAAATCTTCAGTCGAGTTCATAGGCACAGGCGTCCGGTTGTCGTTTATCGTTCCGTCAAACCAATAGTATTGAAATATGATCTGTCGTTTTTGAAATAAACCAATAAAACTTGTTAAAAACAAGTTTGACGTATGACGTATTTATTTATAAACCCATCCATAGTTAACTTAAAAAATATTAGAAACCTTTTTAGTGAAATAAATGGATTGGTATGGAAGTCATCTGCTTTTCTTCTGTGATCGTCTGTCAAAATCTTACCTGAGAAAAAAAAACAGAGTATAGTTAACTTGAATACCAACAAAGAAAAATTAAAGAAATTTTAATTATAGATTGATCTAATAACTTCATCTAATGTAAGGGTTTGTGAATTAATTATAAAAGTTGTTAACTTGTATTTAAAATTTAGTAAAATGCGAAATATACAGCACAAATGAACAATGAAAGCCTTGGATATCTTTATTTATTACCATATTTTCGTTTTGGAATTTTGGGTACCATAATATTTTGACATTTTAATTTTCCTCAACGTTATTCCACATTGCATATTTCCATTATCGTCCATTATCTACGATAGATAATTCAGATATATCAAAAGTAAGAGTGCTATAAAAGCACAATATTTAGATATCTAGACATCCTCGATTAATCTGGCGAAATCATATTTAAATTTATTGATAAATTTGAGATCATTACATCTATTTGGACTAATGTAATAAGCATTTACACAACTTTTGTGCCAATTTAAACGTTGGAAAAAATGTAAAACATACACTTTCTACTAAACTAATTGCACCATTATTGACCACTTCTCAATCCTTTACTGTTAATACTATAAAATGTATTGCGGTATTGTCATAAAACATTTTACGACTTCTCATTTAAATATGTGTTTACTGCTTGTTAAATCATGCTGTTTACTAACTCACCAGATTCCTATACAATAAAGCTTAACACAATGTAAATTACAACATAACGTTGTATTGAGACTTGAACCTCTTAGTTTGCAATGGCTATACATACAGGAGAAACAATATCTTCAAAGAAAATTATAGTAATAAAAAAGTGTTTTAAGTTAACGTCTCCTACTTGCTGTCAAGGCTAACAATATATCCTCGATGACCTACGGATGAGCAGCGTACGTCAACAGATTTTACACACTTGTCATGGAACAACAGCACAACAGGTCACCCGTCCATCCTCTCGTATCGTCTATCGTTGCTTAACTTCGGTGATATGTTGGAAATAATAAAATCTGAACGTCTACCGAATCGAGAGATAATATACAGGGTTAGTTTTGTACAATGTTCTCTATAGGTATCTCGGAAACTACTGGATATAGAGTCAGTTAAATGGTGAAATAATTGCAGTTTTGTGGGATCATAAATATGCACCTTTCAGATTTTTGAAAAAGTTCAGGGCTTACTAGATATTTCGAAAAAAAAACAAATTTTGGCTATTTTAAAAATAATTGTCCCTAATTCTATTATAATCTATTTTAGACAAAAAGTTCTCAGATAAAAGTTATAGATAATCACATCCCTAATGAGTTTGCGTTCTCAATTTTTTTCTAAAGCCTGTCGACTTAATTAAACTTCTCCTGTGCCGATCATTCGAGTGCCTCTCTTAATTCATAAATTCTTTTGTAAACCTTGTTCTTAACCATACCGCATAAAAAAATCAATTGGATAGATCAGGAAATCATGCAGGATAGGTCAGGTGCTCGAGGAGGCCCATGCAATTGGTCTACCTCTTTCTATACCTGAGTCTACATAAAAACATTAAAATTGTTTATATCATAATTTATAAATAATTTTAACATTTCTTTCATTGTGGTGTCAGAATGAAAGTCATGTTGGAAGCACTCTATTAATGCGCGAGTATCTAAATTTAACTTTATTAACATGTCTTGAAAACCGTTCTCTAAAAAAGGTAAATAACGTTCACCGGTTAACGTATCCTCGAAACTATGGCCAAGAAAAGTTGAACCAATAATCCTACATGCTTCTCTTCATTTGAAAAATCCATATTTACATTTTGTGTTGATTTCAATTTACAAAGTTTGGATATGACAGTTTCATATTTCTGAAAGCAAAGACGATTGAACTTGTTTCTATGGCTAACTAAGTGAAGTTAGTCAAGAAACATAACAATTGGCTATAACACAGTAATTTTTTGAAAAAAAAACATATTATAGCTTATATGGGTGAAAGGTTTGCAAAATGGCGCTTTTTATGAAGTCATGGCCAACTATGGTCTCCATTTAAAAAACATATGTTGGTGTCATATGTCAAAAAGACATTCGTTGACGTTCTGTTAATTTAACTTTAAGAACGTCAACGATTTTTTGTAGACGTATCTGTTTTAAAAAGTAAAGTGTTCTCGAATAGTTCAATTTAAATATTTTAAATAGTTTTTTTCTTGATTCTTTATATTTTTTTGCTTCCGACGACGGAAAGAGAAAACTTTCCGAAACGTTAAACATTTTTTTGTTTGTTAGGCAAATTTTTATTACTGTAAACACAACTTCTGACAAGCAGCGTCCGTTTAGGTTTAACGCAGAAGTGTTTACAAAAAATAACTATTTTATTTTGTAGATTTTTCTTGCAGTGCAGTGGCGAAAAACCCATTAAGGATTTTTTGGATAGATTATAATGGAATTGAGACAATTTTTAAAATAGCTAAACTTTGTTTTTTTTTTCGAAATATCTAGTAAGCCATGAACTTTTTCAAAAATCCGAATGGCGCATATTTATGACCCCACAAAACTACAATTCTTTTCCCATTTAACCGACTCTCTATCTCCAGTTGTTTCCGAGATATCCATAGAAAACATCGTAGGAAACTCACCCTGTATAAAGAATAAAGCTATATATTTTTTAAACTATAGAGAAAGTCTTCTTTCAGTACCTATCCATCCGAACAAATGGCTTGGAAAAAACAATAACCATATATTATTTTAAAATTTTATTGCGTCTAATATATCTCATCCATTGTATCGATCAAGACAATGAATCGATCGAGGCAGATGGTAGAAAAAAAATCTCTAGATGTTCTTCAACCTGACCGTCTAATCGTCTTCAGCTACTGACCATATAACTCATTGAAAGCTGAACAATAGGATAATTAAAATGCTACAGCCAGTCGTTAGTATACAGGATAAATCAGAAGTATTGAGATTATTATATTTATTTGCGTAGTTTAATGGCGTGATTATATTGCTATATTGCTATATATAGCACTTCAAAAATTCTTTGCGCTTATTTGCAGTCAGCATGTAATTTGAATTAGGGATTAAGAAATTTTAGTTGTGCCCTACATTCCAACTTTATGCCAAATTCCGTGTCTTGGTCTTGCGGAAATCTTGCACTAGTCGAGTTTTGGTCTTGGTCTCGTTCATCACTATAAATGAATCATAACAAAACTAGTTTTAACATCACCATATAACGCTATATCCAGCCTATATATGCTATATCTTTGTATTGGATTTTAACTTACCTACATCTAACAGTAGAGATTAGACGGTGTGACTTCTGGATATCACCGGCAACGCTACGAAAACGGGCACTTCAACATTTTCATTTATTTTAAAGTTTTATATATTGTGTTCTAGTCTGTCGATTTTGATAATTTTTTAAGCAGTTTGTAGCTTTTTTTTGTAGTAAATTATTTGACTTTTTAGTATCCTTTTGTAAATCAAAAATGAAACTAGCCATGTGTCAATTATACGAGGGAAAACAAAATATTGGTATAATGGTGAAAATTTGAAAACACAAACTCCAACAACAAAATGGAGTACGTTAAAAAGGTAAGGAATATAAAAATCACTTTATCCCCTAGGTCAGCGTTTCTTAACCTTTTTCAGTTCGCGAACCCCTAAAAAATCAAGCACAATTTCAAGGACCCTCCTAATTAAAAAAAAACACACATTTTAGAACAAATTATTTTAGTACATAAAATTTTGTTTAAAAATTAAAAATACTGCATTAATGTGAAGGTTGATGCTGCTTTCTTGCAACTAATTTAGTAATATTCGGTTTGATGTTTTTACTTAGTTGTAATCTCAAATAGGATTCCAACTGTAATCTGTTTCTGAATTTGTTTTTGATGTATACAAGAGTAGAGAATGCCTTTTCACAAAGGTAAGTGGATGAGAAAAGCAGTAAATGTTTCAGTGCTTCTTCTGTTTTTTCTTTATAATAACCTAAACAAAAAAAAGTAAATGTTCATAGATAAGACGGCGGACCCCATACATATTACAGGGGCAATGATGACCACAGATTAAGAAACGCTGACCTAGATATATATTTTCTCGATAGTTTGCTTTTTGGTTGATATCGATAGCTTTATTTTTTTTGGATATGTTCGCTTTTAGAAAAAGAAACTAATATTTTTTGGTATTTTTTAAATTTTAAAACCATGCTTTTGCTTTTGATGCTAGTCAAAATAGTGTTTATGATTTATGTAATGTCACTATATTTTAAAAATCATATTATTATTGCCTGTTGGGCAATTACTCTATCAGAGATGGTTTTAAGTTCAAAAGCTGATCTCTACCATGATCAATTAAAGCAGCAGTAGCCGATACTTCAGAAATTAAAACCATCTCTACTAGAGTAAACGTCAATAAACAATAATAATATAACTTTTCAATGACAGTGATATAAAAACAATAAAAACTATTTTATAAGGCCTCTATTAGACTATCAAATATGTTTGGTCGGTATTACACTATCAAATTTCTTTGTCCAAGATCTTTTATAAAATATATTTGATAAAGAATTTGTTATTGTTAATATATAATATTTTATAAAATCACACATACATTACACTATCAAATTCCTTGATAAAATAAAATCTTTGACAAAGAAATTTGATAGTGTAATATAGGCCTTACTCAAAGATATTTTACAAAAGGTATTTGATGAAAAATTTGACTGTGTTCTTCTTCTTCTTAAAGTGCCTTCTCCATTCAGTGAAGATGGGCAACAACCATGGCAAATTCCTCTCTATTTTTCGCTCTTCTCAGCAAAGTATGTGAGTCCAGGCCTGTCCAATCTCTGATGTTCTTCAGCCAGGAGCATTGCCGTCGTCCGGGTCCGCGCTTTCCCTCAATTTTACCCTCGATGATGAGCTGAAGGAATTCATACTTGCTATATCTCATGATATGGCCCAAATAGGCTGCTTTCCTCTTTTTTATTATGTCGAGGAGTTCTCGGTCCTTGTTCGTTTGGTTTAGAACTCGTTCATTCGAGACACGGTCAGTCAATGGTATTCTCAGCATTCTGCAATATACCCACATCTCAAATGCTTCCAACTTATTCATTGCGGTTACTTTGAGTGTCCAAGACTCAGCCCCGTAGAGAAGTGTGGAAAGTACGTAGCACTTGACGAAGTTGTCTTTTATGTGGATGTTGGGACGTTTATCGCACAGTAGGTTCCGCAATTTTAGGAAGTTTGATCTAGCCATCTCAATTCGAGCTCTGATCTCAATGTCTGGGTTTAGGTCTTCACTAATCCAACTGCCCAAATATTTAACTTTGAGACTCTTGCTATTGGTGTCCCACCTACGACTACCTCCGTTGCCTGTCTTGCATCTCTATTTATCACCATGACTTTTGTTTTGTTTGTATTTATCCTGAGGCCCATTGAGTCGCCCACCGAGGACAATCTATCAAGAAGTCTTTGCAGGCCCTCAGTAGTGTCTACAATAACGGCGGTATCATCAGCATATCTCATGTTGTTAATCAGCCTGCCATTCACTTTTATGCCGTCTTCTTTTATTCCTCAAGCGCATTTCGAAATATTAGTTCGGACATATTGTGACTGTGTTAATATATAATATTTTATAACAAAGAAATTTGGTAGTATAATAGTAGCCTTAATGTGTTTATGACCCAAAAAGGCATGTTTTCAAAGCTAAAATTGCTATAAATTGTTACTGTCTTATTCAAAAGCGAATATCTCCAATAAAAATAAAGCTATTGAGATGAATCAAAAGACAAAGTATCGAGAAAAGATGTACCTAGATATAAAAATATAAACTTTATTATTGGTAGTGTTTTTTGAAGTTTTATTTTGTAGAGTTATAGGAAGTTCACACATGCATATTCTGCTATCTTTTGTTGAGAAAACAAATACATAGCAGATCTCACGCTCATTTTATACTTTTGGTCGCTACTGTACGTTAAAATCGCCCATAGCTCCAACGTTAAGAGACCTATTAATCAGAAGTGAACGCCAAAGCGGTCGTACCGAGTACCTGTCTACTTCGGTTGCGTAACAAACAAACAATTATCATTCGGAATCTACTCGCAGTCTGGAAGCCGATTCCTATTATTCTTGTAACGCGTTCTTTGACCGGCGGCTATAGAAAACAATTCGTTGCCGTAATAGCGCTTGGATTTAACTTTCATCTTTATATTCGCCACAGGTGAATTTTGCACCTAATTTTCGATACAAAGACGATGATTGGTGTTCGGAAATTGTTTCTTAACGTAGACGAACGCTATAGTACTTTAACTGTTAAAAGCTTGTTGGGAGAAAATGGATTCGTCGAATTCATAATAATGATGATGAAATTACATTTACTAATTTTGATTCTATTTCTATAGACCACTTATATAGGACTACAATATATTTATTATTAAAAAAAATCAGTTTTGATTCATAACTTTTTATTTAAACAGATATGAAGCCGCTATGTAAATAATTTGAAAGTGCTTCTGGTATATGCTATAGCGCAAATATGTACGTAATAATTAGTGTTATAAATATTAGATTATATAGGTTATTTTCAAACCTTATTTTAAAAAGGAGGTTTAGGACGGGAGTTAATCATCGCGAACTTACAGATCTGTTGTGCGTTCCCTTTTCTTGAGTTATAACGATATATAACTCATCATACGGTCTCAGGGCTTTAACTAAAACCAGTATCTGAGACGGCTTCACAGAGGCCAACTCTCCATCTTTGAAATCAGCCGTACCAAAGTTTATGGCACGAACGGTCGTCGTCTCGGCGCACTCAGTGATAAGGTGTTCTGGTTTTTCCCCATTTTCCCTACAGACACATACATTGTACGCATATTTCGATAGCGTAGATTTCTGCCCGAAGGATGCTGTGGTAGGTGGCCATTGAATTCGGAGTATTTAGTTTTCGACCCAAATACTCCTATCCCTCTCCCTGCTTTGGTTTTGAAAACATCAGTATACCACCTTATGGTATGGTCTTTTACATAATGAGCAAACTTTTCTCCCTTCCAATCCTTTTTATTACTCAATACTACAGCGAGGTGTTTCTCAAAGTTGTAGATTCTTGGTATGTCCACTATAGTTGGAGAAGTGGAATTTTCTTTGGGTGTTTTCTTGAGGGTGTTCCAAGCCCATGACAAAATTCTCCCAGTACTGTTTCCGTCAATGACCATTCTGATCATTGGCATAATTACCGATGACATGTGCAGTGGTGTTAGGTAAATTTAAGTGTGGTATAACCATGGATGTTACTTTTTCATAATTTAAAGATAAAAGTTTTTACTCACACATGCAAGTTAACTATCAATAATTATAGACTATACTGCGAGATTGTGTGCTTGCTTTAGATGTATTAGGTGAGCCTAGCAATGTTACGTTAGGCTGAATATCGTAACAATAGAGTCAAAAACAAAACGAAAAAGGAGTTGAAATGATCAAACATGGCTCATCAATTCCATTCATAGATCCAGAATTTTTGTGCCGCACTGATGCAAAGCAGTCACCAGAATGACAACAAAAAAGTCGGTGACCAACAAATCTCAGGAGTGGTGGAGAAATTCACCAATGCAAAGTAAATGTTCACAGTAGAACATTTTTCAAAATTTATGGTAGACCTGATAGGCAAAGACAGAAAGACTGTCAATTCTGTAGTGGGTCTACTAACATGAAACTATTAGCCAGGCATCCAAATAGATCCAAAGCTAATGGAATTAATAACAAAACTATATACAGATTTTGTCAATCTAAAGAAGAAACAACAGAGCATAATGATATAGACCAATCACAAAGAGCTATATGAAGGGTTTAGTTTCCAAGATATTAGAGTTTTTGAAAGGAAAGATCTAGAGAATGTAACTTAGAGATCAGAAGACTACATTAATCCGAAAATTATTTTTATTATTAATTAAGCTAAACATAATTAACAACCTAATACAACACAAAATACTATTCCGGAAATTACAGTATTTTTTTACTGCACTGTAATTTAAATATTTCTTTATCAAAGAAGACGTGTTAACTCATATCGTTCCCCTCATTTTAAGATAAGACTACATTCAAATCCATTGTCGTTATAAATAACAATGAAGCTGTTATGTGAAAGGCGTGAACAAAGTAAATTACAAATCAACGTAAAGTCTGAGCTAAAAGCTAGATAGACCTCACACATATATCTTCACTTTAAGGTTTTTTGTCTCTATTGACTGAAGATGTAGGATGGTATACATCGTCATTGTGTATTATTCGTGATATAAGAATAGATTGTATCAATTAATAATGTAGATTTGAAATGGTGTTAGACTGAAAGCTTTTAACACATTTCGAATATGAATTTTATTCTTTCAATTATTTTGTAATTTAAAAAAGAAAATTACGTAATGGTTTATTAAAAGTTGTAGTTATGTGATTTAAATAAAAATATAGTAATTAGGTACATTCTATAATATTTCTAAACATAATGTGGTAGATTTTCGTCTTTAATGTTATTTATGAAATGGCTTTTGCATTTAGGACCAGGAAATGAAAAACCCTTTTTTTGAAGATTTAAAAAATTCTAATTTTCTCCTTTAATTTTGAGAACAAAAGGTGATCTCTCTATGTTTTTTCCTCTAAATTTAATCTAGTATTTATACTGCCATACTATCAAGATACATACATACATACATGTTCCCGTCATCCCTTCGTGGGACATAGGGCTTCTAAGAGATGTTTCCATCTGATCCTATTCTGAGCTGTCTGTTTGATCTCTCCTCATGTTTTCCCGACCTCTTGGACTTCAGAGGTTACTGTTCTTCTCCAGGTATTCCTTGGTCTTCCCCTGACACGTCTTCCTTGTGGATTCCATTCAAGTGCCTGTCTAGCGATATCTCTGTGGGGTCTGCGCAAAATGTGCCCAATCCCCCACTTTCTTTTCTTAATTTCGATATCTATTCGATTTTGTGATGTCTCCACTGTTCTTCGTTGTTAATTTGATTGGGCCAGAAAATTCTCAATATTCTTCGAAGACACTTGTTAACAAACACCTGTAGGCGATCCATGAGACCACGCGTAACCTTCCATGTTTCGCATCCATAAAGCAAAATAGATTTGACATTGCTATTGAAGAGCTGGACTTTTTTGCTGGGTTTTTTTGCTATATATAGAGGAGTTCCACACAGGTGTAAGCATGCCAAAAGCTCTTTGTGCCTTCAAAATCCTTTCCTCTATATCTTTCTCTGTGCCCCCATCGCTGTGCATACTTCCCAGGTACTGAAATTTATCAACTCTTTCGATGGCTCATATTTGACCTCATTTCTTTGGTTTTTGCCACGTTGATTTGAAGACCGACATTATTAGCTTCCTCTTGGAGTCTAAGAAGTTTTTGAGACATATCCGAATGTGAATGGGAAAAGATGCATAGATCGTCTGCGTAATCCAGGTCTTCTAGCCTGCTTAAGAGTCCCCATTGTATCCCTAGTGGTTCTTTAAATGCTCTATTTAGTGCTACATCCAGAACGATGTTAAAGAGTAGCGGCGAAAGTATACAGCCGTGTTTTACACCTACTGCAATAGAAATTTTCTCCCCCACCCCATACTATCAAGATAGTATTTTTTAACTAAAAATTCAAAAAAATATCGAAGAAGTTTTCCGAAAAATACAAAGTTTTCAATTTTTCTTAGCACAAAAATCGGGTTTCTGGGGTCGAAATATAGCACCTCTAGCAAAAATATATGCACTTATTTAAAACTCACCCTGTATAAAGAAATTATTAAACACTAGGCAATAATACAAAATATATAAAGTTTCTCTATAATTCAAAAGGTACAAGAATATTTTCCATAAAAACTTAAAGGGGATAAGCATGGAGAATCACTGGGAGGAAGCAGCGCATGGATAAGAGTAGTAAATTCATTTTACAACGAAAAAACAAAAAGTAAAGGGTCAATAAAGCAATGAGATTTTTTAAATATACGGAGTACGGAAGAGAGATAACAATGTCTTCAACAAAATGCCATGCTTAACCATCTTCTGATGCGTGTCAAATACCTCTCAGCGGGTAATGGCAGTAAGTTCTATGCAAGGCAAATCCAACAAATGACAGATTACTAAAAACCAACCAGCCATTTTCGAGTTATAAATGATGTAACTAACCGGGCATTCTTTTATATACAGGGTGGTCCGAACTGTATTCAGGAAAAGTCGGCAGCATATTATTATGCAGATAAAAATAAGTATAAAAGTTCGTATAAATGTATGTCCAAAAATGCTTAGTTTCGGAGATACAGGGTGTAGAAGTTTCATTTTTGAACCGGTATAGCGGCTGGACCGGAAGCCCGGATGGACCGGATGAACCGGAATATTGGAAAGACCGAAAAACAGTTTTGGTTGTTGTGCCAGTGAGCATATACCTCATGATACCGTATTAAAAAATGTAAATAGAAAGTTCTCGTGCCTGTAACGTTAAGTAAATACGGTAACGTAATAAATACGGTATTTTGAGGGATAAATTAGATTTCTCGGAATATATGGTAAATCTATCCGTTACCGTTATAACGTTATTGATCTAACTTAAGATTATCATTGTTTATGTTCACATTTTCCGCATATTCTGGATTTCTTGTCCAACATTCTCTTTACTTATGAAAAATGGAAAAAGTACTGGAAGCTGCTGTTCTTGGAGATATAAGTGGAGCGGAAATAATATGATATTTTGCATATTTAATAATAGGGTAGATGCTATTGAATATCGGCCTGCGTTTTAGGGACATTTTAGTTTATATAATACACATGAGTGATCCATGAAAGATATGCTTTACTTGAATTTTAGATGTACTAAAAAAAAGACTAGATTACTAGACAAGCAATGCCTTAAACATATATAAAAATAAATTACATTGCATGTTACTGATCGTACTATACCGAATGATCGAAAAAAAAAACGGCGTCCAATTGGCTTAGAAATGAACATCGATTACATTCCCCATATGATTTTACATATAAAACGACAGCGATCTTCATTTCATAGCCATCGCTGACGCAGTTTTTTTTCAATCATACGGTACCTAAAGTAGGAGAACACAATCAGCTTTGCACACCAAACCGGTACCGATATCGTTTTATACAGGTTTTATAATTTTCATATTATCATGAATCTATTTTTCTGTACCGATAGAAACCAAACCGGTCTTTCGGGATCGATTTAAACTGGTCTTCGGTACCGGTACCAAAATCGGTCTTCTGGTACCGGTACCGATACCGGTATGCCGGTCTTGTAAAAAACGATACCGATACCGGAATATTTCAAAAGTACCGATCCTGGTACCGGTTTATCGGAAGACCGAACATGCCTAGTACAGCGGAGCATTTTGCGGATTGACGCGTATTTTCTCACACTGTACATACACCTCTCCGTCATACGCTACGCTACCAGCTTTATGTTGGGCCACAGCCTAATGATACTAAAACGAAAAAGATTTTTTAGTCTTATTACTTTATTAATTTTACCTAAGATGCAATTTTCTCTTTATGAAATGTTCCGACAAAGTTACAACAATTTATAGTGTTTTCGACACTATAGTCTATAGTATTCTTTCAGCTGAATAATTCAGTAATATTTCTCTCTAGCCTACTTTTGTTGGTAGTATCGGGCACGGCCGGAGTCAATAATTTTGCATGTTTTATTGTTCCCTTGATACCTAGATTTCGAATGTGGAACACCTGATGCTTAAAATTTTTCTAATGGACGTCTAAAACCATTTGCCGGATAATTTATACTACTTAACAAATAAACGCTGTTCGATTACGACACGCATAAATAAAGGAAATACTTTCATTTCGAATCGAACGGGGCTCTCAACGTTGTTACTTTTACTGAAGCCGACTTGCGGTTCGACCAGCATACCTATACCCTCCAGCTAGAATATTACCATCATTATTATTTTTGTTGTTGTCTCTAGTAGGTTTATAGCAAATTTCTTACTAATACGAAGCATTTCGGGAAAGCTTTATATCAAAATGAAAAAAAAAAAACACCAGATGTAAACAAAGTAAGAAGAAGGACTTTGAACAATGGAAAGATAAAGTTGAAGATTTACTATGCAAGTCCAATTGCAATAAAATTGATTTTATTGTTTTCACTGACATTTAAAAAAAAAACAGTGTGTGTACTATGTGCGTATATTTGAAGTAAAACTTCTTACTATCATCTATTAAATTGAAGGATTTGAAGTAAATACATGTTACAATGAAAAAGTGACATATAATGCTCTTTTAATATAAATATAATTTTTCTCACAAGGTCTAATAATCATGACACAAAATATTATCATTATCATCATCATATTCAGCTTATTCAACCATTTTCAATTATGGTATAGCCTAACCTAACCACTGTATATCTAGCGAAGACAGTTTTCGGGGCAAAACGTTTCATTACCATTATTATGAAAAAATGAATTTTTGACGAGTAACTGCCTTACCCAATCAACTTTTTGAAGCAAAATTAGTTCTGTTAATCACGCTACGCCGTAATAAATATACTAACAAAATGCCAGAAGAAGTAAGGAAACAAGCCAATAAAGCTGCCGCAATATCAGGACATCTTAAATATCCCATATGGAAAAACAAACATTTGAGTACAGAATGTAAGTCAAGAATATACAAAACCTGCATACGACCAGTGATGACATATGGTGCGGAAACCAGAAATGTAGACATAAGAGACCAGACAGACAGAGAAATGTAGACATAAGAGAAAAGTGCCAAACAAACGACATTGTCAGATGGATAAGGCAGAGAAGAAGAGAATGGAACCAGCATGTCAATAGAATGGGCCCCGACAGAATGGCCATAATAATTCGCAACAACGTACCCCATGGCAGAAGACCTACTGGACGACCACCTAAACGTTGGCAAGACATTTGGCAGTCAACCTCGCAAGAGTTGCTTAGACGAGGAGGAAACCGGAACTAAACAGGCGATACGCTTTCTAAAAGAAGAAGAGGAAACTGCCAGAGTGATTAACATGTGGTTAAGTCTAACTTGCACCACTCTGGCTTTCTGATGTAACTGATGGTTGCGTCTTAACGGTTACAATTTTGAGTGAGATATTTGAAAGTTTTTATAGAGTAACATTTTTAAAACCTCGTAAGTAGATAGAAAACTACATCAGAAATCGTAATATGTTGAAATTAGAAAATCCAAAAAAATTGACTAAAACCACTCTGGTTTTCAACGGCTTATTTATGAAAATATAGTGATGTTTTGAAACATTTCATAGAAAACTAATATTAAAAAATTTACTAAGCCAACCAGTATCAATTCTTGAATTTTAAAATAAGATTGTTTTAGAATAGATTAGTGTATTTATTTACATAGTCCATTTTTAGCTGTATTATAAGATTTAGGTATTAGTATGTTTGAAAACAGTGACAAATTCTTGTGATAATGATGTTTAGTTTTTTATTGTTAAATCCTATACAAACATTTCCTAAATGCATGAATATTACAATCTAATACTTATGCATATAATACTTATAAAGTTAATAGGGTATATTTAAGTTAATAGTATAATTGCAGTAACATATTTTTCCAAGATATTGACTCACATTTCGCTGAAATGCGTTATCAAATTTGGGTTTTCCTTCAACAACATCATTGTTTCGCAAATATAATATCGAAATGTGGGATTAGTGTTTGTTGTTTATGTAATTCATGTTTATTTATCTATTAGTAATATAATTTACTAATTTAATTTAAGTACTATAGTACTGGCCATTCAGTACTATAGTTCTTTGATATTCAATAATGTCTTTGTAATTTGATATGGCACAAGTAGCATTTTTGGACACATTTTAGATAACCAAGATGCAATCAAAAAAGTTTTAAAAATTTCAAGGATTGCTGAGTTTTTTGGAAAAAACGGATTTTTTTGAAAATGAATTTTATTTTTTCCTGTCGTTACTTTTAATAAAATCAAAAAAGTAATTGCACATTCTCATAGCCACTTAATTAGGGCTATCTGATAATATTTTTAGATCTTCAAATTAGCTGATAATTTGTGAGATACAGGGGCCAACTTATTTTTTTTAAATACGGACCTGCATTTTTTATTTCCGGTTTTAAAAGAACTCAGTCTCCTGAGTACAATGATATGCCACACTTTATACATTTTGGGTACCTTAACAACAACAAAACTATTTAATTATTATTTAAAATAATTTGAAGTCCATCTCTGGTTTTTTAAGTTATTTAATCTGATTATACTCATCACAACAATATTGGTCAGCGCTAATTAACATTGAATAAGGAAAATCGAGCCAATTGGAAGATTCAAATAAATTATATCCAGGTCAGCAATTTAAAGATATTATTTTTAACTTTTTTTATTGTGAATTTGAAATCTCAGTGTGCAGTGTGCGATCTAATAATATGCGTAATATTAGTCGTAGTTATTATAAATAAATCAACTTCTACAAACTAGTTTCTAATGCTCTACATGTTCGAAAGGGTTACCACCCTCTCTATTGCACAAATTTATTTTTCGTTCAATTTTATTTATAGCTCTTTGAACTTTCTTCTTATACTTCCGAATGCATTTTGTACTGTTTATTGTAAATCTTAAAATGTACTGATTTCACTTTTACAAATGACGTGAAGTAATTTATTCATTTGTATATTATTTTTTATTATTTTATTGCATTTGATTTTCCACATTGAATGTTTTACTCCACGTCATTGTTCAAAGCTTATCAATATTGTAACGATAAATAGATTAAACATTAAAAAAAAACAGAGACGGACTTGAAATTAGTTTAAATAAATTGTGTTCAAATATCCGAAGCAAAAAAAATTAAGTGTGGCATATCATTGTACTCAGAAGACCGAGTTATTTCAAAATCTGAAATAAAAAATGTATTTGTCTCTGTATTTCACAAATTATCAGCTAATATCTAAAAATACTATCAGATAGCCCTAATAAAGTGGCTATGAGAATGTGTAATTAATTTTTTGTTTTTCTTAAAAGTACCGAGAGGAAAAAATAAAATTAATTTTCAAAAAAATTCGTTTTTTTTCCAAAAAACTCAGCAATCCTTGAAATTTTTATAACTTTTTTGATGGCATCTTAGTGAACATCCGAAAGCGCAACTTTGCCCTAATTTAGGCATGTTCGTATCTATTACGGTTAACGAGATACCAATGCTCGTATCTCGATTTTGGAGCACCCTGTATATTTTATATAGCTTTATTACATGTGTTTCCAGTGTGATGGCACTAGCCGTTTCCTGAAATGATTCGATGCGGAATCAAAGCTTTTAGAGGAAATATTTCGAAATATTTTCTGCAATTTGTGTCCAAGATGTTCCCGTTTTCAGCAGCCACTGTTTCTAAATGTGAAGAAACAAAATACAAAACTAAAAGATGTCTCTGTCTGTGTGTGGATTTCAAAATGAAAACAACCATCAACAATATCGACCTCCGCCATAATTTTTTTGTCTTGTTTGGTTTGGCAAAAATGTCTGGCAAAAGCAAATTCATCATATAATTTAATATTATACTTGCTATAATGCCTCTTCTATACATCATTATTTGTTGATACAAAATATTTTGTTCGAAATATAGATTTTTATTTTTATTTCTATACCATGGTTCTGAAAATAAAAATATATAAATCAATGTAAATAGAACGCGTTCTTATGAGCTCAACAGGCGATAAACAAATATATTTTTAATTAAAAGATAAATAGCCAACATGGCGGAATTTTAATTCATTGTTTTATTAAATTGACATGGGGTCGGACACAAATCATCTACATTATATCATACTTGTGTTTAAAAAGAGAGAAACTCGTGTCTCGAAAATGAGAAAATAAATGGAAATCTTGTTTCCAAAATGTTTCGATTTAGTGTATATGTTGGTGGCAGATGCCGAATTTCGGCCAATGTCCAAAATAATTAGACATATGACGATTTGTCCATACGAAACTTGCCAGAGGGTTAATCTTTTTTTGGTATAATATAACAACAAAAGATTAACACCCTCCGCATAGAAGTCCTCAGCGTAACTCTGTGGATATAGGTAGGTATATTTAATTGTAATCGCCATGTGTCTAATTTTCGGCATCTGCCTCCAACATATACCTACATAATGTCTGTGTAGAAATTTTGAACTAGTCACCTGTCAACAATGCCAATCAAAACTTTTGTTCAAAATAATTAAAATATTTTTATTTACTTACATAACACAATTAAAACATAAAAACATGTATTTCATTGTGGAAAAAAGATAAAAAAAACGTTAATTATAAATTCGCATAAGAAAAATATATGTATTTGTACACGTCATATGTCCTCCCTTCTGCTTTTTTTATATATAGTACTATAAAAACTGGAAGAATGCTTAAATGCAAAAATTTCAGAACAAAATCCAAACAATAAAAAAAGTAAGGTCATTCATTTCTCATATTTGACAGTATATCAAATAAACTGTGGAAACTTTTCTGGCACAAAACGGGAACGAAATCTGTGAATGTGAGCCACATCTGTTTCAAAAATGTTTCGAAAAATTTGTGACATTAAGATGTTTATTGTTATAGCTTATGTATGTAATGAAACTATACAGGGTGGCCCATCGAAAACGTTCCGCAAGGCATAACGGCCAGGGTATTTTTTTTTCACAAAATTTAAAAACAAGTCAATTTTGTATGTGGGGGACAACTTTTGCTCCAAAAATTTTTGCAAAATCCTCAACCCTCTAAGTGGGGGTGCCATTCCGCAATTTTTTTCAAATGGGAAGGGGAGTCAAGTGGTACCGCAATCAAAAGGGCTGTCTATTCTCTATACTTTCCCGCTTTGTTTTTGAAAATCGGTCGAGTCATTGAGAAAATGTGAAGGATTCAAATTTTGAATTTTGAAAAGTTTATTTAAACATTTATCAGAGTAAATGAAAAGGATAAATTCCTTCGACCAATTTGCTGTTTTTTTCTTATTATTTCTAGATGTTTACGCATTTTTTCACTTGCCACAAGGTTGAACGATCAGGTTAGGTAGAGTGTACTTTCTTTTTGAACGGTGTAGTTAATCGGCACAACTGTCGGTACTGGGCTGAGGACAACCCCAGGGTTTTTCACGAGGTGCACACACAAAAGCCTCAGAAATTGAAAGTGCGGGCTGGTATTTTTAGAAATTCTATTGTCAGTCCTTTTTTTCTTCCTGGAAATCTAACAGGTGATATGTACTTGGATTTACTGGAAAATACCATCGACCCAGCCCTAACTGACATCATAGAGAACAATCCTGGATACGTTGAAGCGGAACTAATATTTCAACAAGACGGTGCACCTCTACATTACTCTCAAAATGTGCGTAATTATTTAAACAATAACTTTCCCGTTAGGTGGATAAGACAAAGGGGTGCAATTGAGTGGCCTCCCCGGTCACCCGACTTGACTCCTTTAGAGCATAGCACTCCATCCGCCTCATTAGAAGACCTGCGAAGACGAATTAGTGATGTTTGTCGTGAAGTGACCCCGCAAGTTCTTCAGAATGTTCTAGAACGGATTGAAAATAATAATTATTAGTAAAACAAATTATTTGTTTTACTGTATGGAGGTTGAAGGGTAACATTTTCAGCATTTGCTTCATTAATAAGATAAGTTTTTTTTAATTAATACAATTTATGCGGTTTTTTTTGCAAAAAGTACTTTTCAAATTTCAATCTTTCATATTTTCAAAATGACTCGACCGATTTTTAAAAGCGAAGTGGGGAAATATAGAGAATAGAGAGCCCTTTTCATTGAGACGCCACTTGACCCTCCTTCCCATTTGAAAAAAGTTGGGGGATGACACCCCCGCTTAGAGCGTTGAAGATTTTGCAATCATTTTTGGGGCAAAAGTTGTCCCCCTCACAAACAAAATTGACGTGTTTTTGGATTTTTTGAAAAAAAAAAATACCCTGGCTGTCATGCCTTGTGGAACGTTTTCTATGGGCCACCCTGTATATTGGGAAAATGTTTCGAAACAAAAACCGATTTATATTACGAAACATATGTATATCAAAAATGTTGACTGAATGACGTTGTTGAAATGACGAAACTGTTTCGCAATGTTTCTAGCAGAGATTTTGTTTCGATTTTGTGTATAAAAATGCTACTTGGGAATTGCACAATATATACATGTTTCCAATGCAGCCTGTATTTTCACAACGTTTGTCCAGTTTAATCTTTAAAAAATAGCGATTTACTGTATTAGAAATAAGCGCTAGAAGATTGAAATTCAGTCAAGTGCAGCTCTGCACTATACGGCCTGCGAAAATCTTGTGTCTCGCCAGCGGTGTCCCCTCCATGTGAAAACTCATTTCCGGCAGAGAAAAGCCGATTTAATTTTACGTTATCGCCGAACAATATTGCGAAAGGGTGCGAAACACGGCGACGATTCAATATTCTTTCAATCAGGCACAAAACGCGTCTCATCCATTCGAAAAAATGATTGGAAATGACGAGGAACAAAAAAATCGCCTCGCTGATGGTTTCAGCGGAAATGCGCAGGAAAACAACAATCTGAATGCGGAATCTGATCAAATTCCTTTTGTGAAAAATTTGTACGAATTTTAACGTTTCTCTCCTGTTTTAACTTTATTTGTTGGAATTACATGAATGTTACAACAAAAGAAAAATAAAAGGGGCTTTTTTCATACAATCTAATAAAAATAAATAATGTATTGCTCATGCCCAAGTAGCATTTGGACGTTATCTAACGTCGGGTATACGTCGCGTTCAATAAACCCGACGTCGGGTACCAACGTCGGTTCGACCGCCTGACGACCCTTATTTGCACCTAAATGGGGAATACAGATTCGGGTCGCCTCGACGTCGGTATCTGACCTAATAGGGAATGTAATTCTACCAATTACCAACGTCAAATTACGTTGGATTTTAGTCACTTAAAATTCGTCGCTAAGCACTTACGTTACGTTTGGTTTCATATTCGCTACCAAGAATACATAAAAACCTAACCAAACTACCTAATTACAAATGGATTCATAATCACTCCTCGAATATAACTATAAGTGCCTATCTAATTTCATATTATAATAATTCTGAATCATTAATCGAGACATCAGTTCTGTCAACGGAAGTCACTTTTTTGATATATCTGATTAAAATACTCCGGAAAACAACGAGCGCCTTCAAAATTAGGTAGATTTATGAAATAAAAATATCTATAAAAAAGTTACTCGCAAAATATTTTTTTAATTTTCTAGCTGATTTAATCATAAAACTGTACTGTGGTTCCCCCCAAACTCAACCTTCGAAAGGTTTCTCGAAATTCACATTTCGAGAAATCGAAATGTGAATATAAATTTTAAAAACTAAAAACGATTTTAAAATGGCTGACAATCGGATACGTGCTAAGAATGGCGGATTTCTGTGTCCGACTTAATATTATGAACTACCAATATACCAATTCCGACCGGATCTCCAACATTAGTCGTCTCACACGACCGAAGTCATCAAACGGGACGACCGGCAATCGTATTATGACGTATATAATACGCCACGTAACCTCACTTTGCGTATCAGTGATTTGTGGATTTGTGCAACTATCACACTTTGGGCAGCCACTTTTTTAAGCCTAACCTCACATGTGGGAGGAGGATGGGGTCTGCTGGTTTCCTAAGCTAAAAAATGAAATTAAGATGCACCAGTGTAATGCAGCATCTCTGCCGGATAAAAATCATTTATGAGTGGAGGCAAGACATCACTACTACTATTATTATTTTGCAAAAGCCTTGACCTCTTTCTGTAAAATGTAGATGAATGTCTAAATGCCTTTTTAGTGTTTTTTTAGGCTGTTAAGTTTGTTTACAAAAACTTTTTATTAAGTTATGTTCATGATGTTCATTAGGTCGCAAATGCTACTTAATGGGTTGTATTAACGGACGTAAATAGAGATACGTAAATTAGGTTATAAATATGAACATAAAATACAACAAAATATAATTGGACGTTAGTTTAGGGATTATCAGTGAGACGTATCCTATTCGGACAACGGGTAGACGTCGGGCTAGTTCAAGTATATGTACGTCGTGCAAGCCAACGTGGGAACGACGTTGGGAAATGAATAAAAATGGTACGTTGTTATTTTGTACGTCGACAGATCGTTGGATTTACCGACTCGGATCCAACGACGTCGCTTTTAATAGGAAAGCGACGTCACAGATCGTATCACCAGCACCCGACCTAAATTTGCACAAGTCTGACGTCGCTTCAGGTCAGATTTAGTTCGAAGTCAGATAGATGCTACTTGTGATGCATCTGTTGATGTCAGTAATGTTAAAGTTTGCAGAATAAAATATGTAATGTATGGCAATCGCTTCTTTGATTTTAAAAAACGTAACTAAATAAACATAACATACGAGGCTGGGCTGAGAAATAATCGGCCTCGACAAGAGCTGGCGGCGCTAGGAACAAATGCAATTGTTTTTCGTAAAAACTATCTTTCAAGTGACTTTTGTTGAATTTTCAGCGAGCTGCGTCACTTAGTTTGCACTTGACAGTGATTGAAGACGAACAGATTTTGCATTTTTAGAAAAATGAATAAAATCGAATATCGCGCAGTGATTAGATTCTTGTTTTTAAAAAAGAAAACGAACGATGAGATCAAAATCGAACGGGATGATGTGTATGGGGACTTTGCACCTTCGTTATCAACAATAAAATATTAGACTGCCGAATTTAAACGCGGTCGTACGATAATTTTTGATGATGAGCGTCAAGGCCGTCCAAGAGAGGTCACCACACCAGAAGTGGTCGATAAAATCCATGGTATGGTAATTGACAATCGACGGGTAAGAGTGTGCGAGATTGCTGAGGTTGTGGGCATCTCACGTGAATGAGTGGAGAATATATTGCACGAATATTTGGGAATGAGGAAGCTCGCTGCCAGATGAGTGCCGCATTTGCTCAATGCCGACAACAAGCGAAACCGTGTGACAACTTCAAAGGAGTGTTTGGCAATGTTTAACCACAATAAGAAGGACTTTTTGCGCCATTTTGTAACCGTGGATGAAACTTGGATCCACCACAATACGCCAGAGACGAAGGAACAGTCAAAGCAGTGGGTTTCTCAGGGCGAGTCAAAGCCAAAAAAGCCAAGGTGGGTCTGTCTGCCAACAAGGTCATGGCCACAGTTTTTTGGGATGCGCACGGTATTATTCATATCGATTACCTTGAAAAGGGCAAAACGATCACAGGCGAATATTACTCAAAGCTGTTGGACCGATTCGACGCCGATTTGAAGAAAAAACGACCCCATTTAGCGAAGAAGAGTGCTCTTCCACCAGGACAACGCACCGGCGCATAAATGTGCAGTCGCAATGGCAAAACTGTATGAATTGCGTTACGAATTTGTTCCTCATCCGCCATACTCCCCAGATTTGGCGCCCAGCGACTATTATCTGTTTCCAGAGTTGAAAAAATGGCTCGATGGTAAGAGATTTGAGTCGAATGGGGAGGTCATCGCTGCGACAGAGGCCTATTTTAAGGACTTCGAAAAATCGTATTATTCGAAGGGCATCGAAAAATTGGAGAATCGTTGGACAAAGTGTATAGAGCTTAACGGGGACTACGTTGAGAAATAAATTGAGCTTTGCCGAAAAAAAGTTGTGTTTCCTTACCTAGGCCGATTATTTTTCAGCCCAGCCTCGTACGTAAAAATTAAAAACAAATTAAAAATAATCATGCAGAAAGTTTGAAGCTTTTTGGTTTTAACTTATTAAGTAATTGTTATCTCGTAGTAATTGTTAGTTGTGAAGTTTAACTTGATATAATGTCATTTTAACAGAACGTCAACGGTTTTTGTAGATGTATCAGTGTTAGAAAAACTAAAGTGTTCTCGAATAGTTGCATTTAGATATTTTAAATAGTTTTTTTCTTTGTTCTTTGTGTTTTTTTGCTTCCCACGACAGGAGGAGATATACTTCCCGAAACGTCAAGCATTTTTTGTCCGTTAGGCAAATTTGTTTGTTAATAAACCATTGCTCACAATTAGTCTCCGCTGGATTACCGCAGCAATGTTTACAAAAAATAACTACTCTATGTTGTAGATTTTTTTTACAGTGGCGAAATACCTAAAGAATTTTTTTGGAGAGATGAATCCGCCACAGAGGTATATGTAGATATTTCTTACATGAATTTATTATCTTATAGAAGCAATAGTGGGTATGAAAGGTAATATTTTAATTTTATATTTTTAGCGAAATTAATAATATATACAAATTAACTGATATAATCCTAGCGTATATAATTATACAATTAATTCAATATATCAATTAAGCAATAAATTCCATTACGCAAGTACGGTATTAATTTTCGTTTTGGAACAGTTTGGAACTGGAACAGATTTCCTGGAACAGGTATCTTTTGCAACTGGAACAGCTTGTACCTGTTATTAAAAAATCGCTGTTCCGGCCATGGCTAGTCTAGTATGTTTGATATTCTGTTGTTTATTATATTTTTGTGAATATCTTGTATGCTACTGGTAGTAGGCTTTATTAGTCTAATAGTTTCTGATGTTGCTGCTTTTCCATTCTTCATATCTTGAAGCGCCTTTTTTACTTATCCCACGAGAACTTCTGAGGCGTTCGTCGTCTTGTAGTAGGAGTAGTCTTTCTTCTTCATGTGCGTTGTCTGGGAATTTATATAGGTCGCTATAGATTTTGGTCGCTTTTGTTACCAGGCTTATTATTTCATTTTTGTCTGTTATTCTGATGTGTGTTAATGCGATTAACTGCTTCTTTCCGATTATGAGTGATTTCTGAGCGTTCTTATAGCTTGTTCTGTGTTCGATTGCAGTTTTAACAAGTTTTTCATTGTAGTTTTTGATGTCTTCTACAATCCCCTTTCTTATTTTCTTACATAATTCTGTGTATTCTATTCTATGTATGCTGCTCTCGGTTTTCATTTTTCTTCTTTTCTTGAGAAGCGCTTTCGTCTCATCAGTCAGTTTATTATTTTTGTTATGCCGTTGTGGGCCCCCTACTTCTTTTGCGCAGTTTAGTACAGTGTCCATGAGCTGTTGCGTGTTTTTTTTCTTCTTCATGCAGCCTGCTGTCCAGGTGCCTGTTCGAAACTTGTTAAGAACACTCACATCTTTTACTGTGCTCATCTTGTTGGTTAAAATGGAAGGGTACTTTCCAGTTCCAAGTTCTAGCTTTTTATATCATTTGCTGAAATTACCATATCTATAAGGATAAAAGAGGTACCATACCAGTAGTTTCTCTCTACCCTAATGGAAAGCACCCTTTCAGGGCTGTTACGGAATTTTTCACAATCGCCATTCGCTTTGGCATTGAGATGTGAGTAAGAGAACCAAATTTCAGGAAAAGCATTTACCGATGTTCTTAAAAATAAACAAAATTTTTATATAACCTTTCGAGGGCTGTAACTCTCGGCATTTATTCATAGGAACTTTTTGTTTTATTTTTACCTTTAGAATGGCCTGCCAAACCTGGATTCACTATTTTTTGACAACCTATATAATTAGATAATTTATAATTAAAATTGTATTGAAAGTGTATTCTTCACTCAGAAACTTTTGTATATTTATCTAACTATTTGATACAGCCAAAATCTTTTTTTACCGTAAGTGATTCATCCACCTTTCTAATTTTTATAATATCTTATAAATGACGCGATATTGACATGGACGCCAATTTATTTATCTCTCTATTCATTATTATTGATTTTGGAAAAGAAGTGTACTAAAATACAATGTGTAAATACTTTAAGCAAATATAGTTATCAGCATCGGTGGAATGTCATTATGGCAGCTCAAAATAGTCGTAAAATTTTTAAATGCTTCAAAATTTATCGTTGAAAATATTATTCTAATAAGGTTAGATGCATTTGTGCATATTATTGATTTAAGGCATTTTACTACTGTACCTTAATTTACGTTTCTTAGTGTCAATTAAAAAAAAAGATTGCATTAAAGAGATCTTAATTTGTATATTGGTCAATAAATAATAAATATCTTTACTTTATATTAAAAATAAAATCTATGTACTATTCAATTGTTCTTAATACAATTAATTGCAAAGAAAATAAATTCTTTAATCAACACTTATTAATTACATCATTAGATCACAAGTAGATATTTTCAATATGCACTAATAAAACATTGAAACGGTTATCGCTACGGTATTGCAACTGACTTTTTCTGTCCAATCGCAAGTTTATTTAAGCATTATTTGCGAGCTTAATTTTTTTCATCTTTCTTCGTACAATTAAGTAAACACAGATAGCGTCACGGTTACAATAATACACTCGTACCATAGACTGGCAACGGACTTTTTTGTAAACCCATGAAAGAACAAATAATTTCAGCAATTTTATCTCTTGTGCGAGTGTATTTATATTTTGATAAGCGCACCCAATTTCTGCAACTCTTAGATATTGTATTTTTTTCGTGTGGTATTTATTCGTAGAAAAGGGATAGCTTTCGCGTAGGTATCAAATGTCTATTAATCTTAAGTTTTGTGCTGGTTGTAATGAACTTTTCGCGAACGGGCAGAGTGCACGGTGTCGGTGAGGAAGGAGGATAAAGGACTGTAATTTGTGCATTTTTGTGGATAGTCGAATTTTTTTCTGTGATAAACATGGATCAGGCGCTCGATTACACCATGAGGTAAGTTTTTTATTTCTAATTTAACCACGTGTAACTGTCCTTGAATTGTGTCATTATCAGACAATTCAATACCTAATAATAAATATGTAATAGTTACAGTTATTGTCTTAATGCACAATCTAATAACAACATTGTTGCTTTTATGCATTCCCTTTTCAATTTCGTGTTTGAGGTTATGTCATTTTTTTTAAACACCGAAAAAGATTTGGTACCCCTGATGATTATAACAAATAAAATTATTCATAATAATTTAAAATAGATTTTACTTGTTACTTACTTTAATCCGATATCAATGAATATATTAATAAATATTTTTATTAATTTTAAAACATATGTTAAATTTTGTATATACGAAAAATCAAATTTTAAAACTGGAGATAAGGTTAGATAAGAAAGTTGCAGTCTTTTCTCTTGATAATAATGTAAAAACCTTTAAGAAATTTAACTATTGCTTTGAAATATAGAAAATATATTATAAATAATATTATAAATGTTCTGAGAAAGCATGTGGTTAAAAGGGGACTCACTTTTAAACGTGTATATATATATATATATATATATATATATATATATATATATATATATATATATATATATATATATATATATATATATATATATATATATATATATATATATATATATATATATATATATATATATATATATATACCTATGATCGAGAAAAAAAAACGGCGTCAAGACGGCTAGGGAATGACAATCGATGATATTGACATAAAATACTAGAAAGTATTTCAATCATACCAAATAAACTTTTAATCACGTGGTTAAGCTTTTATATATTTTTTTTAACCAATATATTTTGGAAAACAAAAATTTCAAAGGAACATCGCAACAAAACAAAGAGTTTCCTGCGATGTTCTCTATGGGTATCCCGGAAACTACTGGATATAGAGAGTCAGTTAAATGGTGAAAGCATTGCAGTTTTGTGGGGTCATAATAATGCGCCTTTCAGATTTTTGAAAAAGTTCATGGCTTACTAGATATTTCGAAAAAAACAAAATTTGGCTATTTTAAAAATTGTCCCAGTTTTATTGTAATCTATTTTAGACAAACATTTTTCAGATAAAACTTATAGATAATCATATCCCTAATGAGTTTGTGTTCTCAGATTTTTTTAAACCTTGCCGTTTTTGACATATGACACAAACATATGTTTTTTTTTTAATGGAAACCATAGTTGACCATGACTTCACAAAAAGCGCCATTTTTTAAGCTTTTCAGCAATATAAGCTATATGTTTTTTTTTCAAAAAATTACTGAGTTCTAGCCAATTCTTATCTTTCTTGACTAATTTCACTTTGTTGGCATGGTGTTCTTATTCTGTTATGATTTATAACTTATAAAAAGACAAAATATATTAATAAACGGCTCTTTACAATTTACATTACACAAACTAAAACTTAAAAAAATTATATGATCACATTCACTTTAAGTTATTTTAGAAAATGTTCAAAAAATCCGCAATTGTTTTGAGTACATAAATGCATCTTTTTAAAATGAAATTTCTAGCTATTCTCACAGAACGACCGGTGGACTTAATTAAACTTCTCCTGTACAGCCGCTTCGAGTGAATTCATAAGTTCTTTTCTAAACCTTGTTGTTAACCATGCCACATAAAAAAATCTAAAATGGATAGGTCAGGTTATCGAGGAGGCCTATGCAATTTGTCCAGCTCTTTCTATCCCTGAGTCCTACATAATTATGACATAAATAATTTTTAACATTTCTTTCATTGTGGGGGGGGGGCGGTGGTGTCATAATAATGAAAGTAAGAACCCACTCTATTAATGCGCGATTATCTAAATTTAACTTTTCTAACATGTTTTGACAAACGAAGCATATGTATAAATATAAATTAACAGATGATATGGATTTCTTGAGCTAGATATAAAATAATACACAATTCTCAAAAATGTAATAGAAAAGGCCTTATGGGAGCCTCTGAAATTACCTAAATCATAACAAGAAACTTTTACAGAAACTTTGAAGCAATATTCCTTCAGTTTACTACACTGTTTCATTTCTTTTATATTTCTTCATGTCGCTTAATTCTCGCAACAAATTGGTTTCTGGTCTTAAACGTATCGAACTGTCACTCCAGATAATAGATGAACTCGGGCAACTCTGCGTCTAATTTTATGTCAAAGCGCTGATGAGCTTTCCAAAAAAAGTGATTAATAACGTAATGAGGCAATTATGTGACATGCTGTTTGCAAAAACAAAAGAACTAAATATAAGACAATTAATAAAATGTCATAATATATTACTTATACACAAAATTAAAAATAAGTTAATAAAAACAAACATTTCACAAACACAAACTAACAACAGGAACTACTACAAAATATAATATGTTACAAAAAAGAAATAACACAATTAAATTATAAAAAATAAATAAAAACATGATATTTAAGAAGATTATATAAACGTAGCCGACACATAATTATGACAAAAAATAATATTATATGTACATCTCAACAGTAGTGGCATATATATGCTTCAATACTTTTGGGGTGCACATCTTTTGAAACAAATTGTCACTCAATCACGCTCAAAAATGACCGTTTTTGGGTTATCAAATTACGAGTATATAATTTGATAATAACTATGTGATAATAACATTAAAATACCGTGAATCTAAAGCTGCTAATTATATGATATTCTTTTAGTAAAATATACAAACAAAAAATGTATTCTCCTTAAATATTGCACGCTAATGTAATTTTCGTAGTTCTTGAAAGAAGAATATCCAATACGACGCTCATAATTCTAATTGCGTGCTTCATGTGCACGAATCGCATGTGCACACGGGATTCATCGAATATCGTTGGAGTGTCACGGGGAAAAAAGGGTGCCGGTCGCAAATGTTTTATCAATTAGATCTAACATTCCGATTAGCCGTGAACCACAGATTAGAGCGAACAAAGTGATCGAGTGACGCGGTAGAATAAATCTGATAGAATAGAACTGACAAATCTGATAGAATAAAACCTTAACACACGTGGAATAAGCACGTTCCGAATATTTTGCATTTAGCGATTTATATAGCGATTGGGAGTCTTTTTAATAAGCCTTAATTCTAAATAAGACATTTTAGTGTACTAATTTCAATGATATATTATTATATCTAGATGAATCGTTTTTGGAATAAAGAGAATTTATGAAAAATGATTTAAATTGCGTTTTTTTCTCAAGAAGAGGCTTTTAATTTAAAGGGGAAAGCATACACATGCACATATGCACTAGTTAAGGAACCGCCATTGTTTGATATACAGGGTGTCCCAGACTGAGCATTCATTAGAAGTTTCTAGACATCTTCAATATCTAGATCCGAGATTTTTTGCACATCATTTTTTTACGAGTTCTATCGATTAAAATTATTTTCAATTGGACTTCCGGCAATACCGAAAGTGCAACTTTCTTATTTTAAATGGGTTTTAAATTTAACTTTATTATTTCCATTTTTTATTATATACTTATAAGACCTTTTTGAAGAAACGTTAAAATTGTACTGTAGTCTAGAATTTTGTTTTATTTAGAATAGGCATCTAAAAGGTATTTGCAAAAATCTACCTCACTAAATTGCTAAAAATTTGTTATACAGTCCAAAGAAAGCAATAGTTAAAATACAAGCAAAATTATGGTTTTGTTATTGTCAAATTCAATATCACATTTTTTTGTTTACAAGTATTTCTCTTGTTTGAAAAAGGTGGCTAATTTTTTCTGAATTGGAATGATCATCTACAAAAGAATTGGTTGAAGTGAGAATAGTATTTGCGGTGTATGACTTGTTTGCTTTTCATTACTCGATTACTCGCCCCAGGCCTCGCTTATACCACATACATCCATAATAATTCAAGGGATAATCGAAATATTTGTAACACAAGAAACCTTATTAAACTATACTAATTATTAAAATGTTTACATAATTCCCCATTCATAGCTAAACAATACCCCCAAATGATTGTGAAATTCATTCCTCACAATATAAAACTGTTGAGGAGAATCTTCCAGCCAATATCATTCCACAGAGGTGTCGTTTTCAGTCCATCTGAATTTCTATATTTAGTATGCGTAAAGACTGATTTTGACTGTGCTCCATAGTCGTTTGGCGAAAGATGCTGTGGTCTTTTCCTACTGTATCCCCAATAAACAGGAGTCAATGTTTTTCTATTCTTCAATATGAAGAATATCCAAGTCATTGTTATTTTTTTCCTGTTCAATTATTTTTGTCTTCACACTTCCATGTGCTTAATACCTTAGTGCCTTTAGTTTCAAACCTCTGGTTTATTCTTTAATCTGTTCTGATCTGTCGACTTATTTCGGTATATACGAGTCGCTTTCCGGAGACGGAGCTGCGAACATATCTTACACAGCGGGAATACTATTTCCAGCAAAATTCCGTTTAACCATCGTAACTATTGAGAAGTTGTGTTTTTAGAAGTTGCGAAATTCATAATTACATTGAATTTGAAAATGACACATTTTTGCTGGTATTTTAATTGTAGCTTTCTCTGGGCCGTATTACAAATTTTACTAATTTAAAGGTAGATTTTTGCAAAAATATCTTTTAAATTACTATTCCAAATGAAACGAAATTCTGTACTAAAGTCCAACTCTAGGGGTTCTTCAAAAAAAATATAATTGAACTTTTGCATAAAATCGTCTGGGGAGATATTTGAATTTTCCAAAATTAACATATAATTTTCTATGTCCCGTGTTCCGATGCACCACGCGGTATATCAAAAATTAAATTGTTCGAATGTCATATAATATTGGCTTATTTATCGTCATGGAATTAAGCAATTAAAAAATTATCATAAATCAGGTATTCTTTTTCAAATAGAAACCAGCATTTTTTGTTTCACTAGTGAAAAAGATTTTCAAACTCAGACAAACAAAATGAAAAATAACTTCGGTGGCTGGTACAAAAAAAAATATTGTAGCAGAAGATGTAGTCGATGAAAAAGTGTTTTCTTTTAAATTTATGATATGTGACACTAATGATGTAAATAAATTATTAGGGTAGTTGGATGAGTGTCCATATTACTCAATAAATCTATTGTATTTCATGGTTGTCTATAAAAGGCAGAGGGAATTATGGCATCTTGATTCCCGTTAATAATGTCCCAAGGCAGTTATAACTCTATTTATGGTTAGCGTTACCAAGAAGATAATATAAGCATATATTAATTCGGTAAGAAATAAAATAAACTATACGTAACCGTAACCATAACTGCCTCCAACAATATATATCAACTGTACAAGCAAAGTAAGTATTATTTTATCTTTTCTCTATTTTGAAAAACATCGAAAATAGATCATCTCCTATTTTCCAATAAATAGCGTCTTTGTGATGCTCTCCACCACCACCATCTCCGGAAAAGTAATCGTTATCAGTCAGCGTTGAATTACGACCCTTCGTCCGTTGCGGCGCATTTCAATTTTCAATAAAACTGAGTGGGCTCTTAAAACTGGAAATTTTACATGCCGCCCGGATAGCAAAGCGCCCGGCCGGCACAAGAAGAGAACTCGACGCAGACATATAGAGAGAAAAAGAGAGTTATATACGTTCGGGATTGTTAGAAACAAAACGATGTAAAACAAGAAGGAAGTGGTCTCCCGAGACCCGTCCGTCTAACTTGTTGGAGGGTTGGGGGTCGGTTTGGAAATACGACCGATGAGAGACCGCGATCGAGGCCCGGAAACGATGCACGGGGGGACCTCAATTTTTAAATAATTGACTGGCGTCCGGTTGGAAATGAATTACAGTACGGCCGAGGCCGTAACGTAGCCGATGTTATACGTTGTGCGCTTATGTAAGATGCAGGGGATGATGCCGCTAGTGTGGTGGGATTCGCTCGCTGCTGGCTAGATGGCGTCTCAAATTCCGCGCTGCTTTATGTCCCCATGCATTATGCAGTGGCCATATGCATGCCGATATAATAAACAAGTGGCCCGCTTCTTGCCTCGACCGGATTATAAACTGGACAGTTTGATCGATAAGCAAGTTATTACGGCGGTGATAAAGTAGAGGAGAAATTTAAGGTTTAACGTTTCCTATGGTAGATCTATAGAACTTGTTTTTTATGTTTTTAAAGCCGATTAGATAGGGATATAAAAATATAATTATTCTTCTTTTATTATTTTACAATTCCTGGTAGGAGGACTTTTTCAAAGAGCATTTCTTTAAATATGTTTTTCTAATTTTGACATTTAAAAGGACACCTTTCATAATCATCTGACGTTTTAAAAGATGTTTCATTACGCAAAGTGTTAAGACTCTTCTCGCAATTAGCGAAGAAATAAATGAAATTTGATTTAATAGATACAATTGAGAGTCTATTACGTTGTACTTTCGGATCGCTCTCAGGGGTCGTGTAAAGCGGGTGTGTGGTCGAAGGAAATATATATTATATTCCAGAAATCTACATAGGGTTTAGCCCGATCCTGTCGTGTTAAGTCACACCCAAAATTCCAAACACACGCATGCTTTGATTAAGGCTTCATTAACCTTTGCAGAGCTTCAGTATTTGCCATAAAATAGCGAGCAGTTTGTTACAAAACCATATAAATTATATATCACTGTAATCACAAAACTTCAGCCTGTTTCCGTATTGTAACGGATTTTAAATTATTTCTTTATTTGCGAGAAAATTTAGTCCAAACATAAGGAATATTTTGTTGATGATTGATCATCAAAATCTTAAAATTAATTAAGTTGTCTAAAAATGTGCTATAATACGGATATAGTATCCTTTATCTTTAATTTCCTTCTTCATTTGTGTAAAAATACCTAGCCAGTTTTTCATAAAAACTTTGTTAAATGCCGAAAGCGTATTTTGCTACATTTTCGGTGTAGTCAAATGGGCTCTTAACCCCCTGTAGCTACGAAACAAAGCAGAATCGGACCTATGTTGATATAAAAATTAAATCTTATTTTTACTGGAGGACATTTCTTTCATTATGGGAAGGGGGGGGGTCATAATGAAAGTCATGTTGGAACCACTGTATTGATGCGCGAGTATCTACACGCTTTTCTTCATTTGAAAAATTCATATTTACAATTTTTGTTTATTTTAATTTACAAAGTTTGGATGTGACTTCACATTTCTGAGAGTAACGGCGGCGGCGCGGCGATTGAACTTGTTTCCATGGTTAACTAAGTGAAATTGTTTAAAAATGATAAGAATTGGCTATAACTCAGTAATTTTTCGAAAAAAACATATTACAGCTTATATCGCTAAAAAGCTTAAAAAATTGCGCTTTTTATGAAGTCATGGCCAACTATGGTTTCCATTTAAAAAAACATATGTTTGTGTCATATGTCAAAAATGACAGGCTTAAGAAAAAAACGGAGGACACATTCTCATTAAGGATGTGATTATCTACAACTTTTATCTGAAAACTTTTTGTCTAAAATAGTTTATAATGGAATTAGGGACAATTTTTAAAATAGCCAAAATTTGTTTTTTTCGAAATATCTAGTAAGCCATGAACTTTTTCAAAAATCTGAAAGGCGCATATATGTGACCCCACAAAACTGCAATTCCTTCCCCATTTAACCGACTCTCTATCTCCAGTAGTTTCCGAGATACCCATAGAGAACATCGTAGGAAACTCACCCTGTATATTTTGTATATCATTTTTCAGAGTTAATAATTAAAAAAAATATAAAATTTTTATTTACTTACCCCTTTAATTTATTAAATAAAAAAATACTAAATATCTTATATACAATTTATCATACTAATGTCTTATTCAAATAAATAAATATAATATAAAAAGTTGCTTAGTTGAAACTTTTGCATAGAATTAATCTTTCATTTGCATTAATTTACTTGAAAAACTATTTATTTAAAAAAAAATTCTATGCAGAAATTTCCTCTAATAAACGCCTATTAAAAAAGTCCTAATCTTGCATCAAGATCAACAATGCACCCTTCAAGACCAAGGCGTAGACCAACACTCCTTATTAAACTGGATGAAGAAGACTAAGGGAACTCTTGGTTTGATCTTGCATTTGCTCTTCACTATCTGCTCAGAAAGATTCTTTACTCTTGTTTTGAAACATTCATCATTTTTTTCAATAACAGTATATATAACAGCAGACGACGCGACGGCAGAAAATGCAAGTTGTTAAATCATATTTTTTTTCCATAAAAGGGGCCGTCCTCTGCCGGAAACACTGCGACCTGTGAGGCCTATTTTGTTTGTCCCCCTTCTTATATCTGCACCCATTCTCCTATCCTTGTGCCCTGCACTAGCTTATGCAGGTCCTTGATTTGGTTTGGTTGTGAAATAAACTTTTCAAATTTCAATCCTTCATATTTTCTCAATGACTCCACCGATTTTCAAAAGCGAAGCGGGAAAATATAGAGAATAGAAAGCTCTTTTCATTGAGGCGCCACTTGACCCCCCTTCCCATTTGAAATAAGTTGGGGGATGATACCCCCGCTTAGAGGGTTGAAGATTTTACAATCATTTTTGGGGCAAAAGTTGTCCCCCTCACAAACAAAATTGACGTGTTTTTGAATTTTCTGAAAAAAAAAAATTACTCTGGCCGTTATGCCTTGCGGAACGTTTTCGATGGGCTACCTTTATCGCAGAGTCTGCACCAAAGACTTCCTTGATACAGGTTGAGCTTGTTCAGGTAACACTTGACAGCCATGTGTCCTGTCAAGAGGCCTGTTGTAATCATAATTACCACTATCTTCTAATTATTTTCTTACCATTTACGACTTAGTATATAATACGTCGAAAAAAGTAAAAGAATCAGTACAAGAACCGCAGAACGTATACAGATACAGATACACACAATCCGGCAGAAAATAAAAGACCCGATACGCGACAATGATATCGTCAGCCGATCGTATGGTAAATTATGCAGATATATTCTCAAATCTCATGCAATTGTGCTGTAATTTAAGTCGTAGCGAGGCCGCCGCATTTTTACCTCGGTTAAACGAACGGCCAGAGAGCCTCTATCTCCCCGGCCTATACGTAAATTATCTCACACAGCACAGCTCTCGGAAACCTGTTCGAGACGTCCGTCGATCAGGTCGGACAACAATAAACGCTCAATTTAAATCTCACCACCGGCCGCCGACATCACCGTTGTGACATCACGTGACGGTAATCTTCACCGGAGCCGATTGGGCGAGAGCAAATCCGACGAGTAATAAGGGGTTATGGGTACTACAATAAATATTTCGTATATATTTGCATTTTGAAAGGCGGGGATTGACTTGAGCCGAGCGCTGTAATGTAACGCTTGCTCGTTGTTCGCGACGAGCGTTTCATTCTGAATCGTAACGCGAAAATCTCGCTATCAGTGGCAGATACAGAGGGACCAAGACCCCCTTAAATCTATAAATTTTGTTAAATATTAGGCTTTTTGGTTAAAAATGGCGCCCTAAAAGGCATACTCTACATTACTTTTTATTCCCCCCCCCCCTAAAATAAATTCCTATATCCGCCTCTGCTCGCTATAATCCATTATTTTTTCAGCCTTTAAAAATTGGAGTTTGTTCAAATTTCTTAACTCTATTTATTACATCTCTTATACCGCCAATTAACAGAAGCACGTTTAACCACAAGTTAGACACAAGTTAACACTGCTAGACACAAGTTAGAAAGTCTGCTAGAAATATGATTGGAAAACGGATGTTCGCCGAACCTGTACTGACTTTTAATGCAACAATCACAGAGATTCGGTAAAAACCCAACAGTCGAGTGGAGCACCAATGTTTTGGTGCGGTATTGACCAGCGGGTTCTCTTTTTGTCACACGTCATATTACAACGCTCCGCTCAAGTCAATCTTCCGCCTTAAGACTCCATATTGTAACTGTACAGGTAGGTAGGGGAGACCGAGGAGAATTGAAACAATTTTGACGTTTTCCTTCATAGAAAAAATACTATAAATATCAATCTATTTAAATTAGTATCCATTGATAATATATTTCCGACGACGCCGCCACAGTGGGGTATTTGACACAGGTAGTTGATCGAAATTTTTTTATGTAGACCTTATATAAATTATTGCTAATTTCAATTAAAGAGGAAATAATATGAACAAAATAAAGGATAATTCGTCGATTCTAAAAAAAGAAAGAAAAATCACTGTTCCAGTGTTTCCACGGACATTGCCACTAATGCCAGTAGTAATATCGCAACTAATACTACTAATGCTACGACTGATCCGCGAGCAATGCCCATACCACTAAAGTCGCTACTAATGCCAAATTGTGTTATACTGCTAATGGCACTAATGCGATCGCTTTGTACACAACAATTCCATCGCGGTTTACACCTCGCATTGGTATATCACTGATTGGCAAATTAGAGGAAACCAAGAATGTTTGTCTCATTTTATCAGCAAAGTCGCAAAAAGTCGCAGTATTTTATTTCACTGTATGAAAGCCCTATGTTTACTAAGTAAAACGTATATAGACAATATGCTGAATTCTTCGAAATGCGCAACTAAATCTCTAAGTATAATAAAAATGTCACAAATATAATAAAATTTTCTGAACGCCCAACTTTTAGTTGCAAAAAAAATCGTTAGTATAGAGAATATCAAAATTAATAATACGTTTTTGTAGAATACATACCTGCAGCTTGCTGAGCCATATTCAATCAAAACAATAATATAAACGTAAAAAGAGCACAAGAACAAAAACAATTTATAATTTTAGACATAAAATTTAGCCATTTTCCTCTTATCTGTGAGAAGTAACAACTTTGACGTTTCGTTGAAACAAATGAATGAAACTAAACACACCCATAGCAACGCCATACATTGCAGACATGATTTAACTTATCATTTATCTTTTTTTGGGAAATCTTAAACACATTTGATTTTTCGAATTTCGATCACCTTTTTCATTCTAATACCCCACCGTGCGCCGTATTGGTAGCTGAAAATGAGGACGATCTACAACGCTTATTACAACAATTAAACTGCACTGCCAAATCACTTAATATGATAATATCGACCCAGAAAACTAAACGCATGACGACATCAAAAGTACCACTAAGATGCAAACTGGAAGTCGAGGGCAATGTTATCCAGCAAGAGATGAAGTTTAAGTATCTAGGCATAGAAATCTCAGGATATGGTGATGTAGAAGCGGAGGTGCGAGAACGGACGACGAAGGCAACCAGAATAGCAGGATGCCTGAATGACACAATATGGCGAAATAAAAACATTGAGGTTGAAACAAAAGCAAGAACTTGCACGACAACGGTACGATCAATAATGATATACACTGCAGAAACTCGATCTGATACAGCGAAAACTAAACAACTACTAGAGACAACCGAAATGAGAGTACTAGGCAGAATAGCTGGAAAGACGCTTCTGGACAGGGAGAGAAATGAAACACCAGAAGGATAGTGAGAGTTGCACGCGACAAATCACCGCTAGGTCGCAGAACCTTACGACGTCCACGAAAACGATGGAGCGACAACTTGTCAGTCTGACCGGTAGAGACGACGAAACCAAACAGGCGATTTGCCTACTATGAAGAAGAAAGAAGAAGAAGATGTTTTCTTGCATTTGCAAATGAGTAACACAAAGAGAGAGTTAATGTGAATTCCAGTAGCAAAAAGTCGACTTAAACGTCACAAGTCATTTTGTTTCAACACTTCTCCTAATGAGGTACATTGAAACAGAAGAGTTGAGGTGAGTTGAAACAGAAAATTTTTGGGTAGAAATAAGGATTGTAACGTAGAAACAACCATATAATTTAAAGGTATTTATTTAAATACAATTTTCAAAAATAGAACGATTTTTTTTAATAATACATTGTACTGAATTGAGCATTTAGTATTCAACTATTAATATACTGTAACTTTTAAACAAACAATAATGTATTCCTTAAAAATTTAAACTTAAACTAGATTAGTACGACATGAGATCATAATTAACTTATAAAAAATCACTAATGTTTACAAAAAGTAAAATAGAAAATATAATCAATATGAAAACAAAAATTATTATTCTGATAAGCAATTGTTACAAACATAAATGAATGTTCGCCACCAGTGCAAGCTTCATGAGCCCAACTCTTACATTCCAGACATTGGATCCATTTTTCTTTGACTTTATATTTGAATAGAGTTCAAAACAACAAATGCAATAACATTCCTCTTCTTCTTCATCTTCACCTCAAAACACCTCGGTCCCCTTATATGTACCTACCTATATAGGGTGGCAGCTTAAAATGCAATCGGAAATATGTCATCATCATCATCATTATTATCTCCAGTTTATTTAACCATCTCCAAATATGGTGTAGCTTCCCTTACATATTGAGATAATCTAATCACTGTTTTTGGGCCCATTGGGGGTTGTTTATTTTTGGCTATGCGGATTCAAGTTATCCCTGCTAATTTCCTAATATCATCGGCCCATCTTAGGTTTATTCAGTAATTTGATCTGTAATGATCATCATTCAGTAATTCTTCTTGCAAGGTGTCATGCCCATCATCATTTGAGCGATTTGATTTGATTTGGCTCGGTTAGAACTTGTTTATCACTCATTCGTGCTTTTTTTGTTATTCCTAATCTTTATATTTATATAAGCAGTTACATTATGATGTCGGTTTTAAGTGTCCAGGTATTTCGCATACATAGGTCATGGCTGGCACTTACGTAAAGTACACATTGGTCGAATGTTTTCTTCTTTAGGAAATCTTCGTTCTTTTAGTCTTGGGTATAAAATACTATAACTGGAAAATCTCTGATTTAGCTCGGTACAAGAATACTGATAAGAATACCAACGATATTAGTTTTGGTGATTATCTATTGAAATATTTTGATTTGTCATATCTTCGTCAGACGTCTTATTGATTTTTATGTATATCCTACTCTGCCCTATGGGTATTTTGCCATTTGCACTGTAAGAAATTCTACAAAATAAAATAGTTATTTTTTGTAAA